>NC_081559.1:24467791-24716059 GCF_022355385.1 Mustela nigripes | reverse complement strand
ATAAAATAAAATAAAATAAAATAAAATAAAATAAAATAAAATAAAATAAAATGCCATGATCTCAGGGCTTGCAGCAAAGGTATCATTGGGGAGCTTGTTAGAAAGGAACAATGTCAGGCCTCTCCCAGACTTCCTAAGCCAGAGTCTGCTTTTAAGGAGAAAGGAAATTCTACTGAGATATGAAGATAAGGACTATAAGATGAGAAGAGGACAGGTCTATTAATGTAGGCGGGGGAGTGAAAATGATGTCACTTTGCTGGGAAGGGATGATGCAGCCTACTGAGAATGGGAGGGAGTTGGGGACATGTGGTCCAAGAGAGCCAGCTCATAAGGTCTGAATGGGTAGCATGGAAAGCTTGATTGAGAGAGAAACCTTGGAGTCTATTGTCATATACAACTAAGTGTTTGTGTGAAAGTTTCTACGAGCCTAAGGCTGGTATTGGAGGAGGCAGGGACTTAGGTTGATATTGTGATTCATTGGAAGTTGATGAGAAAGAGGGTGAATTAATGAGTGAGGTCTAGGTTGGAAAGAGTAATCAATAAAAATCAATGGGAACTGATAGATTGGAAGGAACTGGGGATCCATCACAGTCATGAATAGAAATGAGAACTATTACACTGCCAGCAACAGTGGCTGCTTGTCCAAAAAAGAGAGGTTCCTTTTCACTGCACAGTTTTTTGTATGTTTTACAAATAGCTCCTCTAAAACATCTGTTCTCTCCCTGACCTGGTGACCTATCCAACCAGAGTCTGAGGCTGTTCCAAATACTGAAACTGTCTACTAAGATAGCTTCCTCACTGTGAAATCTACTACAACTTCTCAGTTTTTTAAATGAGAATAAGAAGATTTGTAAAATCTGACTGAGGATTTTTAAAGTCCAGAATGATGTTCTTTCCTGTCTTGAATGCCCTTTATTTTTTTTTACAGCCATTTGTGAAATTTATACTCGAAGTACGTTATAAATGCTACACTGATTCTCCTCTTCAAATGTTCTTTCTTTAACTTTTGAACCTCAAAGCACTTTGTTCCTCCCTTATGACACTATTAAACCATATATATATATATATATATATATATATTAACATAGTTGAGCAGTTTTATCCCTTCTAAGAGATTATAAAATCTCAACTAGCAGGAGCTGCCTTGCTAATTTTTGTTGTAGTGCTTGGCAAGGAAGAGGTTTTGTAGCTGAGTCACAGGGTTCAAGAATGGGGTGGGGGGGGCAGAAAGGTAATGCTAGAGAGAGGGTTGGTGGAAGATTATGGAAGGTATTTTGTATCAAAATTAGAGGTTTGTATTTTTAACCTCTACAAAGGGGAGCCGCTGAGATGCCTGGGTGGCTCCCTCATTTAAGTGCCTGCCGACGGCTCAAGACATCACCCTGGGGTCCTAGGATTGAGTCCCACATCAGGCTCCTTACTCAGCAAGGGAACCTGCTTCTCCCTCTGCCTGCCTCTCTCCCTGCTTGTGCATTCTCTCTCTGACAAATAAATAAATAAAATCTTTAAAAAATAAATGGGAGCCACTGTAAAGTTTCCAGTATTGGGAAGTGATGTGACATTAACGTTTCTGAAAGCCCACTCTGTCTAGGGGTTGGAGGACTGAGCAGATGTGTGTAGGATGAGAGGCAAGGGTGAGTTAGAGAACTGTTGTGACTGTCTAGGGGAGGCACAAGACTTTTGAGACAAGGCATAATATTGCGCCTAACCAGGAAAAATCTCATTTAATACATTGTGGGATTTTTGACCGTGGATGTATGGGATAAAGCAGAGGAAGAAGCCTATAGCTCCCCTGATTTCTGGATTAGGTGACACAGATAATGCCATTTCCTAAGATGGACAGGAAGGAAATCAGGTTCACGCAAGAGGGTGAGACATGGATGGGTGGGTCAGGGTGAGGGGGTTGGGGAGCAGACTGATAAGTTCAATTTTTGATATTTTTAAATGTTTTCTTTGTGGTAATAAATGCTGGCTGAATACATTAGAAAAAAAATGAATGTGAGACTGTGTTTTGAACTTTAAAGAAGAGCCAAGGTTGAAATGGAAACATGTTATTAAAAAATATTTACATTTATTTCCCCAAGTGGAATTTATAAACCACTCCTATTGCCAAGTCTGTGGAGGGGAAGCAAAACATCTGGTTGAAATTCCACTGACCTTTAGAGACACCCAAGTTTTCATATGATGCTCATTTTCATTCCAAATGGCAGAGCACAGCCCTAGGGATGGTACTTTCTGGAACATTTGAGCAGTAAAGAGAATTTGTGCAACACTTGCATTTCACATGCAGATTTTCGAGCCTGCTTCATTTTAAACACTGAGTTAGGCATTTTTTAAACATTTGCCTATCTGAGTTTTTCTCTTTGCCTCAGAAAGTTTTCAGAGTGATCGTAAAAGATATTAAGAAGCAATGTCTTTGATCTGGTCAGTGTTTTTCTGAGCCTTAGCAGAGGCATTGGGATGTTATGCGTAGGACTCTAAAAGGAAGGGCCAAGGAATTACCCTCTAACTCCACATGGACTTCCATCTTTTATAACATAAATATATGGCTGGACCAATTCTCTAATACAGCTTGTTTGCTTCATCAGCATAACTTCATGTTGTCCTAATTGCTTCTTTTTATCTGTGATGCCCCAATGCTTTAGAGGGGGAAATAACTTCCCCAGTAGGGAGAGGTGTTGCTTAGGTGTCCTTTTCGGTTTGCCACCTGTGGTAGGTTGAATAATAGCTTCCCTAAAATGTCCACCTCCTAATCCCCTGGAACCTGTGAATATGTTACCTTAGGCAGTCAAAGGGAGTTTGCAGATGTGATTCAGATTAAGGATTTTGAGATGTCGAGATTATTGCAGATTATCCATGTGGACCCAGTGTCATCACAAGGCTCTTTATAAGAGACAGGCAAGAGAATAAGGGTCTGTAAGAGGAGATGTGAAGGAAATAAGAGGTTGCTGTGATGGGAGAAAGAGATTATGACAAACCAACCCCATGGCCTCTAGAAGATGAGACATACAAGGAAACAGATTCTCTTCAGAAGCCACCAGAAGGAACATGAAGAGCCTGCCTTCATCTTGACTTTTGTCTTCCGATCTCCAGAACTGTATCAGAATGAATTCTTGTTTTATAAGCCAGGAGGCGTGTTAAAGAAATGATAGGCAACTGAAACACCACCACCCCTTGAGTCAACTTGTAGATGATGCTAAAGCAGGAAAGGTAAGTTTAGACATAAAGTAGAATTTCCCAGTGGGAAATTCCAAAGAATTTCAAGAGAATTTCAAACTATGTAATGATTACTAATGCTGTTATTAGTGCTCTTAAAAAGAATTTCTGGAAGGTTAAAGGTTTGGAGGGTTAAATATAGAAGGTCAAAAAAGTTGCCCACTGTAAACTGATCGTTTTCATGGTAGCCACTTGATAAATTATCTATGTTAACAACTTGGTTGGATTTGACTGGAGCATTTGTGGTCAGCCCTTAGCAGGTTTATGCATATTAAAAAAAAAACAAAAAACAGACTCCTTCAATGCTATCAGAATGGCACCTTGATTCACTGAGTTTGGTTGAATCCCTGCTCAGATTTGAATTTGTAGGCAGCATTTTAGAGTATTTATATCCTGCAGGGAGGACACAAAAATTTATTTATGAATTGTAAGTCTTGGCTTGCTCTGTGCATTTTCAGAAATCAAAAGTACATCATCTCTGCCAACATGCATTTTTTTTAAATGCCCACGTAGATCCTAGAGAATATTGACATAATTTTTTTTTAAGTTGTGTAAATGTTTTATGCTTGTAAAACTCACGTCTTGTGTTGTCAAAACAGTGATGGAACACCCATAACACAAGGAGCGACGGTGAGTCACACGGCTCAGCAGAACTAACAAGAGTTCTGAGCAGCACGACTGACTAATCGCTCTGCTGGTGTACTACTGGCAAAGAGCCCCAGAGAGAGAAATATCCACGAGTCATATGATTTTTGTAGATTTAATGACAACCCTAGAATTACATTGGCATTGCCTCCAATTGAGAAGACATTTGAAGAAAGCAGAATTCACATTAACTGGTGTAACTCAGTGTGAAACCTAAATCAATGAAAGAAACTGGAAGAAATAAATTCCCATGCATACAGAAGAGAAAGATCTTCTTGTATTTGTGGATTCACTCAACAAGCTCTGCCTAGTGCCTACTGAATACTATGTGCTGTGCTTTTGCAGGACAGAATGCTTTGCTTCCACCTCTTAATTAGTATGGGAGAACAGTCATACTCAGCTGAGAATGAATGAGATCTTGGCAAGACTTTTCCACTAAAACCCGGGGGCTAGATAATGGGCTTCACTTATTTGTTGTCCCCCAGAATCTCTATACTTTCAGGAATCTGTGACATTGAATGCACCTGAGCACCTTAATAATTAAGCCCTGTTACCAGGGAGAAAACCAGATAGAATTTTGCTGTTCTTGTGCTACGATGATCTTCAATGATTACTGTTCAATTCATCTTCTACCCCTCAGTAACCTTAATGTTGAAGCCTGTATTTATTATCTAAGAAATTAATTGTAGCGTTTATTTTTAAAGAGCGCCAGGAACACAGATGTTGGCAATCATGGCCACTTGATGAAAAATATTTGAATATCTCTCATGCTTTTGTTTCTAGTATATTTTACCTTGCCTTGGTATAGTAAAACTTTCTGCAGCCCACTTGGGACTATATGCATCTACACCTATCTGTTTTGTTCTACTCTGGCTTCTAATCATCTTTGCTTTAATCTTCGTGTTGATTCAAGGGTTTCAGGAGGGTGAAAAGACTAAAGCTTGCAGATATAACCCCAAGTCGTCTGTTAGAATTTACTCAAGGCCCCAGCCCATTGTGTTATACAGTGGCACTCAAGGGGTTCCTTTGGATTCGGGTTAACAAAATGCTACCAGTTGGAGTTGGGCATCCTCTCCACCCCCGAGGGCCTTCCCTGCTCTGTGCTCTGTGTCTCTGTTATGGAATCTGGCACTGAAGGGCATTTAGGTACACACCATTTCCACACTGGACTTTCAATACCACAAAGGCACTCAACACAGTATGTAGCAGGAATTCAGTAAATAATTGTAGCATCGATTCAACAGTAGTCTTAAAAGTAGATTTTGCCTCTGGTATTAAAATTTGGGTGTAACCCTCCTTGGGATTCCCTCTGTGACACTAAGTTTTGGCACAGAATCACTTGAACGCACCAACCCCCAACACCAAGAACACTAAATGTTACAAATCACAGAAGCGGCTGAGTGAGCAGGGTTCTCGGTGGTTGATTTAGAAGGTTCTCACTCAGCTTCTTCCATGGTTTGTAGTATTCAGTTTTCTTGGTGTTTGCTAAAAATGGTTTATAAAATCTGGAACTTCAGAGATGGAAGCATGATATTCATTTCAAGTATGGAAACATTATGAATCATATGACAGGGTTTCTAAACAATGTGTGCATTTCTCTGTTGTTTAAAACCTGATATTTGCAATAATTACTTGGCCTGCCTAAGAACATTATATTTTATTTTTATGAGACTTAACAATCACTGACAATGAGGACAACTGCTGCATAGAAGTGCAATATTACTCCTACTGTGGCCATTTCTAGAATAAAACAGAGCTTTTGCATGCTCCCCACTAGAGCATTATTGAGAAAGGAAGGAAAACATTAGAATTCCAAAGAATCTAAGAGAAGCTAAAAGAGACAGCAAAGAAGTACTAGGGAGCATTTGGCGGAGAGAAAATTAACACAATGAACATATGGTAATCAAACTGAGATTTTATACATCTTAGCAGCTTTGTGCCAAATACCACAGCAATTCCTTCACACTGCTTAGTAAATTGTGCCTAACCATAAGAGGAAATGAAAGATTCAACACTAGAGGAAGTAGAAATCATTTAGGCTTACCTCACTAGACTGTTTTAGGGGCAGTTAATTTCTAGAGCAATGCTAGGCTCGTTCCTCCCTGTTTGTACAAATTACCTCCCTCACTTAACCCCAAGAATGCTAATATATGTGTGCTGGCATGGCTGGCTCACCAATCAGAGCCAGAAGTTAGTCAACAGGGTTGGAGAGGGAAGTGACAGGAGGGTGCATATAGAAATGGTTTTCAGGAAGGGAATTATTTTTGGTGAACATCCCTCAGTTATTTTTGCTAGATCCAGCATAAAAAATTTGAAACAGTTGATGCTGAATGATTAAATGATTTCATGGGTTTTATTTTCCCTTAGGGCGTGGGAGTAAGCAACATCAGGCATTTCTTCAAATTGCGTGGTAAGGACTAGTGGGATAGCACAGTTGTCTTTGTGGTCAGCTTCTTGGGACACAGTCTCCAAGGATATTCATGGAATTTCTTGATTTCCCTGATAATCTTACCAAAAGACAGTTTTTTAAAACTGTATTTTCCATTTGCTTGAAATCGATAAAAACCTTATAAAATTGCCACAGAGATATTTCCTTTTCAGGGAAAACATCAATGCTTTTCTCAGGTTTCTGCCAGCTCTGAAATACATTTTTTGTTTCATGTAAGGTGTTATATATTTGTTTAGACTTAGTGTTAATGTCAGAGATACATTTTGTGTCTTGAGCAAAACGACGTCTTGCTTAAAACACACTTTTACAATGATCATGTGTTGCTGCTATACTTGGTTAAAAATTATTTGTCATTAATCTAAAAGGTAACAGCCATGGATCATTCTATATTTTCTACAACATTTTGGATAGGGTTCTTATTCAGTATGTTGGCAGAGATGATACTTAAAAATGAGCAATTAATAACAACAGTTTTCAAAGTGATAGCTTACACAGATAGCTCATGCAAGTGCTCCTAAGGTAACTGGTAGATTTTTTTTTTCTATTTAGTCTTTCTAGAATATTTTTGCTACAGGAAATTCAACTTTCTAGACCGACTTTGACTATTTATTTTACTGCTCTGCTTTTATCATCCATAATTGTTCAAAGTTTTGCATGCATCCTATACTTTTCATAGCAATTATTCTATAATTTCTAGAAGATGCATTTAGTGGTGAATTCCTGAAGATGGGGCATTTTAGATCCCACTATCCAAAGTAACATACATAAAAGATTTTTCAGTTTAAGTGGCAGAGAATATGTGAAAAATCAGGATGACTGGAAAGCAGCATAACATGATGAATCTGGAAGCCCGGGTTCAAATCTCATTTTTGGTACTTACTAGCTGCATAGCCTTGCTCAAGAGACTGAAGTTCTCGATGCTGTAGTTCTTTCTTCTGCATAATGGAATCATAACAGTACTCACCTCTATGCTACAGGGCATAGAATAATGCCTGATACATAGCACAGTGTAAGAGATTTATGCATTAACATTTTGTATTCTCAGCAGATTTGCAAAGAATATAGTAATGTCCCCTATATAGACAAGAAAATGGGAACTCAGAGAGGTTAAGAGACTTATCCAAGGTTAATTCCAAATCCCATGCACTGTTCACCATTAGTTAATCACTTGTTCTGTTGCCATGCCTTGGCTCAAGAATCGTTACTCTACCGTGAAGATGGAGAATCAAATGCTTAGACAGAATGTCCTGGGAAAGAGAGCTAGGTATATGGGGGAGTTACCAGGAAACTACCAGGACAAAGGGACTTCTAAGTCATAGGAGGGCTAAAGAGAAAGGCTATGATGACCAGTTTAGGTCAACAGCTCCAACTGGCCACTTGCTGGTGGCCAGCTACTAAGTTCCTGAAGCTTTTACAAATCAGATCTTCTCACAGTATTGGGTTCTAGCTAAAAAATGAATCAGCAACTCCAAGGACATCTCTTCTGTCCCCAGTATTCTAAATCCTAGGCTTTGGTTGTCCATGCCTGAAGTCCCTACCCTGTTTCCTCTAATAAGTACCGGGCAACACACTTGGAATCATAAACCAGAAACTCTAGCTTTTGGCTAGAGTTTTAGCTAAAACTTTTTAGCTCTATGATCTTTCTGAATCTTAAATCCTTATTTTTAGATGAGGATAGCAATATCATTCTTGTATTTTTGTCTTCATTGCGTTGTAGGGCTACCAAGCAAAACAAGTGAGAAGACATTCCCGTCTTTCGGAGCTGTGGTATTCTGTGGTATTCATATCTTTTCTATAGTCACAATACTGGCAAATAATCACACTTCTGGGTGCACCATAAAGTCTACCTTTTCCCCTTACTCAGCAACCCAATGAAAGGGAAGCCATTTGGCAGATCTGCCTGAAAGCCAGGACTTTTGAATGCCCCATAGGATCCACTTAGCATGTTTGCATCAGCCAAACCAATTTGACTTTAAGAGGGCGTGTAGGACATTATCTGGAATTTCCTCGTTGATTCAATTTAATGGAGAGGCCTTGTCAGTCATCTTCATTTTCCTCTCTTTTGCTTCTCTTGCTTTCTGGGGTCAACAAATCCTCTACAGGATGGCAAATCTATAAGTTTTCCGGGAGCAAATGCAGCATCGTTTGTGTTTCTGGAAAGTGCTCTGAATGAGACACATACTTTTTGTGGGCTCTTACGGTCTATCGCTATCTTTGAAAAAAACCTGTTGATGAAATGTGAAGGGAGATAATGGATA
Organism: Mustela nigripes; assembly: GCF_022355385.1. Lineage (NCBI taxonomy): Eukaryota > Metazoa > Chordata > Mammalia > Carnivora > Mustelidae > Mustela > Mustela nigripes. The sequence continues at coordinate 24,707,491 of NC_081559.1, read as the reverse complement.
TCGATTAGGTTAGCCTGATTAACTTTTTTAAATGTGGCCTAGAAATCACTATTCTGTATCGTTTCTATTAAATTGAGCAAAATGTGAAATTACTGTTATCTTAGGTAGGTTTACAGAGTTAAACCAAACGTATTTAAAGGAGAACGCTCCCTGGAGAACTGAGAAGCCTCAAGGATGAATTGCAGTTTGGCTGGGTTGAAAGTTATGTTTGAACATGTCTGAATGAAATCATTCCTATTCAACCTTCGGAGGAGTTTCTGGAGAAAGGTGGGGAGTGGATGAGGACAGGAAGGGTGTTTTTGTATTCTAACTTGGAAGTCACCTTTTCCTATTAACCTGAAAGAGCTGCTGTCACTAGATGGCCACGGCTACTGCGTATCTGCCAGAGAGAGAAAAACAAACCGAGCACTGCATTCTCTGAGGTGCAAGTCATTCTCTGATCAGGATTCAGATTTGTCAACGAGAACGATCAGAAACTGGCAGAGAAAAGGTGCCGAATGATACAATGACAGCCAAACACGGGGTGGGGGGGACAATCAATGTTAGCTGAACAAATAAATGATCCTCTAGTTGCCGCATCACTGCTAAGTCATGCACACATTTCAGAAATGGGAAGTTTTATAGAAATGTGTCTTGGATAAAAGTAGATGAAAATCGTACAGTCATTAGCTGTAATCACCCCTGGGATAAATCCATTCGTGGAGTGGGAAAGGTGGTGAGGATAAAGGTTGAAAGATTCAAAAGGGCATAGGAGAGGCCCACTAGGGGGATAATAAGATGCAGGGAGCTTGTTTTGACCGGTGCCTGCAGCAATTTCCCTTTGCTCAGGGCACCCCTCTCACTGCATGGTGGACACTGGCTAAAATAGAAACTCCGTGGGCCTTGGCAGCTCTCACACAAGCATCTGTATCTTGCATTAACTGCACATTTCTGAACGATGTCAGGGTCAATCTGAGCCAGGCGGCAGCAGGAGAAGTTTGCCGTCACTTCAACTTTGCTCCCACCTCTGTGTTAGGACCATCAAAATCTTGTCAGCAGCGATGATTGCTCACTGATGCGGCAAGCATGGAGGATAGAAAGGCAATTGGCAATGCAGGTCCCCAGACGGGCACAGCAGCTGCTGAATCAGACACCTGAGAGGGACCGCAATCCTGGTAGATTTGGGAGGTGTTTATGTAATTTTCCAAGCTGCCTGGAAGCTTGGTGGGTGGTGTATAAATGATCAGATGCAAATCGTCCCCAGTGGTCACAGCTTGTTTTCCCAAAATTTTACCGCACTGCACACAAGGACAAGCGAAAGGGACTCTGTTAATAATCTACCACAGGAGCCACCTAAACTGAGGGGAAGCCATTAAAGCCAGACAGACTGTCACTGGCATTATATTCACCCTGGGAGCCAACACTGTCCCATAATGAATGACCTCCTCCACCTGAGCAAAATAAAACAACTACGGAGCTCTCCAGCAGCTGAACTTCCCTTCTGGTGGCTGTTTATCATTATTCTGAATTAGATTTAACACTTTTACCTCAGAAAAAAAAAAAAAAAAAAAGAATAACAGTGCTTACTTTTCCCCACAACTGTAACGTCATTCTAAAATTTGTCTAGACTATATCAGATTCAATGTCTCATATTAGAATTCCTATATTATGAGTGTAATGCATGAACCACTTCCAAGAAAAAATTACAAAAAGGAGTTAGTGTTGTTTATTCGCTTGGTTTTAGACACAGAGCTGAGTGCGGAATGTCTAGTTCTAGTTTTAGAGATGGGGAAATTAGGTGGGGTTGAGGGACTTGCCCAAGGCCCTCAGTAATGTGCGGTAGGGCCGGTATGCAAAACCCAGACTGCCCCTACCCCAAAGCTCATGTTCTTCACCATTATCATGCTGCCAGGTTCACCCACGCACTACCGTGCTCAGAAAGTTCTTCCCGTGCTCGTCTTCCATTATAATTTGCAAGTTCATTCAGTCATTTCTTAACACATGTTGTTTGAGTTCCTATTCTAGGTCAGGAAGCACGATAATAAGTGAATCAAAATTATATGGAGTCACAAGGCCGTAGTGAGGAAGGCATCAGGAGCCCTCAGATGAACAAAAGGACAGATGCCTGGGGGTTCAGCCTGATGTGGGAATAGCTAAATTGTCACTAGAATTAACAAGACACAATAGGGAGAGCCTTTGTTGCTGTTGTTGTTTGCCGATTAGGGTGGTACCAAAATTGGAAACAAAATAAAGAGGGACACCTGGGTGGCTCAGTTGGTTAAGCAGCTGCCTTCAGCTCAGGTCATGATCCCGGCGTCCTGGGATCGAGTCCCACATCGGGTTCCTTGCTCAGCGGGGAGCCTGCTTCTGCCTCTGCCTCTGCCTGCCTGTGCTTGCTTTCTCGCTCTCCCTCTGACAAATAAATAAACAAAATCTTAAAAAAAAAAAAAAAGAAAGGGATAAAGAATGAAATATAAGAAGAGCCAAATGACCTTGACATATGACGGTGGTAGAAAGGACACAATTGCTCTCAGACCCTGCCCAGGTAGTTATCATAGAGCACCCCTGCCCCTTTGTGCCAAAGTGTTTCAGAAGTTGGTCTGAACAAAACACACTCAATTTTACTAGCTGACGTACCAATCCGTTATGATTTTATCTCATCCAAGGGGGATCTAACTAGCCTGTTTCAAGAAAAGAGAAACAAACAAAAGCTAAAGGCCCCTTGTGGGGGGGTGCTGGAAAAGCTAGTTTTTGAAACGTTGGGGGTTAAAAGGAAGGGAAATAAATGGGGTCACAGCTTTATTGGCTTCTTTCCATGTGTTGTCTGAAGAAATGCTTCAGTCCCATCGGGTCACTCTTTAGGGCCTGGGAGAATATTTGACACTGCTGAGGGCTCGTATGACATCATCATGAAATCTCTCCCGAGTTTTTCTCCTCTTGGTTTTCAGTGTTTTGTTTACAGATGCTAGGCATTTTAGAAGAAAAGCTGTCTGCTATTTATCACACATTTCTCAGGGAGCAAATTAATTTCCTTGGGATTCCTCTCATTCAGATGTAGTCTGTGTTCTCTTGTAAATCATGGTGAGAATTTAACGTTCATTAGCATTGAAAAGCATGGAACTCTTGAAATAAATGTTTTACATCCAAGCACAGATGATGCTGGTTATACACAAGAGTTAAAGACACCAAATCCAGTATATATGTACCATATGGAAGGAGAAACCATCTCTTCTGGGAGAAAAAAAAATAGTGTTTTGTCTTTGCACAGCATTGCATAATGGTTCCCAGTGGGGACCCTGGAACCACCTAGTGTGGGTCTGGATCTGGCTCCACTAGGACCTTGACCAAATGACCTCCCTTCCCTGATCTCCAGTATCCTCAGCTGTTCAATGGGGTATTCTGCTCTTATGTTATTGTGAAGATTTAAGAGATAATGCAGAGACTCTACTAAATGCCAATTAAATGATTGGTTTTGATGGTATAAACTATGTTCTTTCTGACTCTTCTTTTCAACCATGGTTTCCAATACCAAGGGCTTATGTATTATGCTTAAAATACGTGGGTTCTATTTAATAACCACTAGTGATTATGCCCTAATTCCCATGGGCATGATAATTCCAAGTAAGGTTTCTTGGGAGGGATGAATCAGAGGTGGTAGGTTCTAAACTTTATACTGTATACCTTTAGGTAATGTAACTGGTATTTTTGAGTTTTCCATGTATTTTACAATGCAAACTACACAAAGAAGCCCCCCATAGCATTAAAAAAAAATAGATACTTAAGATCAAAATTAATCTTAACCTTTACTTAAATCATTTTAAGGCAAAATTTAAACATTTAATTAAATTGTGTAATATATTGTACTTTCTAATATCAGTGATGCTTCAAAGTTGTAACTTATTTCAAAGGGTAATAAAATGATCTGTTCCAGGAAAGATAGTGTCTTTGTTAAAATATTAGCTATAAAACGTTTATGCAATCTAGTTACGAGTTGCCTATCAAAAAGCAGCAGTACATCAAGAGAGTGTAGAATACAAAGCAAAAACCCCAGTTTAGATTAGTTACTAAACAAGGCCAGGATAAGTTTGGTGTTCATTCACAAAGTTTTTGGATAACTATGAAAATTGTAGTTTCTCCAGTTAATGGTTCAGAAGAATAAGTCAGTCGGTAACGGAACTAAAAGGCTCTTTCATTCTCATTGATCTTTTTTTCCCTAATTAGTACAAGGTGTACAGAAAGATTTCAGCTAGCAGTGACAACTTTACTAACAGTGAACTAATCACAGGACTTATTTTGCCTTTGCCTTTTGAATGGGACAAATTTTAGAAAAAGGAATAGGGTTTTGTTAGAGGTTACCAAAATAATTTTATAAACTTTCCTGCAATTGAATCGAGCACATTTAGGGAATAAATAATTTCCCTGGATGCCAACTGGGTTATGCTTTGTTGCTCCTCTGAGTTGATTTACATTTCGTCTGCAATGTTATCAAGTATTTGTTATCATTCTTAGTCAAGCACAGTAGTCCCCAAACAAATCAGAGACAATGTGGCATCCAAAGAGAGCATCATCATACTGCCTTTTAAAAAAATTTAATTGATTGTATAGCTGCTTAATTTTATTAGGAGGCACTGCAGCAAGCATTACTAGATATGAAGCCAGATATCCATTCATGCACGGAAGATCTATAGATGCAATTTAAAAGTGCTCAGTTTAGAAATTATGAGGGTTTTTCCCAATTGGAAATTTTAATGTGAGTTGTGCAAATAGGCCAGACAGCTAATTCCCCTCTCAAATAACAGAACTGAAGATTTTTGACAGAAGTGGCTCTGAATTCACCCAGTTAACCACTTCTAGCTCTTAAGTAATGTAAAGTGGACAAAGCAAATTATCAAAATTAAGGGAGCAAGAAGTAAAATATTTTAAAATGTACTTGGGAAAGGGTAAATAAGACATTCCATTAGGGGAGTCTGGGTGGCTGAGTCAATTAAGCCCCTGCTCTTGACTCTTGATTTCAGCTCAGGTCATGATCCTAGGGTTGTGAGATGGTGCCCCGCATTGAGCTCTGTGCTCAGCTCCAAGTCTGCTTGAAGATTCTCTCTCTCTCTCCCTCTGCCTCTCTCCCAACTTACTCTCTCTTAAATAAAATTTTTAAAAACCCATCCCATTATGACATCTTTCTTTAAGTAAAAGTATGCTATTACACCAAATTATATATGTTAATTATATATATTCTAGTATGTATATATATTAGATTATTCTAAAAAGATGTTGACAAATGGACTCTAAGGATCTGTTTGCATTTTGGAGTTTACATTGCAATAGTCATCTGACTAAAAACATATGCTTTGGTGAGAATATTTTTAGAGTATGTTTTCTCCTATAGCACTTGAAGGTACAAAGTTATTTGCTCCATACATTTTTGTTGACCTGATTGAAACAGAGACATTTGTAACATAATAGCACCCATTTAACCTACACAATACTGGCTGAGCATCTCACTGTCTCTTTACTTGTAGAAGAAGCTAACTGTACTCCCCTACAGAGAGTAAAAGGCTGTCTATGGGTGCATCTAATCAAAGTGATAATTTTCTAGAGTGGTAAGAGCTCCCAAATATGTGAGAGAATTAATAGTTCATGAAGATCCATTCCATAGTTGTCAATGAGTAGTGTACTTAGTCTGTCTCCGAATCTCTATTTTGTCTGTCAATGCCATGCAGACATTGGAATATAGGCTGGTCTCCTTGATTGATACATCTTCTCACAATCTAGTTCCAAGAAGAACTGAATGGTTTTTCTGAATGATCTTCTATCATACCCTCATGAAGAATGGAAATAAGAATCCATACATATCAAAGAGGAGACTGGAGAAGGAGAAAACTGCTTGGGGGCATGATGATGTACATATTTGCTCAGTGTTAAGTTCAAAATCTTGTGTATAGAAAGTTCACCAAAACCAGTTTACTACCAATCTTTTGGAAGCAATCTGCTTGTTCCTGATTGCTGAATTTGTTTTTTTCATTGAGTGAATAATTTTAATAACAATTTAATACAGAATCTTTTGGGAGAAGTAGAAACAAAGACATGGGCATATTTGTTCATTTATTCCATTTTTATTGAGTTATGACTATAGTAATAAGGAGTATGCTGGATGTTAGCAATCTAAAGACATCGACTCAGGCCCTGACATTCAAGACCTTATAGACTCTTGGGGAAGAGGAGGGGATGAACTTGACAAATAGGTTATGATAGTGCAGAGTTCATCTAAGAGGGCTAGTCACTCCAGATTATGGAAAAGAGGGATGAGGGAAGACTTGTGGTTTGGAAGAAAGATCCCTGAGGTAATTAAAAAAATAAATAGAGGTTAGCTTGGTGAAGTGTGTGTGTGTGTGTGTGTGTGTGTGTGTGTCTGTGTGTATGCATATATGCATGTACAGGATGTGAATTTGTGGTGTGTGGAGAGAAGCATTTTCATACAGAGAGATAAGAGGAAGAAAAATGAAATATATTTTTGGGAACTTTAAGTATTATAGATTTATTTGGTAGTGGCAGTAGTTACTATAGGGAATAGTGCTAGGACATGAGCTTGTAGAATAAGCAGGGGCCAGATAAAGCTTTTGGCAAATCATACTGTGAATCTTGACTTTATTCTGAAAGCATTTGGGGAATGTTAAGGATAGAGTGAAGAGATCAGATACACATTTTTAGAAAACTCTCTTCAGAGGCAGTCAGGGTAAAACACCTTTGCAGGATTATAACAACAACGCTGATAATTTTTGTCCTAGAAGAAGAGGTAAAAGGAGTTATATATATATATTTCTCTAAAAGACATAGATGGTAAATCTTCATTTTTTCCCCTATTTTAACCCACAAATATTAAGTTTCTGAGCTTTAACTAGATGTTCCCAAAGTATGAAATTTCTCATTGTGAATTAAGTAGGTACCAGCCTAGAGGAGACAGTCTCTTAGCTGGTCGAAAAGTACACAAACACTATAGGAAGTAGCCAACACTATGAAGTTCATTCCTACTCATGGTGATCATGAGAAACATGGAAAGGACTGCCGGTCTAAAAACTGAATTCAATCCCATCTAAGCTTCTTTCTCATCCTAAAAAGCTTATATTGAATTGAAACTGCATTATATTTTCATACCTGTTATCTACTATGGCTATGTGCCAGGAAAGACCAGATGCAAGGGGGAAAAAAAAGAGAACTCTTCCATTCTGTATTCCAACAAATATTTACTGAGTATATACTATGTTTACTGAGTATATACTATGTGTTATGTAGTGTGCTAGCTATTGGGACTCCAAGGTGAAAAAAATTAGTCTTCATGTCTTCATGGTACTTAGTGCAGTATAATAAAGGACAGATGAGAATACATCTGAATATATCTGGGGATACTGGGAAATATTTAAATGGGTATTCTGGAAGGACTATTCAGAGCAAAGATTAGATTGGTAGAAGGCTTGAGACACTGAGATAATTTATGTCCATTCTCTTTTAGAAAAGAGTATATGTTATTTACTTTGTAAGGGTAAAGCCCTGTGTCCTTCTCTTCTCTCTTGGATGTCCCCAAGTAGAGAATATTGTGTGTGTGTATTTACTTTTATAACTTGTGTTTGAATTTCTACTATGATTTTTTTTTTGACTTCTGTTATAAAACCCCATTTAGCTAATTGAGCTCAATACTCTGTAGCTATATCCAACCTGAATTAGGCTGTCAGCCCAATACCTAATTCTTGAAATTGGGATGACTTGCACAATTTTAAGAATTGCCCTTCTGTTTATATTCCTAAAACAAAAGCTCATGGCTTGTAAGCAATCATAGTGCCACTTGGATTATAGTCTTTAAAGGGGATACAAAGTCTGTTTGAATGTAATGAATTTGGTGCTTCCTTTCAGGAAGCCAAGCTCAGTTCACATTTCAATAGGCCAATGTGGATACAAGGAATTTTTAAATCAGAGATGCAACACCATATGCAGTAGGAGAATCTTGGACCAGGAGAGGACATGGGATATTTCACAAAAAATGTGTCTTCAGTATATCTACTAGTTTTAGAAATCAAATAACAAAATGTAGAGCTCTATAATTAAATAATTAATAAAATAATTAATAAATGGTTTGGCTGGTGGTATGCAAAAATTAGAGAAAATCACCTAAAGCACATAGGATTTTACCCCCAAATCAAGGAACTTATTTTGTTTGTGTTTGATTTGAAGTAGGCTTTATTATTTAGCTCAAAGAATATGCTTCCAGCTTGGGAGAAACATATCTCCTAAAATCATTTTTGAATTGCTGCCTATGTTGCTTCAGTGGAACTTTCCTTTTCTTTAGGATTCCATTCCATTGTTCATTTCTATGCAGTGTTATTATTAGCTATGAAAGAAACTAAACTGGTCTGGGAGTCCAGGGATTTTACTTCTTTCAACTTCTTGCCTTCAACTTTAAATCAATGAGGTAGCATTTGGAATTTCTTCCTGTCTTCACTAATATACTAATTACAAAGACAGAACTTAGCAGAAGGAAGCGTTTGTGTTGGTCCTCTCACTTGATGCTTATTGGTTGGGCTTGAATCAGAATCCAGAGTTTAAGAGCACAGTTTATACTGGAGATGATCTCATGAAAGTAACTTTCTTGTTTAAGATGAGAAGTCAGATCCAGAGAGTAGAAGAACCTGAACCTCCATCTCCTAGGTGGCCATTTCTAATTCATTCAAGTCTGTTTTTCTTTAGGAGGATTTCCCTAGGGATCACTGTGATCCTGCAGGATTTCCTTACTGCGCAACTCCAGGGGGCGCCGTTCATGTTTTGATATGATTTGAATAAATAGTGGCCCTTGGACTTGTGCAGCAACTTGAAGCAGTACATTATCTGTATCTCCCACCATTGCTTTCTCATTGGTGGTAATGAATTGCTTTCTGTTCAAGTGAAAGGTACTTGAAAATGGTCTCCAAGACTCTTTTGTCAAAGAACACAGAGGCCCTACGCAGGGACCTGGAAACACAAGGATTGCAATAATTTCTTTGAAATCCTCAATTTTAATTGCAGCATGTGCAATTAAAATGCATAGCACCCAGGAGGGGATGACCTGAGCAGTATGCGTCGCAGCATGATTGGCTTTAGGATGTCACGTGGCTTCCTAATACAGCGCGAGTGACGAGTGATGTGTTGGTTTATCTTACCATCTTGGCTGCAGCATTATCAGTACCTCGGACACTTACCACACATCTCAGAGATACACGGTGTGAATCGGAGGGTCCAATTTGGCCCTACGTATGTCCCCTCTGTGAAACTTTTCAGGGGCCTGGCCACCAATATCTGCAACTGAAGGGAATCAAGCAGCGCTAGGGTTCTGAAGCTATGACCAAGAAAGAAAAAGAGAGAATTGAAAGCGTTCCATCCATTTTATTGGCAACGAGTCAAGGAAAACAGTTTAGAAATATTTGTTAGAAGAGGGGCTCAGGAAGTCAGGGTTACTTGGAAGGTTTATGGCCAAACTGTGCTTGCTGTTATCCATAGGTAACCCAAACAATTTAAATTATATAAGCCAAATACAAGTGATTCAGGGCAATGTTACAGACATTCCCTAAAACCTCCTGTTCTTCACTTGGTTGGCTAAAACCAGAAAAAAATGTCTGTGACTATTACTAGGCAAATGCCTTAAATCAGAGAATTCCATGTGATTTTACTCTTGGGCTGAATTTGCATTTATATGAATAGAAATAACAAGTGTGTATTTGAGGGATGGATCCTGTCTGTTGTTTTTCAATTACACATATTAAATCCCTTGGCTTTTTTTTTTTTTTTTTTTTTTTGCCCCCTCTCCTTAGCCCTGCAAGGTAGTTTATCACTTGAGATTGTTTTAAGGATGAATATTGAGGCAGAGAGAATCCAAAGTGGAAGTTAGAGCAAATCAGTGGCAGAGCCCAAGGGCAAAGACCTGGGAAGACCAGCTAGCTCTAAGTCATGCTATTTAACAATAGCAGTTTCGAATAGAGCATTACAGCTGAAGGCTTATTCAATTGTTCTAACTTTATCTTTCAATATTGCTAGAACACCTTATAAAGCTAAAGTGCTTTTTTTTTTAAAAGCTAAAGTGTTTATACACACACACACATATGTATATAGACACACACATACACGTATGCATATATATGTATTTGTAATTACTGCTCAGAGCAATCCAATGAGGTAGATTCACACATTGCAATGTTTCTGGGCTACAAAAGAAACTGGAGCATGGTGAGGTTAAGAGGTTTGTTTGGTAATTGTGAGCTGAACTGTGAGTCAGATACAGTGATGTAGGCTGCATTTCCTCCTGCTCACTGAGAGAGGTTGTGGGTTTTCCTGATTTTCATTCTATAAAAGGAGACTTGACTTTGGAAGTTGGTGTATGTATCAGAAAGTGTTTCGGATGCCGGGAAGTGGGTCACAAAAGTGAATGCATTCTTAGCCTATCAGGGTATCACCCCTCTAGCATGAGGTCACTGGGTCCAGCGTCTGTATCCAGCCTCATGGGCTAATGGGGTTGCTTCTGGCTCTTCCCATTCAGTCACAGCTGGCAAAGACTCCGGTGGGAGAAAGTTGAAAGTTTGTGCGTTTGTGCGTGATGCCTGAAATGAACTCTGCCCATTGTGCTTCACTCCATCTCCTATTCCTGTTTAGTTGAAACTACCAAATAGGTCAAATTGCAATTGTCAGATTTTTATGTTCATAAATATTTGACTTAAAAACAAAGCACACAACAAACAAAAAATACGATTGTCTTGGAAAAGCCTGCAAAATTACCATGGAGCTAAAAATTAAGAGATGCTAGCTTTTCCCCCTTGTCTCCTAATTTTGGTACCAGAGGTGTGAAAGTAGATTTAAAAGACATTTCAAGACAATCATAGAAATTAAACTGTGGAGGAGAAAGATGGGAAGCTGGTTGGTCATTCATGTCTGTAGAAGGGCTACTCAAGGAGAAATGTAGTATCTGTTTCTTGGTGTGGGTCCAGAGAAGTGAGTTATTAATTTTTTTCATAGAACACTTATCAAATAAAGCACATTCTTACCTCAGTAATATCCATGTGAGCAAAGCAAGAAATCAGGTTTATTATCAGTTTTTACACTTAGAAGCTGAAATAATAATGATACTCCTAATATTACTACTCTCACTGTGCCTTCTAGGTATTTATTGCTTCCCTACTATGTACCAGCGGCTATGTAGGCATTTCACTATGATCAGAAGTGGATTGTATTAAGTCCTAGAGCAGATTTTAGTCAGTCCCTAGTCTGTGTTTCTTATCTCCATGGCTACCTTTGCATTTTGTGATCGCAAGGTTTATAACCACGCTCTCTGAAAATTCCTAAAGAAGTAGATTTCTTTTTCATCCCCTTCATCTCTAATCTTACCCTACAGAGAATTGCAAGTATTGTGGGATAGCTCCTTTTGGAGGAAAGTTGAACGACTGTGGATTGCAGAAATATAAAATTAATGTGTGAGTGGAAAAACTATAACATTGCAATTGGATACGATACTGTGGTTTTCATTTCCACTCATCCTTTAAATCTGATAGTTAAGGTAACTCTGGGAACCTGAACCCCTGGCATTCAAACCTGTTCATTTCAGTAAAAAAACAAGACATGGGTAGCTTCCAATTACAGTTATGTTTGGTGTGGACTCTCCCCTGGACAGTCAGTAATATCAGAAATTGCTTTGGTTGTGGGGTCCCATGGGGCATTCGTGGCTCTGAATCTGCCTTAATGTGAAACAAACCACTTCTGCAAAGAGCTCACTTAAGAAATAGCTTTGCTTGACATCTGTCTGCTGAAGAGTTCACCCTCCCTGAAAAATAGAACATTTTACTCACAGAAAAGTTGATTACCTGTGGAATAGACCTAATATTCCAATACAGAGAAAATGCAAAATTGCTTCTTTTATTTTCACATTTTCTCACCGTGCCCGAACAGATTACCCATTCCTCTATACTTTTGGAAGAAGGAATGGCATACTAAGGAAGAAATAACTTGATCTAAGAGGCATTTGTTACTTCCAAGTAATAATTATTTGGCAGTGTTTCTCCACATCCTCAGCAGAAAAAAAACAAAAATTGTCCTAACATAGTCCACACATAATCAGAATGTGTTTGCACATGGAAGTCCTACAGATATGTGCTGGTTAGGTAGGGCTGGCTAACAGCTCTCCTTCTGCACTGCTTGCATTTTTCATGTTTTCTGTGATCCCAACACAATTCAAGATTTGTAGAAGTGTTGGCTGGAAGGTCCATAGGGAATAACCACTTTCCTTTTCAATCTTCCTGAGTCTGTGAGAAAGTTGCATGATCAATGCCAAAATGCAGTTAAAGTTCACTTAAGAAGGAAAATGGAAATAGCCTGCATTTGGGAAACAGTGAAATTGCTGTGTGGGTGACAATATTAAACCACTCCAACTGCAGACATTATTATATTTTTCATTTCCTTTTATGCATCTCATCATGAATATCATGGCTATCATCATCATCATGGTTATCATGATTACCAGTGCTGCTAACTAACACACACAAAGTTAATATGGCTGTTTAAGCAGTGGTTTAGAAGCTGTGGGGTCTCCATTTTATATGGTTGCCATGTTCATGTTGTTTTAGCAACAAGCTTGCTCATGAGTATGTATAAATTTTATGTTTATGTACACTGTTAAGGAGCTATGGGATGGACATATGTACCAGATACATGTGACACCAATTTATTTTCATAACCTGCACAGGATAAGTATAATTTACTGAGATTACTTTCAGTCTTGAATCTTTCTTTTTAAATGCCCAGTACTGCAGTGGTCCATGTCTGATTCCCCAGGTGGTTCCTCTTCTAGAACTCCTGTCTTTATTTCCACAGGTAGAGGTGAGCCCACATGTCAGGAGTAGTTGGCCACCTCTGCTTATCTTTCTAGCTTAATCAGTGCTAAGAATGTATTTGTAATAAAGGATCAGCTGCTCCAACATTGAGGCAAAGATAAATGTTATCTCGTGCGTATTGTAAACAAATGACTAAATGGGGATCAGTAGTTAATGTTAGAAAATGAGGATTCTGCCATCACATCACTTACAGCTGAACTCAATAGCCATCTCAACAACCCCCCTCCCCACCCCCGCCATGCTTTTGGCATTAACCTGCCCTCCTCTCAAAATAATTCCTGGATGTCCTTGTTGCTTATATACCATAAGGCCATGGAAATGGTGGTGCTGTCACAACTTGCACATTTTAACTAAGAAAAGGTAAGCTGTGGGAGAGAGAAGTTTTGGCTTGAGCCCCTTGTGGCACAAATTCATTTTAGAAGTACTTTGCAAAGGAAATGGGGACCTAAGTACAGTGTAATTTAATTTCTTCCCTGCATGGTAAGTTATTCTCTGAACTGCTATAATTCTCATGATTCTGACATGGTTATTGCCATCTTGGCTGCTGCTGCTAACTGAAGAACCACCAGTTTTGGAGGATGCTTATGTATTTAAACTTCGGATGCTATTGAATTCACTGATTTGTGTGACTTCATGATGGAGCCTTCTGGAACTGCTAGTCCTTCACCTGATAGTAGGTGAGGGATGAAACTATCATGTATCTGAGCTTAAGCATGAATCACTTTAACAGGTGCGCATATATGATTTGATAATTCCATCGATCTGAGATATAAATTAAAGAAACCATAGCGACTGTTTGACTTCCTCAAACATTATGCTGATACCCCCTGGTAGAATCAATGCAATAATGGAAAGGACTCAGCAGTTTCCCTATGAACCCAATTTGTAGAAAAGCTTCATAATTTCAATATAAAACTGCAATGGAACAAAACCTGGACCTAGTAATGACTTTGGTACGAGTGCTTTTAGCCTCTCAAGCTTTTCCATATTGTCCCCATGGTTTCTGCTGCCTAAAGATGTAAAACAAATATGTATTCTTTGTGTGCTTGGAAGAAGAAATAGCTTATAAAAAATGCATTCAACAAGAAAACAGATTTTAGTTATTTAGTTTCTGTTGACTGTTTCAAGTTAAAATTCAGAGGCCCCAAAAAACAGACACTATTAATAGTTAAGGCAAACAGTAACCATGAAATACTAAAATGGTTGCTCTGGCTAAGAGCGCCTTGCCCTGGACTCAGAGCACCTGTGTTCACATTTCCAGCTCTTGGACCTCTAATTTTGGTTAAGTCAATAAGCTCTCTGAGATTTAGTTCCTATTATTTTGTTTTGTTTTTAAAGACTTATTTATTAATTTTAGAGAGAGGACACATGAGCAGGGGAGGGAAGGCAGGGTAGGAGAAGCAGACTCTGCACTGAGTGCAGAGCCCATTTGGGGACTTGAGTCCACGACCCTGATATAAGGACCTGGGCTGAAACCAAGGGTCAGATGCCCAACTGACTGAGCCACCCCTGCACCCCCTGCCTTTCTATATTTTTAATATGAAGAAGATGGTAGAATTCGTCTCACCATACAACACACTGGCCTTCTCTCTAGGAATCCAAAAGGCTGCCCTCAGCGAAAAGCCCTATGATATGGCGACAAGAGCCTTGGATCAGGAGTCTGGCTTTTGATCTTGGTTCTGTCATTATCTGCCTTGTGATCTTAGGCAAGCTACTTACTCTTTTTTAATGAATTTCTTCACCTGAACAATGTTGATAGTGTACTTTATATGTGTATACTTGATATGTTGGGTTAAGTCCTAAGAAATTGCTTTATTTCTAGATTTATTGAGATACACTTGACGTATATAACATGTAAATTTAAGATATTCAACATGGGGGCGCCTGGGTGGCTCAGTGGGTTAAGCCGCTGCCTTCGGCTCAGGTCATGATCTCAGGGTCCTGGGATCGAGTCCCGCATCGGGCTCTCTGCTCAGCAGGGAGCTTGCTTCCCTTCCTCTCTCTCTGCCTGCCTCTCTGTCTACTTATGATCTCTTTCTGTCAAATAAATAAATAAAATCTTTAAAAAAAAAAAAGATATTCAACATGGTTTTTGGAAAATGTATATGTTGCAAAATGATTACCAATGTAGAGTTAGCTTATACCTCCAGCCCCTCACACAATTAACATTTGCTTTTTGTGCTGAGAGCATTTAAGAAATGCTTTCTTTGCAGCTTTGAAGAATATAATACAAGTATTATTAACTACAATCACAAAACTGTACATTAGATCCCCAAAATCTTATAACTGAAAGTAGACACCCTTTCACCAACATCTCTCCACTTCTCCTACCCCTGGCCCCTGGTAAACAGCATCTGAGTTTCTGAGTTTCATTTTTTAGACTCCACATATAAATTGTCACCACATATAAATAAATATCTGTCTTTCTCTGTCAGATTTATTTCAGTTAGCGTAATGCTCTCGAGGTCCAGCTATATTGTCACAAAAGTCAGGATTTCCCTCTTTTTCATGGGTGACTAATATTCCATGTATATGTAGCACATTTTCTTTGTCCACTTATCTGTTGATGGACACTTAGATTGTTTCCATATCTTGGCTGTTATGAATAATAGTGCAATGAACATGTGAGTGCAGATATTTCGTCAAGATTCTGATTTCATTTCCTTTGGATAGATAACAGAAGTGAGATTGCTGGATGATATGGAAGTTCCATTTTTAATTTTTTGAAGAACCTTCATACTATGTTCCCTTGTGGCTATTACATTCCCACCAACAGTACACAAGCATTTCCTTTTTTTCACATCTTTGCCAACACTTGTCATCTTTTGTCTTTTTGGTGATAATTGCTCTAACAGGTATGAGGTGATAGCTCATTATGGTTTTGATTTAGAATTTATTATCTTTGTAAATTAAAATAACTATACTTTGGTAATTTCATATAGTTCGAGCTAAGTAGAATTGTTTATCTCTTTAAGCTTAGGGAGAGAGACACTATCATGGTGATCCATGCATCTTACTTTGGAAAAAAAAAAAACAAAAACCAAACACCCACTAAAATCAACAAGTCAGGAAATGACAGATGCTGGCGAGGATGCGGAGAAAGGGGAACCCTCCTACACTGTTGGTGGGAATGCAAGCTGGTGCAGCCACTCTGGAAAACAGCATGGAGGTTCCTCAAAATGTTGAAAATAGAACTGCCCTATGACCCAGCAATAGCACTTCTGGGTATTTACCCTAAAGATACAAACGTAGTGATCCAGAGGGGTACGTGCTCCCGAATGTTTATAGCAGCAATGTCCACAATAGCCAAACTATGGAAAGAACCTAGATGTCCATCAACAGATGAATGGATCAAGAAGATGTGGTATATATACACAATGGAATACTATGCAGCCATCAAAAGAAATGAAATCTTGCCATTTGCGACAACGTGGATGGAACTAGAGCATATCATGCTTAGCGAAATAAGTCAAGCAGAGAAAGACAACTATTATATGATCTCCCTGATAAGAGGAAGTGTGATGCAACATGGGGGCTTAAGTGGGTAGAAGAAGAATCAATGAAACAAGATGGAATTGGGAGGGAGACAAACCATAAGTGACTCTTAATCTCACAAAACAAACTGAGGGTTGCTGGGGGGAGGGGGTTTGGGAGAAAGGGGTGGGATTATGGACATTGGGGAGGGTATGTGCTTTGGTGAATGCTGTGAAGTGTGTAAACTTGGTGATTCACAGACCTGTACCCCTGGGGATAAAAATATATGTTTATAAAAAATAAAAAATTAAAAAAAAAAGTCATAGCTAAAAACAAAAAAACAAAAAACAAACACCCAAACGCCAAACTAGACAAGAAATGATTAGAGAATGGTGGGGATGGGAGTGAAAGAAAGCTCAGTTTTCTCAGGTTCTTTCCTTTCGTTTTTTTCCCTCTCTCTCTGTGTTAAATTCCTTAGATGGCTTTATATGCTTTGTTGTTGTTTTGACATCATGAACATAGGTTTTGACAAACTGCTTTATTCTGCTGTGATCTAGTTACTTGTGGCAAAGGGTTTATTTCTGGGCTTTACCTGCAAAGAAGGCTATAGAGAAAGTGGTGTAAATTAAGAAGATTGCTCCCTGGTGAGAATTTGAAATGATGGCGTGTTAAGAATAGTTGAAAGAACTGAAGATATTATCCCAGATAAAAGTTAAGGGGACATTACCACTGTCTTCAGAAACCTGAAAGGCTGTTGCATATAAAAGAGATTAGGTTTATTCCATTGAGATTTAAGGTACTGAAATAGGACCAATGGATAGAAGTTACTGGAAGACCTGTCTTATCTTTTTAGATTTTCTAAAGAGTCAGAAATCTCTAAAGAAAGGGTTACCTCTAGAGGTTCTTTATTAATGGTGAATGTACACCTGGTAGGAACGTCATAGAAGGGATTCAAATATTATGATTGGCTGGTTCTAAAGCTTTTGTGTTCTCTTCCAATGCCGAAATTGTAGGACTTCATCAATTCTTGATCCTTCAGTGTTGTCACAAGATCAACCAACAGAATAAACTGGCCCATTCTTTGAAAACTATAAAATACTTGCAAAGTTTAATAGGTGAGCTTCAGTTTTCTGTATGTATTACTGTGACTCCTATACCCAAGGGATTGCTTCAAAATTAATGTTCAGAGTTGAGCGATTTTTTGTGAATGATAACAAAATGAGTTAATGTTTATCATAGCGGGCTGAAACTTATAGGTCGATAATAATAAATAAGGATGACATCTCTCTAAAGTCAAACAGATATGGAAGACTTCATTTGTGTCATGTAGATGACTAGAATGATTTGAGTACAAATATTCATTAATAGTAATGTCAAATAAATATTGACACTTTAAGGAAATAAAACAGATAGTATGATAGACAACACACAGGGAGAAAGGTAGAAGGGCTGCCTTAAGTAGAGAAGTCAAGGAAAGGCTGTTGGGAGAGATGTTATTTATCATCTCTTGGCAGCTCAGAAGGTGGGATGGAGTCAAACCACATACAATCTGAGAGAGAAACGTCCCAGGCAGAGGCAGTGACAGGTGCAAAGGCTCTGAGGCAGGAGGAGCTTGGTTCAAAGAACAGAAAAAAGTCCACGGTGGGGAAGAGAGGTGTGAGATGAGGGGCTAGGAGCAGCAGAAGGCCACATCATGCGATATAGGCTGAGTTAAGGATTTCCTTTTGAGCCCAATGAGAAGCGATTGGAGAACTATAAGCAGGAAAGCAAGCAGGTTATTGTGTTTTAAGTAGGAAAGAGAGCAATGGGAAAAGGAGACCAGGAGGAGAAATCAGCAATTTTTTCCAGTCCCTCATACTTGGGTTTGTGATGTATCAAGTTAGGATGTAGTTAAGTTTGAGCTATCTGTCAGTCTTATGCTTTTTTAACCTTTAAATAAATAATGATGACTGTTTTCTTATAGTAGGCTGTGGTTTTGCCATTAAATGCCTCAGGCTGTAATTGTGTCATTTATTGTATTCATACACTGAAGAAACTAAATAATGCCAAAGCAGTACTGAATGAAGATGGGGAGATGTTGGCAGAGAGGATTGATCTATCTTCATTTCACTCTTAACTGAGTTTCTAAATGTTGAGTATATATATCTAAGTAAAACAAAATGAAAATGTTCTTTTTCCAACTCTTGGGATAAGAAATGACTGTTTTTCCCTAATATCTGACTTTTTTCCCCAAAATGTTTCCATTTGCATTCAGATATTCCTAGACAAAGTAGTTACCACCTGCTTTTGACAATAATATTACTTATTACCTCTCTGTGGCTATATTAAATATTCAGAGCTAATCAAGTGATACTTAAGCAACAAAATATATTAATGTAATTACAGAAAATAAAAGTTATAACTAATATTGATTGGGCACTTCTATGCTGGATACTATTCAAAGTGCTTTACATATATTAACACATTTAATTCTCATAGTAATGGCATGCAGTAGATACTATTTTTACCCATATTTAATATATGAGAAAATTGAAGCAGAGACAGGCTAAGAAGCTTGCTCTTAACCACACCCACACTGCACTTAAGAGGTCAAAGGTTTAAATGAAAGGTGAAAAGTTCCAACAATACAAATGGAGGTTTGTTTGTTTGTTTGTTTTTTAATGCCTATGGCTCAACAATCATTGACTATTAATCTTAACATTATTGACTGACTTCTGCCGTAGCAGATGGTCTTCAGTCCGATTCAGTTGATGGGAGCATGGTAGGAACATTTGGAATGAACTATTTCTCAGAGTGTTTCTAGAACACAAGTTAGAAAAGGTGTTTCAGATGTTGATGTTGAAAGCAGAGGGTTCCATGCCCAGGGCACTTAGGAAACAGCTGCATCAAAGCCATCTTTTTAGGGAGGTGTCATGCACTTGAAAAGACTCAAGGGTTTATAAAGATCATTGTGAAAAATCATTCTTTAAGCCCACCATTTCCCAGACTCATTCACTATGGAAAGAAATATTTTCCTCACCAAGTACCAGTTTTTGTAAAGCGCACTTTATGAAATACAAACTTTTGAATACTCTGATAAGAGTTGCTTAATTTGGGGTCCATAGATTTTCTAGGACTGTATGCAAAATTTTGTATCTATGTACTTATTACATGTATATATTTCCCATCTGCTCCTTCCCATCTGATTCTCAGGGTCACTGCCTTTCTCTCATTCTCAAAGGGGTCTCTGATCCCAAGATGGTTATGAATCCCACGTAGACTGGATAGGATGAAATCCTTTTTTAGCTAGTGTAAAAAGAATTTTTGAGGAACTTATCAGCTCATTATTTAAAGTTAAAAGAAAAAAAAAAAAAAGACAGGATGTCTCCCCTACCACCCTTGCCTCCAGGCTTTTCTAAACACAAACTCTCAGTAAGTGTGTGGACCTGTCTTGTACTTGGCACTTCTAAAATGCCATAATGTCATCTGAAGTGCCCTTGGCTCTGAAGCTGTCAGTGAAGAAATGAAAATGAAATCTTTCTGTGTTCATCTAACCTTTGTCTGAGCCAAGATGCTATGATAATTGTCTATAATATATTTAGTTTGATGGTCAAACGGTCTGGTCCTTTCAAATAAACTGTAAAAAGTGTCATCTCTCACTTGAGGAGACCAGGGCATGAGTGAGAAATGGCAATAACAAGGCACCCGTGTAAAACGAGAGTTCTCCCAAGGGTGAAGCAGGTGTGGCCAAGGGGATCCTGTACTGCTTGTTCACTTTTGTGTCCTTAGTACTTAGCACAGTATCTGGCACATAGCAGGTCTTACTAAGTATTTGGGGAATGAATGCAAAATAGGTTAGAATCAAAACAGGTCAGGGATATCTGGGTGGCTCAGTTGGCTAAGCCTCTGACTCTTGATTTTGGCTCAGGTCATGATCTCTGGATCATGAGATGGATCCCTGCATCAGTTCCACACTGGGTGTGGAGCCTGCTTGAGATTCTCTCTTCCATTCCTTTTGCCCCTCCCCCTGCTTGTGCTTTCTCTCCCTATCAGAAAAAAAAAAAAAAAAAAAAAAATTGGGTCAGCTTTCATTTTATGGCCAAGAAAATTTAGGGAGTCATTCTGGCTTTTTTTGTTTGTTTGTTTTGTTTTCATTTTTTTTAATGTGTGAGAAAATCTAGACTCCCATGGGGGAAAAAATTATAGGAACTTGATTGAGATCTAAGAATTTTATGGAGGGTAGAAACTTGGAAAAATAATTACCAGAACCAGCATGGTCATCTTTAGAAACTAAGATATTGTTCTTTCTAAGATATTGTTCTAGTGTAAGGGCATTTTATGAGTTTGAATTTCAGTGCTTAACAACTGAGAATAACTTGGATGGATAAAACTGGACTAACTGAGAGATTAACGAGATACAGTCAGACAAAGGGGAAAAATATGAGTTTTATTGCTGTTAGGTGATAAAGTATTTATGATGACAATCTGCTTTTTAAAAATTGTTCAATATGACTGCATAGGGTAGGGTTCAGTGTATTTGAAATTTCCTTTTTCTCTTTGCTCATCTATAATGAATAAGCAATAATTTCTTTAAGCTTATGGCTATATGAGATATAAATTTCTTAGTTTTCCTGCCCAAATTAACCTAAGTGATTCTGTCCACCTTATTTCCTTCATAGTGATAGCTAACCCCAGGAAGTAACTAGTATCAGTAAAAGCAGACAGTTTGGCAAATCTTGAATCTTTTAAAGACTTAAGCAATAATTTCATATGCATTTCTCTTTGGCATCTCAATTTCTCTTTGTATCTTAGAAAATAAATCTGTTTCTCAATTTTAAAAAGTGGGATATTATCAGGGTGCCTCAGTGGGTTAAAGCCTGTGCCTTTGGTTCAGGTCATGGTCCCAGGGTCCTGGGATCGAGCACTGTATCAAGCCCCGCATCAGGCTCTCTGCTCAGCAGGGAGCCTGCTTCCTCCTCTCTCTCTCTGCCTGCCTCTCTGCCTACTTGTGATCTCTGTCTGTCAAATAAATTAATAAAATCTTAAAAAAAAAGTAGGACATTATGATTTCTAAAATATTTCCCTTTTTAAATAAGAAATCCTCACATTTGTAGAAGTAAATATGTTGGACATTTTAGGGTAAATGGGGAAAAACAAAACTTTATCAGATTCCCAGACTTATACTGTCTCTTGGAAAATAAGAAATTGGCAACTCAGTTGGCACTTTTCTCAAGAATATAAATCCCCCAAAGTCTTCTGTACATTGGTACATGTTGTCACAGAAGGTAAACGATTAGCAGAAAATTGGAGCTAAAATCAAAGGAGAAGATGGCATGGGACCAGGGGAGTAGGGTCTGGATATTGACATCATAGCCTTAGAAATAGAAGTCACTGTGAAATGATAGAATGAAGTTATTTCTCTGCTGACAAAAGTCAACAGAATATATTCACCTGAAAGTTTACTAACAAAGTCTGGTTTGTTAATGCTTATTTCTGTATTGATATAATGTCTGATGATGTGTTTGAATATATTACATTTACAATCAACGTGTTTGTTGAATATTAAAAAAGTTAGCTTTGGGACTTTTTGCTCACAAACAAATATTCTTTATTTCTTCCTTATTGCTCTGTGTATTGTGTTTTCAATATATTTAACATATCAAGATTTAATAAAACCCAAAACAGAAATAACAGTTTGGAAAGTAGCTTCTTACTATATAAAATGGCTATTGTATTCATCTCTGTTCAAGCATGTGTTTTCATAGCTTAAGTGGTCATGAAGTAGTGTGTTTTTAAAGCTTTACCCAAAAGACAAGTTAGTGGTGAGTGCTGTGAAGTGTGTAAACCTGGCGATTCACAGACCTGTACCCCTGGGGATAAAAATATATGTTTATTAAAAAAAATAAATAAAATAAAAAAAATAAATAAATAACATAAAAGACAAGTTAGGATGGCTCCTTTGCAGATATGACATTTTGTTTGTTTATCTTTAGTATTGGATATTGAAAGTATTGTATGAAATCGTCTAGCTGTTATTTGGAAATTAAGAAAACAGAAACAAACGTTATTTATAAATGTAAGAAAACATCACATTTACATCATCACTTTCTGTCTTCTACCTTCTCAAAATTATTAAAATAATAAAATTGAGTATTAATACACAGAAAGTACAATCATACTATGGCAGGAAGGGCAACTGCTTGGATTCTGACTTTGTCTATGTCCCTAATGCACTCCATTTGATCACAGAGGCAACATTTCTCAGGGCCAGAGTGATTATTACCAGCCACGGCCCAGTTAATATCTATAGGGGACCCATTTAGGCTTCAGGAGTGTCAGAAACCGATGCTCCAACTGGTAATGCTGATGATTCCTTGCATTCGTGCAACTCATGACCACTGTGGGTCATCCAAAGTATCTTATGTACATACCTCCTTGAGCTGCAGAATGATCTGCTTTTGGGGGGAAGCTGGTCACATTTTATTGGCAACAGTTTTAGTAAGAGACCCTTTTATTTGTGAATGACTGTAAAAATAACTTTTGTTGCTTCTTATGGTTTTAAAAAGAACACATGCTACTTGGCAAAAATATCAGAAAGTAGAGAGGGAAACAGGAAAAACAGGAGCTGTGGAATTAGTTAAGCTCGGTTTTAAATCCAGGCCTCTCTCTGGTTTTCTAGGCTTAGTCATGCTCTTCTATAAATGGCACAATAAGGCTTTGTGGGGTTTTGAGGATTAAAGACTCTGCACACAAAAATTACTTAGCCTGAAATATGGTAGCTTTTGAATAATTAGTCGATATATTGTTATTAATATGGTTATGTGAAAAGAGCAGTAATTCATCATTCTACCACCAAGTGCTAAATATTTTCACGTATTTCCTTCCATTGACGTTTTTTCTAGGCACAATTTTATATCTTTGAGATCATATTGCATATACCATTTTGTATACTTTGTTTTATGTAAGATAATATAACTTCAAAAAAAGATCCTTTTTTTTCATGAGCCAAATTTGCAATGCTGATAAAAGGTAACACTGAAGACAAAGAGTTAAGAGTGCCGCTGTACACCATTGGTGAGAGTATCAGTCAGTATAACCTTTCTGAAATGCAATTTAGAAAATATATTTCAAGAGCATTACAAACCATTTACCTTTTGACCTGGTAATTTTACTTCTATGCAGCCAGTCTCAAGAAATAAGTGAATGTATGAACAAAGACTTATGGTCAAGGAAGTTCATCGAAGAGTCACTTATAACAACAAGAGGATAATAATCATTCCTGTCCACTATAAGGAAACTGCTAAAAAAAGTTACACTACATTCAAAGGATGGAATATTATACTGAACTGAAAGTAAGATTTACAGAGAATAATTAGTAATATGGAGAATTGTTCTTGATGTGACGTTACACGGAATGAGCAAAACCGCAGGGTTCCAATTTAGTTTTTAAAAAAAGCAAGTGGGTATGGAGAATGGCCTGGAAAAATATATGCCTAATTGTTAGCAATGATTATCTCTGGCTGTTGAGATTACATATGATATTCACTTACGTATTTCATTATTTGTATTTTTCAAATTTTCTACTTTGAGTATGGGCGTATATCAACATAAATGGTGAATATGTGTGTATACATGCAAACATACACATCTGTGCATGTGTATACATATTTGCTTATGCTATGCTTATGCATGTGTATACATATGTATACATATTTGCTTATGCTATGCTTACATAAGCCCATGTTTAAAGCAGAAAATTTGAGAAATACAAATACATACATACAAGCATGCTTGCATATATATATATATATACACACACACACACACATAGGTACATATGCGTGTGTGTGTGTATATATATATATATATATATATATATGTATATATACTCACATATACATGAAACAGAAGCAAACATTATATCCTAAGAATTTTCCCATGCCATTAGTCTTTAAATTCCAGAACTATATATTTTATTTATTTATTTGATAGAGAGAGAGAGAGACAGTGAGAGAGGGAATACAAGCAAGGGGAGTGGGAGAGAGAGAGAGAGAGAGAGAGAGAAGCAGGCTTCCCGCTAGCATAGAACCTGATGTGGAGCTCGATCCCAGGACTGTGGGATCATGACCTGAGCTGAAGGCAGACACTTAACAACTGAGCCACCCAGGCACCATAGAACTATGTATTTTTAATAGCTTTAGATATTTCCATTTCATGCATATACCATATTGTCCCTAATCCTTCTTGGTATTATTTAAAATATGTAAATAATTTCAATGTGCATCTTTGCACATACACATTTTGATTGAGTTTGTATACCATTTCATTTTTGGTGCAGAGGCATCATTGGGTCAAGCAGGCACACCTGGAGGGCATATGTTTGGGTGTGTTCATGCACACAACTGGACATGCACCTTAAGGAGCGAGAGTGAGCGGCACCTGAGTGGCTCAGTCATTAAGCGTCTTCCTTCAGCTCACAGTCATGATCCTGGGGTCCTGGGATCCAGCCCCACATTGGGCTCCCTGCTCAGCAAGAAGCCTGCTTCTCCCTCTCCCCCTCCCCCTGCTTATACTCCCTCTCTTGCTGTCTCTCTCTCTGTCAAATAAATAAATAAAATGTTAAAAAAAAAAAAAGAGAGAAGAGTGAGAAAATGAGACTGCTTTTTCAGATGGGAGAGAGAAATAATGTGCCATTTCTGGGAAGGACGGAGAGGGCTTTTCTAACTAGAGACTACAGTATTCCGAGGATGACCTACTACTGCTTGGGAGGGAACATAACCCACGTGCTACTTGGGCACTTCATGTTTTTTTTTTTTTTTTAATAAACATATATTTTTATCCCCAGGGGTACAGGTCTGTGAATCACCAGGTTTACACACTTCACAGCACTCACCCAAGCACCTACCCTCCCCCATGTCCATAATCCCACCCCCTTCTCCCAACCCCCCTCCCCCCAGCAACCCTCAGTTTGTTTTGTGAGATTAAGAGTCACTTATGGTTTGTCTCCCTCCCAATTCCGAAGAAGAATCAATGTTTGGTTTGTTTTGGCTTTATCTTTTATTTTGAACACTGACAGCAGTTTTTCCCCCTGGCCAGGCTGTTACCATGTGGTGTAATGGTTTCGAAGGTGAGCTGCGAGCTGTGCTCTCCCAGACCCTGTGCCTCCTTCCGTCTTTGCCATTTGTCTTTATGTCAAACTGATCCATTGAGTTAAGCGGTCTGCACGCCATACTCTTTTTGCACGCTTCTCACTATGTCTTGCTTATCTTTACCTCTCCAGTGCCTCAGAAGGTGCTGGCCGCTTAGCGGGTGCTCCATAAATGTGTCTTGGGACCGGCAGCATATTGGCAGTTAGCAGAAATCCCAAGTGGAAGGACATGATCTGACTTGGACAGGTTGGTGATTCTAGGGACACATGTATTCCTGGGTTTCCTCTTTTCTTTTTGTTTCCTAATCACACTGATTGTGAATAAATCAACATGATTTTCCTGCTAAGGTTTTTCAAAAGAACAGAGACTTTCACAAGCAATCTGCACATGTGCTTTTTTTGGTACAATACTCATCGCAGCTCACTGCGGTCAAGTCTCTTTCCTATAAGCTGGAATTAATGTGCTGCTAGCAAGGAATGTTGATCTTCCAGTAACATCCATGCTTTTTTGCTAAGCATGTGGCAAATAAAGCAGGATACTCCCCTAAGCAATTCAAGGACTTTGCAGAAGTAGGATATCCAATGTCAAGGTTAATATTTGTATTGTAATTTATAAATTAAAAGTGATTTCATCTACATTATCTCACTTAATTTGCTGATTGCTAACATTCCCTTGAGGATAAAGCCATTCATGCCACAGTTTCAGATAAAATTTGAAGATAGGGGAGTTCTACGGAGAAAAGTAATCCCAGTAATGGTACTGCTTATCAGGTCATTTTCTACTGGAAGGTATTTGCAAGCAGAAAAACTCTGGTCTTGAAGGACAGAGAAAGGGGAAATGCTATAAAGGAGACTGAACTCACCAAACAGGTATGTTTTTCATGATTCACAGTGCTCCTTGTGCTAGTTCTGGTTGGAGGAAGAAAACTCAGCATCTGTCATGGGTCTCTGAAAATTGAGAGCCCAAGCATGGGCCCATTTCTTAGTTTAATTCTCTCAACTTTTTCAAAAGCTTGCATCATCATCATCATCATCATCATCATCGGTCAACAATTAATGTGTGTTTACGATGTGTCAATTGCTGCTCTAAGACCTGTATATGAATTATCTAAATGCTCTCAAAGACTTATAAGTTCACTCTTACATACATTATTACAGATGAGGAAACTGAGGCACCTTGACCAAGGTCAAAGGAAGTGGTGAAATAGGAATTCCAATCCAGCCAATCTGATTCAAATTTCCCTATCGATTGATACGCAACACTATTTCTCTTAATTTTCACGTTTATATACTTAATCATGGACCCAAATCATCTCTGTTTTCTCTGAATCTTGTAAGTAGTATTTTACAAATATACTTTTTGTAACATCTTTTAAATAATATTGTCTTGTGTTAGTCATTAGTGTACAAATGTTACACTTTCTTTACTTCAGCATCATTGACCTTTCTCAGTCTTACGCATTCATTTATCTGGTAAATCTTCTGTGGAGACTTTCCATAAACTACTTCCTTCCTTTGGCACCTGCCTTTATTTTTCCTTCATCTAGATCAGTGTCTCTACATAGGTTGCACATTGTAATCACCTGTGAGCCTTAAACAATAACAATGCCCGGGTCTCACCCCCAGAGACTCTGACTTTCTTTGTGTTGCCAGGACATTATGAGTTCCAGAAGCTCCCAGCTGATTCAAATGTGCAGCCAAAATTGAAAAACACTAGTCTGAACTCTTCCTCCTCATTATCACCTGCAGCATCTCCATTTCCTTCACTAGGGTCCAATGTCCCTATCACAGTATATTATGACATAATGTAACTCTCCTTTATACTGGTTAGGACCACTGGAATTGGTAGTGTCCACACAGAGGAGGAAAGCTCTGAGAGGCTGGGATACTGAAAGTCAAATAAGAAAGTATATTGGAGAGGAGGGGCTGATGAGCTATGTCATATTCTAAGTCAAGTAAGATAAAAGCAAAGAACTGACCAATGTTTTTAGTAATATGGAGGTCACTGGTAACCTTGACAAAATAGAAAGAGATCATTGGAGTGACTGGAAATAAAAGCTTGAGTGGAGGGGGAAAAAAGAGAGAGAGAGAGAAAGGAGGAGAGAGAGAGGGAGAGAATTGCTAGAGCAAAATTTTGGGGTGGGCAGGTGGGGTGGATTTTAGTGCATTTCATCTCATTTAATCCATGCAGTAATCTTAAGAGGTACCTAACTATTTTTATTTACATTTTATACATCATGAAAGTGAGGCATGATGAGGTCACTAAGTTGTTCAAGGTCACACAGGTTAGTTGCCAAAGCTGGGTTCAACCGTTAGTCTACCTGCCTACATAGCTCTTAGCAACTGTATTTTCTTGCCTCATGTTGGTAAGAAGTATCCTTTTGGTGGTGGTTGAGTCATCTTTCCATACATATTCTCCGCAGTGTCTTTTCTTAAACTCAAGATTCTGTTTGTCCTGCAGCAAAATTCTACTTAATGATGAGCTATACGTGATCTATATAAACTGAAGATACCAATGCACTCTTTAGATTAAAAGAAATAGATCTTTGGAACCTGAAGCTCTGACAACTACTGACATGTTAGCTTTCTGTACATAACTGACAGAGCCGCGTGTTCTGGTATCTCCTGATTTTAGGTGTCCTGGTTGGAGCTCTAACCCTCAGAAACAGGTTATCCTTAAAATCCATATAGGACCACGACAGGTCCTCACAAGCTGTGCTGTAAATGACGGAGAGTTAGTTACTGGAGACTGTGAGAGAGCAAATGAGTGCCCATGGGTGAGAGCAGCGTTATGCCTGATCCCCGATGAGCTAAGTGCAGTAAGGGATGCGATGTGTTCATACATGTTTAGCATCCGGCTCCAGGGAAAAGAAGAACCTCAGTTTCTGGCATTTGCCCATTTCTGTGCTGTCAATACTCCCACCAAGGCTAATTTCAAGCTACCAATGTGAAGTCACTAAATGCACCTCACGAAGAGATATCCATCAACTCTCCAGAGCCTGCTAACTAGCTCCAGCTTACCATCAGATAAGAAACAAGTTTACCCCTTTGTCTCTCAGTAGAACTAATCACCCACTCTCTGAGGTGCCAAGCTCTACCTGAAGCAGTGTATAAGAGGTAGAAAGAACCTTGTATTCAAATTCTGGTTCTGATTCGGTCAATGATTCAGCCATGTGTCATTTGTTTTCTTTGGACCCCAATTGGGAAATTAAGCAGCTGGTCCTTTAAGGCTCTTGAGAGTTTAAAGACACTGTGATGCAGTGGTACTCAGCCCTTTCCTCCGTAGGCGTGGAGAAAATCTCCTTGTAAAACTGCATGCTACATTGTGCTTTTGGGTTTCTGATGAAAACCTTGTTATTCCTCAGCAGCTTACCCATGCTGTTCTCTATCACTGTGGCCTTTGAGATTTCCAAAGAAACCAGCAGGGATGTTTGAGGTTGTTCACGTATAACATCCCCAACAAGGCTGTCTGAGTAACAAAAAGGAGCACGCAGTCGCACCAGAGAACTTCTCATTCTGTGGAGAGATAGAACTGCAGTCTTAACCTTTAATTTTATGGCTTTCTCATCTTTTGCTAACCCTTTAACGTTATATTAACAAAAGATGGACTGGGTGGGGGACAAGGAGGAACTTAATGCTCTTTATGATCTATTTTAACGTTTTTATCTTTCTTTAACAAAATAAATTTGCTGTAAGAATTAAAACTGTATTTTATCCTTTTAAATGCAGCCCTAGATGATGTATATAACTGCACTGGCAGCAAGTCAAGTCTACACAAAGCCCAAATTGAATCTTCCTTCTGACTACAGCTGTGCATGATATTTTATGCAATTTTTTATGCTGGTCATAAACGAGGTGGAAACTGTGATTATGCCAATTTTGGAATAACACATCTCCACCAAAAAAAGCGACTGCCAGTTTTCAGACGTGTGTGTGTGTGTGTGTGTGTGTGTGTCTGTTTACAGGATCCAGCCCTCCTTTTCTCATCACCGGATTGCATGCTGTTGACCTAATGAAAGATTTCTAGATAAAGTGCTACAGGCATCTACTGTGCCATTGCTATAGAACATAGGATTGCAAACAAGCGTCATGATTTCCTCTTACAACACTATCTCTGGCAAAATGTAGCTCCTTTGCTACTGAATATTCTGAAGTGGGGGGTGGGATTTCGTTGAAAAAAATACTGTCCATAAAATATGTAGGTTGATTTGTCTGTCTGTCTATCTATCTATCTACCCACCTAGCTCTCTGGCCAAAGGCCAAAATGAATGGAAAGGGAGGTTTAAAAATACATAAATTTGCCCTGATGTTCAGATATCCTATTTCACTGTGTTACATTAAACAGAATCAAGAAAAGAAGAAGAAAAATATTACCTAAAGATCAGAAGTTGATACTATTATGTTTCTCTTGCCTACACCTGACATAACATGGATGCTTTCTGGTATTCACACAGATTATCTTTAAACAATTTAAATTGGAAGGCTTGAGAGGGAAAAATTAAGATGTTAAGTAAATGATTACAGAAAAAAATAAACCTCTGATATGAACCTTAACAACCGTTTATCCAAATTAACATGGCATTAAATTTAGAGCTGTAAAGATGAAGCCATTAGCCCGAGTGTGTGTATATGGGCTGAACCATCAATCAGTTCTCACTGATAAATAAAACCCAGAGCCAAAGACATTTGCTCTACCAACACCCTGCTGTCATCCTGCAGACCACTTCTGGCAGAATGGCAGCCCTTCAAGTTGCTAACTGAACTGAGCATGCCACGTGACCAGCATACAGCATTGTGGCTGCTAGAGATAATATTAGGGGACAGGTTTCTTGCATCTGAGAATTTGTCTTTAGAGCTTTCTGGAAGATTTTAACAGAGACTGCATGACCACTTCCCAGGGGTACTAAAGATGATACTATTGCATTGGATAGACACTTCTATTCCATGGATTATAATCCCCCCCCCATCTTTCCCCCCAACTCTTTATTCGGTGAAAAAGTAGACCATCAGTTGCAACCTTTATTTGTCACAAAGTAGCTCTCCAGAATTACATGTTGAATATTTGGATGAATGAATGAATGAATGACTGAATGAATGACAGATTTGGCTAGTTATCATGTTGAACTCTGTTCAATTCATGTCATATATCTGAGGAGCATCAATAGTGGGACTCTTCTGCTACATTATGAGTGGTCACATATAGTTTTGTACTATAGATGAAATACCATGAAATACTGTGATGAGAATCATCTTCACTCTGGTATTGGCCTAGTGGAGATATGAATCATACTTGGTTTATTTTTAGAAATGTTATTCAGGACTTTTTTTTTTTTGTACCTTAGGTATCTTTTAATAATCCATTTATAAACACATTAGCTCTGTTTGCATATGTTGGGTGTTCTGATTGGGAAAGGTAGATTTGTTGAATTTCATGGTGAAGGAAGTAAAGTGTGAAGGTCAGGTGAAAGGTCTAGTGTGATACTGATTGGAGTGATCCTGCTCTCCTTGACTGTGGTTCTCTTCGACCTTGCAGGAATCACTTGTTTGACCAAGATGACATTCATTTCTAAAATGTTACCATCAGTACTAGGACAGTGTTAAGATTTCTCTTGTTTATGGCTGTAGATCAATCTTTGATCTGACTGAGCTAAATGACCAGCATGCCAGCTTCCTTTTTCAATAGAACTTTGTTGCCTTTGTCTACTCCTTGCTGTTGGATTACCATTACAGAGGATTCTATAAGCATTCAACATTAAAAATTACCAGAGATTCAGTGGATTCTATAAGGGGTCATCCTTGAAAAACACTGATGTTTCAAGAGAAACTTTCTTGCACATATTTTACTTAGAGATGGTGGTTTATGTGATCACTTTACTTCTAGCTACAATTCATCATGCCAACCTTGATGCATAAAGTCACAAATGATTCAGTTTTCAGTCGCATTCACATTATACATTCTTCTTGTGGCGTATTACTATTGTATTGAGAAAAGTATTCCTTTTGACAACTCTTAGGCTTGAAACTCTTGGGTGTTGAATTTAATGCACCTACTCTTGAGTTCTATATTTTGACCTGATAGCATTGGTCTTTGGTCTATATCAAAATCCCTATTATTCATCAGCAAGTACCTGTCACATTGACAGAATAATTTTTAGAAAGTGATGGTAAGTGATTTTGAAATGCAGATTATTCTTATCACATCAAAATAGTAGAGGTACTGTGAAGGTAGAGTAAACATGGAAAACAAAAGATCTGCTGGCCAGTTTTTGTTTGAGGAGCCAGCATTAAGTTGCTTCCCAGATAATTTGTTACAAAAAGAAAAACTCACTTAAATCCCTCTCATGTGCATTACCTGAAACTGTAATCAAATGAGATCAAGACTTAAGCAAATGAGATCAAGCAAAATAGATGACCCATTGTGAAAGAGGGATTGTTTGTACATAATATGTCTCAAAAAGAGAAGCACACATGGCAAGGATAAGGATTAAGTTCATTACCCCTTGGAAGCCATGACAAAATATCATAGGCTGGGTAGCTTACACATCAGAAATGTATTTCTCACAGATCTAGAGCTGAGAAGTTTGAGATCAAAGTGCCTGCCAATTCAGTTTCTGGTGAGGATTCTCTTCCTGGTTTCTAGTATTGTTCTCACACGGAGGACAGAGATCTCTCTCTCTCTTTCTCTCTCAGTATCTCTCTCTTCTATAGCCATGGTCCTATCAGATTAGGACCCCATTTGACCCTATTTGAGTTTTATGACATCATTTAACTTTCATTACCTCCTAATGACTTTAAATACGGTCACATTGAGGGTTAAGGTTTTAACATAAATTTGAGGAAACAGAATTCAATTCATAGAAGTGTGGGTATAAGTCTTTATTTCTTGATCACTTTAACAAATGTTTACATACAGGTTCAAGGTGTTATATTGGTGGGTAAAAAGTAATACATGGTTTTTACTCTTGAAGGTCCTTATAATAAAGCTTGTTGGTTTCTAGACTTAAAATGCAAAATAAAAGGTTAAGAGGTAAAAAAAGAAATATCAAGATAAGCAATAAAAGTAAAATGGAAAGATCAGTGCATCTGGGGAGGGGAGACATGAAAGGGTTCCGGCGGAAGTAGCATTTAAGATGGGTTCTAAGGGATGGAGAGACTATTTAACAAGCAAAAATAAAAGTGAAGAAATTTCAGGTATAGAGGTCAAAGTTATATTATTTTTCTATTGCTTGCTGTGATAAATTACCATAAACTTAGTGACTTACAACCACACAAATGTATTAAATTATAGTTCTGTACATTAGAAGTCTGTCACACTCGGGTAAAATCAAGGTGTCAGCCAAGCTGCATTTCTTTTGGAGGCCTTATGGAAGAATCCATGTCTTTGCCTTTTCTACCTTCTAGAGGCCACCTGAGTTCCATGCCCTCTTCCTCCATCTTTAAAGCCAACAATACTGTATCTCTCTGGCCATAGCTGGGAAAGAGCCTTTTCTTTTAAGGACTGATGTGATTAGATTGGGTCCACCTGAATAATCCAGGATATTCTCCCCATCTCTAGGTCAATGATCTTAATTATATTTGTAAAGTTCCTTTTGCCATGTAAGGAAACGTATTTATACATTTTTGGGATTAGGATATGGACATCTTGGGAAGAGCCCTTATTCTGCCTCCTGCGTGGGCCAAAGGGTAGAGCTCTTCTAGGATTCAATTATGTATTTAATAATTATCTGTTCGGGAATGATTATGTGCCAGGCAATGCACTTCACTTTACGGTTACTCGTTAAATGGTTGAGGATGGGATTCCCACTGACGAGAGGGGCCAGAAGAACTGCATTTAGGAGGGTCAGTAAAAGTCCCAAGTAGGATTAACCTTTCTTTCAGTATTTACATCACCTTAAACAGCTCTTCCCAAAACTGTGAGAAAGGAAACTAGGAGTAAGTTAATTTGCCACATAAAGTCTCCTTTTAAACAGAGGGGGAAAAATTACCCTTGCACCAATAAAGTACTTTGTCTGCTTTAGCTAGAAATATATATTAAAGGATAGGATGGTGAAGAGAAACCAAAACTAATAAAGTTTTCTCAAGAGACTTCTAGAACTAATAGAAAGCAGCTCTATAAAGAGGAGTTAGATAACATGAGGATGAATTAAATACTTAATGTATAAAAGGAATAAATTGTAATTTCTAAATATTTCAGCAGAGCCACCAAGAGCCCAAAAGCATAAATATAATTGATCACTACAATCTCATGGTCCATTCAGCTTACATCTGGATCCCAGATGTAAGTTATTAGGATTCAAAAGTTTTTGAATCGAATGATCTTCTGATTCTGAAGAAAGGGAGACAAAATTTTAGGTATAAAACTATGGTGAAGTTTGAGATATAATAGAGATTTAATTAAAAACTGAGGTCCATCAAAATTGAGTCAAGTGTTTTTGACACCAAAATTGTATATATTTTATAATCCTCTAGTTACAAATGGGATCTTTTTTTTTTTAAAGATTTTATTTATTTATTTGACAGAGAGAGATCACGAGTAAGCAGAGAGGCAGGCAGAGAGAGAGAGGAGGAAGCAGACTCCCTGCTGAGCAGAGAGCCCGACGCGGGACTCGATCCCAGGACCCTGAGATCATGACCTGAGCCGAAGGCAGCGGCTTAACCCAGGCGCCCTTACAAATGGGATCTTATTTTAGTAGTTCATGGTTATATAAGATATTAAGCAAATATCACTGATGACTGTATTAAAAAAAGAAAATAGCTGGCTTCCATTTTAACACAGTACTCTGATCATATATGTTTTTCTTTCCTTCAAGAGGCCATCCTTAGGGGTGCCTGGGTGGCCCAGTTGGTTAGGCATTGGACTCTTAGTTTGCGCTCAGGGCTTGATCTCTCAGGGTCATGAGATCGAGCCCAGCATGAGGCTCTGTGCGCAGAGGAAAGTCTGCTTGAAATTCTTCCTTTCCCTCACCTCTTCCCTCTGCTTTCTCTCTAAAAAAAATAATAAATAATAAATAAATAAATCTATCTTTAGGAAAAAAGGAGGCCATCCTTAAATTGATTATAAAGCAATTGACTTAAAAAAAGTATATCTCCAATAATGAAGAGAATAGGGAGCCATCATCACTAGTAAATTTTAGCAATTATCTGGATGAAGACTATGTGAGCTTTAAAGTGAAGCAGAAAACAAACAAACAAAAAAACTATTTCTGAAATTAGGCAGTAAGGCGTTATTTGCCAAGCAGTTGCCATGCCCTTTAGGACCTCAAAGCAATTGAGCTCTCAGGTAAAGCCTAGGTGACAGAGAGTAAGAAGGTCATATGGTTGTCTTCAATTCCATTTTATCCCTCTTACCACCCCCACCTCCCATCCAAATCTGCAACAGTGCAGAAGTGAAGACATTCACCTCCAGGCAAATTTAACATACACAGCATTTTTTTTTTTAAGTAGTGAATTTTTTCCTTAAAGAAATAGGAAAGTAAAAGCTATCTTGAAGGTGAAAGGGCAGTAACGTAGGAACCAAAGACTATGACAGGTAGTAAAAGTATTAATCTCAAGAGTAAACAAAATACTAAATTTGGTTAAACACAAATCCTCCAACAAAATGGATGCTTTATCACCATTTACTCACAGTTGCCTCATCGTTCATATGAATGGGCAGTTAAAGATCTGATGCACTTTAGAATGCTCACTGTTTGTTTAGATGAAGGTAGTTTAGGGGGTGATCTCTAGAAACTCTAGTGGTGAAGTGAGACTGGGAACGGAAGGAGGTCAGGAAAAACCTGG
The DNA here is from genome assembly GCF_022355385.1 of Mustela nigripes. NCBI lineage: Eukaryota > Metazoa > Chordata > Mammalia > Carnivora > Mustelidae > Mustela > Mustela nigripes. The sequence goes on along the minus strand of NC_081559.1, from coordinate 24,672,238 downwards.
GCACCAGTGGGGCCCAATCTCACTGAAGAGCTCGGATGAGTCAAGCAGGAGGCAGGCATCCTGGGAGCTGCAGCACCCGGAAAATGAAAGAGAAAGACCAAGAGGGAGGGAGGGAGGGAGGATTGAAGGAAAGATAGGAAAAAAAGACAAAAAAGTACACTGAGGAAATCTGTCCCTTTTGGAGAATGGGTTAGAACTTCCAAGACAAAACTGAGATTAAATTCCCAAGTACATTTGAGAATAAAAAGTTTATTAGTACAAGAAGCACGGTACGCTATATAAAAAGTAAAGTCAGAAAACTTAAAAGAGCTTTTTGAAATTAAAAGTGGTTATAATTTTAAAAAAAGTCCATGGAAGTATTAGAAGAAAAGCCCATAAGTTTTATGAGAAATGGGAAAAATGGGGAAAAAAAGGAAGTGGAAAACTCCCCATTAAAACAAACATACACTAGTTGTATAGGAAAGGAAATGTGACTATAGCCAACAATGTCGTCGTTAGTGAAAAAAAAGAAAAGTCAGTTCTATAATGTTACTCTCTTTACAGTTTTGCATTTAGAATCATCCTGTGAACAGAACTTGACAAACTAAATACTACCAACTTTGATCATGTACAGTATAGTTGGCAGTTATGGGAGGTAGAAAAGGAAAGGTGGGCTCAGTGACGGGGGGATGGGGAGACACTAATATCTTCCATCTTCCCAGATGGTGAAACCGAAGGTCATTTCCTCTTCTTTTTTTAGTCTTTTTTTTTTTTTTTAAAGATTTATTTATTTATTTTAGAAAGAGAGTGAGAGCAAGCACGTGTGTGCAAGGGGAGGGCAGAGGGAAAGGGAGAGAGAGAGGGAGAGAATCTCTGGCAGACTCCTTGCTGAGTGCAGATCCTTAAGCAGGGCTGGATCCCAGGACCCTCAGATCATGACCTGAGCCCAAATCAAGAGTCCATGGCTCAACCAGCTGAGCCACCTAGGCGCCCCCCCAGAGGTAGTTGACCTCTGTAGTTTGGAAACGAAAGGAGAGTGGCTTATCATTCAAACATTCAGAGAAGTAGTGATAATTTAAGACCTTGAATTAATTGACTTTTAAAACAATGTGAATGTAATATCTGTTAAGATTTTTCTTAAATTACATTTTGGAAATGTGGCAAATGACTACAAATTTCTCTGAAACTTATTTGGAAGGTGAGAACAGGCTACATGCCATCTAGTGGAAATTTGAGCCCTTTCCGGGCTCATGACTGTCTCCAAGGCTGTTGAATAATGTGGTGTTTATCTAACTCACCAGTTATGGATGATGTTATACTTTAAGAGCAAATATTTTTGGTAGAATCATATCAGTAGATAAGAGAGAGTGATTATTTTAGGATGCTATCATGGAATATAGGCATGGACTTTGGTTCAGGATCAGTATCCAGGGATACAAAGTCAAAGACCTGGTTGCCTCATGGACTTGCCAAGAGACCATGGAAAGCTCCATTAATTTTACTTTAACAAATTTCTCCATTATTTGTAATCAGGAAAGCATTATTTCTTTTTACAAATATGAGGGTCAAACATATATGGGTCAAAGGTATATGAGGGTCAAAGATATATGAAAATGATTACTAATCTTTATTGCTATGATCATCCCATATATTCCTTTGTTCTGATTCATTAGTAGATTTCCAAACTGTTTAGCATAGAATTAATGACTCCAAATAAAGTTCAATTGGAAATTAAACTCTATCTGATAATGTTGGATAGATAGATAATGATATTTGTCTTTTAAAATTTATTAGAAAATTCTTTAACAATGTTAAAATATCTGTGGTTTGAATATTGAGTCCTTAGGGTTTTCAGAGACACAGATTAAATATTATAAATATTTTCCATTACAGTTAATTGTGGCAAAAATCTAATTTTTAAAATACGCTCCTGCTATAGTACTTTCTCCTCCAAAGAAATATATTAATCTTGATATAGAAAATCAATTTTATATTTTTTAATTATAAAATAGCATATTTTCCTTATAGAGCATTTTACAAAAATTGGAGGAGAAAGAAAATTTCCAGTAATTCAACCACCCCAATATAACTTCCGTTAATATTTTAATGTAATTAGTATAGGTATAGCATTTAATATTTTATGTATATATTAATGTTATTTTTATGTAATATTAAATATTAACACTCAGACATAATTTTTTTAAAAATCTGGATAATATAGTTTTATATTCTATTTTCCACAAAACATTGCATCATGTTTCTCTAGGTCATTATATACTCTTCAGATATAAATTTTTTGGCATAATGTTCCACTAAATGGATGATCAATATATATTTTAAACTTTACTGTTGGCATTTGGATTATTTCTGGTTTTTGACATTACCAATTTATTATGATATTTGCTATGATAAAATAACTCATATAAGTTTTTCAGTTTATCTTTGAAAATTTCTTTAGAAAAAATTCTTAAAAAAGTAAAATTACTGAGTATTCACAAGCATGTGCTCATTTCTAAAGCTTTTGCTACATAGAGCTAACTTGCTCTCCAGAAAGATGCACCATGTGTGGAACCTAACCTCTGCAAACATTGGGTATTATACTTTTAAGAATTTCTTAATGATAAAGAAGTTAAGGGTTATCTTCTTTTGATTTGTATGTCTTTGATTACTAGTAAAATTAATCTATTTTGTTTCTATTAGTCATCAGTATTGTTTGTGTATGATTCTGTCTGTTCATGTTCTTTGCCCACCTGCGTTGGTATTTTTATTCTATTTTATAGATTTGTATAAACTTTTCATGTGCTAAACATATATATCCTTACCCTATCATACTTATTATATTTGATATCTATATTTTGCCCAAATAAAAATCATTATACATCATCTAAAGTGGAAAGATGAAGTCTAAATAGGTCTGTAGAAAATGGCTTTGTGAAGCCATTTTGTGACTGAAGATGGAAACATAAGGTAGTATTTTATAAATTATTTATTAAACTGTCCTTCATGGAACCTTGTTATTGTTGTTATAATTAATTAGATGTATAATATTTCCATGTATATTATTAAAGCAAAAGAGGCAGGTAGGTAGGTATGAACATAGGTCCATCTTCTTCCCCAAACTCTTTGCTATCCTTTGCCTTCACCCCAGTATCCCCAAGAGATTTGGAGATTTTTTAAAAAATCTCCAAAATCTAATGTTGTAGGTGGGAAATTTGATCATTTAAAACAAACTTACTAGAATATGGGTCTATGGGAATATTCTTTATCCCTTTTCCTGCCCATTCTTCTTATATGTTGGATTTTTTTGTTGTTGTTTTTCCTTTTGGTGATTGGGAATGCCATTTAATTTAATACAGTGACAGAACATGACCTACAAAAAAAGGATAATGTTATAAGATAGTTAAAATTTTCTCACTGACATTTTCTATTGTAACTCACATGCCAATTAATTTCTTAATTCATTAGCAATGTAACAGAAGAAAAGACTTTGAAAACACTGTGTAGATGTCTTTTAATTACAGCTAATTAAATACTGTGGAAGGACCTGATTATACCTTTGAGTATTTCTTAGTCTGAAAAAGAGAAAAGGGGGAAAAAAAAAAAAAGGCCTCATAGTCATGAATACATTGGACAAAAGCTGAATTCAACAACTCTTAAAACAAAAACTGCAAAAAAAGGAACAAATTATAGAGTAGCACTGGGGGAGTATTCTCTAAATATGTGTGCAGATTCTCTGTGGAGGCTTATGCACCACTGTTTGTTTTGGTTATTAGGCAGAATCTCAAGTAATCCCAAGTAGAAATCACACTGCTTCTGAAAATGAAGAGCAGTGCCAGTGGGTAAACCGTTTCAGGGCAGACCAAAGCAATACTCCCTGAAGTTAGAAATGGATTTTTCCAGATGGCCACTGTGCATATGGCTGGGGGTACTGTGGTAGCCAAAATAGGAAACGGGAACATGATTCTTTCCAATTAAATCAACACTGTCCTTGAGAAAAGAAATTTCACAGAACATGTCCAGGGGGATGTGGGCGGACAAGAAATAGCATTCAAGTCCATCAAGACATCTTTAATTTAAATAATTATGATATCTTTTAAAATGTTCAGACCAGTCAAATTTATTTTGGGATTTTAGGCGAGCAGAGCAATGAGCTAAATGATGTGCTAGAAATTCACAGCTCAAAATTGGACTTGTCTATCCTTTTTCATTCTGGAACATTGGGCGAGTTACTTAATCTCTCTCTGATTGTTTCCTCCTGTGTAAAATGGGAATCACATCCCCAGGCTGCCCAACAGGCTTGTTGTGAAGATAAAATAATGAATGTTATGAGGCACTTTGCAATCATGAAAAACTGGATTGCATTTCCCGGGACTTGGAGGGAATAACCAATAATTCCAGTTCATGCTGTGGAACACATCATGGTTTCTCCTAGGGAAGATGTTACTATTTATAATGGGGTAAAGATTTCTAGCTTTGTTCAGGCCCTGCCCCCTGACAAATTCTTTGGTGGTTATTCAATTCATCTTAATTAAAGAATAATTTGCTGCCCTGTGCGTAATCAGCTTGGCTAGAAACTGGCTTTTTTTTGCTGGGCAATCTGGTTGAACTTCTTAATAACTTTCAGCTCCCCCAAACACCACACACATATGCAGCTGTTACATACCCTCTCATGAGTGAGCGATCAGATGAAGACACTAAGTACTTAATATATGGAGAACAGCCTGGCTTTGAAAGTCTTTTGATTCATCCAGTGGGTGCACGGATGACAGTGGCTAGCTTCAACATTGTCAGTTGAACCCAAATAATATCTTGTATTTTTCTCTCTGACTTGTGCATCTTAATTTCACCCTCCTTTTAGGGAAATGAAAGCATCCAAATCTATTCAATATTAACAAGAGAATCCACCTACTTATTTTGGAACCTGCCTTTCATTTTGTTTTGTTTTGTTTTGCATTTTAATCATCTACCCACTGGTCCTATTTGTACCCAGACCCTGCTACAGTTGGACTGGAAGGTCAGCTGTTTTCAAGATTAACCTGATATGTCTTGTTTAACCAGTGTGCAATTTAGTCGACTACCAAAAAATCGCTGAATCTGTGGTCTTGCCCTGCAGAATAACCTACCCACAGACAGGAGAATTTCAAGGGAGCTCCAGGATGCTGCTGATTTTGGAGTTGATAGTTTCATAGTAAGCATATGCATGGAGTAGGAGCAAATCATTTGGTACAGAAAAGATATAACCGAAAGCAATGTATATCTTATTTGTCCCATTTCTCAGCTCTGTTCCTTAGAGGCAAAACTTTCCTTGTTTCTCCTTTTGCTGCTTCAGTTTTCCTCTAATTCATTGTGTAGCAGAATTACCTAAAACGATCATTAAGAATGCAGATTCCTGAGATTTATTCTAGCTTTGCTTAACAGGATCACTGCTATTGTGTTTGAGAAGACATAAAAGAAAAATCACAGGAAATTCTAATGCCTTCTAAATTTTGAGAACAATTCGCTTAACAAATCTTGGGCTACATTATGACCGTCATGTGCTCTAGGCACTTTGGCCTTTATGGGTCTCTTCCTCGATTAAAAAAAGTATTTAAAATTATATTTTATTACTACATTGGTATATAGATGAATATATTAATATTAAATATTAGTTTTTTTCAAACTAAGTTCATTTTTTTTCCTTCTGATTTCGTGGAAATAAATTTTTTTTTCTCATGGGCCCATAAAAGTATTGTGGATGTTAGGCACTGTTTCTCCTATAGCCCAGAATGAATCCAGGACTAATCAACATAGAGAATTGGCAATCTAATATTCAGAAAATTGAGGCCTTCAGCATATTGTATCTTTGGCATACCATGATAAAATCCAAGTCAGTACTTGTTGAGGTTCAGAAGATACAACTCCGCAGGAAGATAATTTGCAGGTGGTTCTTATGTTCAGAGTTGGATGCCTAGCTACGAAAGCAGGCAGTAGCTTTCAGTGGACTTCTCAATACTAGCAAATGCAAAAGTGGGCAAAATACTGGGTCTCAACTTTGCTCAAGTATTACCATCCTATTTAGGTGACATGGACAAATGTCTATGGCAACTGCATACAAATAAAAGTCTACGAAATACTAGGCTATGGGAATAACAACACCTAGGGCCCAATGGCTAGAGTCTGACAAAATTTCTTATTGGAAGCAAGAGAATGGGAGGGAAGAGAAAGGGACGCTGAAGCACACGGTGTAGATGGAAGTTTACAATATGAAGCAGGAACAGTACACACAAGAACTTCTAAGAGAAAGCAAAGTATAGCCTTGTGTTGTACAAAAGTAGAGGAGACCAGAACTGATAGAAGACCATAAAAGTGACGATTTTAGATCACTGAGAAGACTAAGTATCATCTTAGAGTTTTGAAAAGGCAACTAGCAGCAAACAGCGCTCAAAAATGGTTATTACTCTGAATATTTACACTCACATTTGCCATTTACAAAGTGGCTTACATCATAATAGCTAATATTTATTGAGAACTTGCCAATATTTCAAGTTTACTGGCAATACACACTGAAGCTGAGACTCGATAAGACGGAAACTATGAGGAGTACTATGGAAGAAATAACAGTATTTAATTGCTGTGGTTATTGATTGTTCTGTAACAAACCACTCCAAAAGGTAGAAATCTAAAACAACCATTATTTCATTTACTTGCTCCAGCATGCCACCTGGGCTGACTTAGCTGGGCAGCCCTTCTTATCTCGCTGGTGGTCATGCATGTGGCTGCTCTTAAGCAGGTGAGTCCATAGAAAGCTGGGCTTAACTGGAACTCTGGGACAGCTGGACACCTCTTTCTCTGTATCTCTGTTTCACCTTCTTTCAAAGTAGCTTCTCCTTGTGGCCTTTCCAGAAGGGTAACTTAAGGCTTAGATTTAAAGCTGAAGCATTCTTTCTGTTCAGGAAGATTCATAGGGTGGTGGGTACCCCATAGTACCTCGATGATACCCCATGGGAGAGCATGAATTCTGAGAGGCATGATTACCCAGGCCACCAGTGTTCCAGAACCACAGGTGCTGGGAAGAACTTCTTTCCCACACTTTAGGTTTCCTTCCAGGTGTTAGTGGCAGTGAAATACTCAGCTACTGGGGCAGTGGAATGGCTTCTCTGATTGTTAAGTGTGTGAAGAAAGCATGTTTGCCTTTGCGAGTGTGATTTTCCTGTAGAAGTCCATTGCTGGTAGGAAAGGCTGTATTATTTGAGATTCAGGATTAGCTACTGGCCAATAAACTTGAAACCATGCCCTCTAATTTGGTCTCCATGAGGAACGAGGATGATAGTTGGCTTCCCTCTGCTACTGCATTATTTTAGGGAAGAGATGCTATTTATAGTTCTCCCTAGGGATTATAACAACCCGAGGAGAGTACAAATGATGAGATATGTGTGGGAACTCAATAGAGATGAAGGATAAGTGATGAATACATTGAGGAAGGTGTTATATAACCTAGGGACAACAAATAATTGGCACAGTAATAAGATTTCAGACTCATATTTGGTTATGAAATGGAGGCTGATCATTTGTGTCCACTTCTTGTAATTGGAACCATGGTTACTTGGTTTCACTGGTCTACTGTTATTCTCTTCTTATCCTTATATAACCCTGATCTCAAGGAGAGCCATGAATCAAGGTTAAAATATATTTCCCAATTTCCCTGAAAATAAAGAAGCCATATGAACCATTGACCAGTGACAGGTAAAGAGAAGCTGTTAGGTGGACTCATGGGAAAGTTCCTTCTAAGCTGGCAGTAGGTGTAGGGGAGAGCAGATTCAGATAGGAGCAGATTCAGAGAGAGGGTGATTATTTACCCTTCTGTTCTACTGGGAATGCTTAGTGCTATAGTGGCCATATTGGGACCATGAAGTAAACTTCAACACGAAATACATCCACTAAGAATGGAAAAGCAAAAAGATAGGAGGTTGGTCTCGTACCAGCTGTCCATCATCTGTTCCCTGACTTGAGTTTACTTGAGGGATCTTTTTGTCGAAGATCTTTTTTTTTTTTTTTAATGTTTCTATTACTTTGCAGTTGAACATAGTACTTAATTGACCATTTTATTGGAGAAGGCAAAAGTACGTAGTTGATTTTTTTTGCAAGAAAGATGATGCCATGTAGGTGAAGAGTTATTCAAAATCATGTGGGAGAAATTTCTTCTATGTGTCTATGTTAGAAATTTCTCATATAAGATACAGGCATATCTCCTTTTGTGGTGCTTTGCCTTACTGCATTTGCAGATATTGTGTTTCTTACGAATTGAATGTCTGTGGCAGCCCTTTGTCGAACAAGTCTATTGGTGCCATTTTCCTGATAGCATTTGCTCACTTTGTGTCTCTGTGTCATGTTTTGGTAATTCCTGTAATATTTCAGACTTTTTCATTATTATATTTGTTATGGTGATCTATGGGTGGGTTAGTGATCAGTGATCTTTGCTGCTAGCATTACAACACTTTTGGGGCACCCCGAACCATGCCCACTGGGACAGTGAACTCAATGTTGTGTGTGATCGCTCCACCAACCAGCCATTCCCCCATCTCTCCACGCCTTCTCAAGTCTCCCTATTCCCTGAGACACAACGATATTAAAAAGAGAACAATTAATGACCCTACAATAACCTTTAAGTGTTGAAATGAAAGGAAGAGTTGTAAGTTTCTCATTTTAAACAAAAAGCTAAAAATCGAAAATTCAGAGATAGTACTTTTAAGCAATATGGCATTTTTAATTAAGGTATGTACCCTTTTTAGACGTAATGCTATTGCACACTTAATAGACTACAGTGTAGTGTAAAAGTAACTTTCATATGCACTGGGAAACCAAACAATGAACCTAACTTGCTTTATTGAGGTATTGGCTTTGTGGTGGTGGTCTGAAACCGAAGCTTCGACATCTTCGAGGTTCGCCTGTACCCTCTTCCATCAGAGCATTACTTCTGATGAGCATTTACCTCTGCCTGATACCCTCTTCTTGTGAACATTCACACAGCACACAACCTCCCTGGAACAGGCATTTCTGCTCCAATGTTCACAGCTCAGTCAGGCCTGTTCTGATCCTTCCCTGGACACTTGTAGCTCTTACCATTTTCTCTCACCATACTCTGCTTCTTCCTCTTGACATTCCTTACTTTATTATTGTGTCCTCAGTGCTTCGAAGATTATCTCACACGTAGTCATTGCTCAATGAATATTTAACAATTGAATTAATAATGAATAAACGTAAAACTAATGCATGCATGTTTGATTCTGAAGGTTTTCTGATAAAACTGCCCACAAATCAATGCATGTATAAAGAAATGGGACTCAGAGCTCATTTTAGGTTGGGAACTTCAAATATACTTTCGAACTTTGGAATAGTGCTGTGCTTCTTAAAATATTGTGTCTCTTACAATTGGTCTGTGTAACTGGTTAGTGTTTAAGCTAGAAGGCAGTTTTTCAAACTTTGTTGATTTTTCCCCTTCAGTTTTATCTGAAAGAAATAGAATGGCAAGATATAAGCCTCAAAAGGCTCATAAAGGCATTCATAACTCCCCTTTATGTTGACTTGGCCACATAGTCCCTAATTTTCTTGGGCTGAATATACTGTGTATCTCTTTAGTAAAAAAATGAACACAAAGCAAGGGTTTGTATTCATGAGAAATACGTCTGTCACTGGATTTTGTTTTTTATATATACACCCCCAAACCCAGTAGCAGATACATATGCAAAACACACATATGAATATGTACACACATATATGCATAATATATGATATGTATGTGTGTATATATGGAGAATTTTCTTTTTAAATATTAGGAACATATTGGAAGATTCATGCACTAATTTTTTTTCAATAGCATAGTACTAATATAGCTCATTTTCAAAATTTAATAAAATCTGCCTGTGTTTCAAAATAGTCAGGCAGATGTGCTAAGAAAAAGAAATAAATAGTTCTAGAGATAAACCATGAGGGGATACCGTTTTTTCTCCCTGGGTGGGAAATTCCAGAAATGAGGTCTTTGAAGAATAGGTCTCTGGTACTCCACAGTGTGTAGTGGAAAAATGCACTTTGTTTCTTTTCCCTCTGGATGTCACTTAGTGGCAGATTCCAGGGGTCCAGCTGAGTTTTACTGCACGTCCATGGCACACAGTGGTTGCTTGGAAGCACCTGCCCAGAGCCTGTATTTCCCAGTACTTCCCAGGCCTCCAGGTAGAGTCTTACGTTTTTGTCATGGGGATATGGGCAGAAGTGATGGGAGCCACTTCCCAGACAGGCCCATAAATATTTTTTTAATGTTTTATGTTTTATTCTTGGTAATCCTTCACCGTCTTTTCCTGGGTTGACCAGCTGGATTTTGACATGCGAAGTGATCTTGGGAAATATGTGTTGAAAAAGGCAGAGCCACTATAGTCTTAGTCACATAAAAACTCCAGAGGAGAACTGCTTTCCCCACATGTCTATGTGTTAAGCCACAGAGATTTCAACTTTTAATCTCTTTTAGCCTCTAGTACTACCTCAACTAGTACCCCCGTGCTACAGCTTTAACAGAAGTTATGAAGCTACCATCTTTCTAGAAGTCTGACCCAGCAGAGAGCAGTAGTTCTCAGACTTCAGAATCTTCTGGAGAAAGTTCATTTGGTAACAGATCTCCAGCGTGCACTCCCAGATTCTGATTCATTAGATTTGGGTTGGGGCCCAGAAATAGGCATTTTAATGACCACTCCTGGTGATTTGGATGCACACTGGAGGAATACTGATAAAGAGTGGATGTGCAGAAATGGCAGCTGGGATTCTGGGGTTGGTAACGGACAGTGGGAATTACTCAAGCCAGAATATGAGCTGGACCCAAGTCAGGAAGTAGGAAAATTGTCAAAGAAAAGTTCCAAATTGCAGCAGTGAGTACAGATAACCTAGGCACCTGTGACCCTGCCGTGCTTTCAAAAAGGATAAAAGCACAAAGATGGGCTGTGAACACAGGGTGAATTCAAAAAGGAAGGCCTTGACATTTAGAGAAAGAGGAGAGGATAGTTTCAGTGTAAAGATTTGCGAACAGAAGCCTCTTAAACTGGCGAAATACAATTGAAATAGACCACTCAGAGGAAGCAGTGGTTTTGAGGCCAACACCATGATCAACACCAATTCGCCTATCACAGAAGAACAATATGTGGAAAGGCAAGAGCTTAAAATGAATGTTTTTTTTTTCTTTCCAATACACTATCAAATAAAAATGTTACAGGCCTAAATCCAAAGACTATTCTTGAATTGGATCTTTTCCAGTGCTCTAAATTTAGCCAGCTGGGATTCTGTTAAGTATGAGCCTATTCAACCTTTTGAAATGTAGAATTTGCCTTTTAATGGGAAATCTGCATTTCACCTTAACGCGGAACACTCTCTTTTCCCCTCAGAGAAATATGATCTTTTGGTGCTCTATAATTAGCACAATTAAAGGAAAGATTGTAGCGAGACATGAAAAGACCAAGATATACAAATCCGCACATGTAATACTGAGGATTGTAAAAATGTATCTCTATTCCCGGTGAACTACAGGCCATATTGTGAATACTATTAGGCATTATTACCACCAAGTTTTCATTGAGAACCAAGTACCTGGTGAGAAGAGAACTTGAAAGAAGTGCACTTTTAGAATAAATGGGTGAGAAAGGTATACTTTTTGTTTAAATGAAAACATCACTCCATTATTGAAGATGTAATTGGTCAGGAACGACTTTAAACAACAATATACAACTGCATAGGATTTCTCTTCAACCAGGCTTCCTTTGGGAAATCAAGTGCTCTAGTTAGAAACATCTTTGCTCTGTAGTAGTGAAATCAAACCCCAAAGTGGATGAAGCGGAATGGTGAACATGTTCTTAGAAACAGCCAATTAATTAAGGTTCTATCAATGCTCCAAAAGCTTGTGCTCTTGTATCTTGTAGATTGACAGGACCGGGGACCGAAGCATAGCTGATATTTGTAAAATAATACAGTACGGCCCCCAGGTGTCACGGTCTGTGTGAAGATGCCTGGTGTCTTGTGTAAATTTAAAACCAAGTCATGGAGAGGAAGATGTTTCACGTGCCTGAAGGCCTTCTAGTGCATCTTTCTTTTCAAATACGTGAGATACTCAGTTTGTGAAATATCTGAACTGACTTTGTTGGCTTTTTTTTTTTTTAATATTTTTTTTATTTATTTGATTTATTTATTTGACAGAGAAAGATCACAAGCAGGCAGAGAGGCAGGCAGAGAGAGAGAGAGGGAAGCAGGCTCCCCGCTGAGCAGAAAGCCCGACATGGGGCTCGATCCCAGGACCCTGAGATCATGACCTGAGTGGAAGGCAGCAGCTTAACCCACTGAGTCACCCAGGTGCTCTGTTGGCTTTTTTGAAATATTACTTCCTGTCATTTTTATGCTCGGAAGCTGGTCATGAGGATTTCAGAAACAGGTCATGCAGCTTTTCAAACTTGTATCCCTTATGTGGAAGATGATGGAGTTTGAATGTGAATGTTTCAGGTGCTTGCATTCTTTTTAGGAAAAATGGTCATGGCATTTTCAAGATTACCAAATATTTTGACGGAGAAAATTTCACATTCACATAGACCCATGTGGTAGATGGGGGAAATATATTGTTGGAAGTCTACTGGTTCTCATTTGACAGGTGAGGAAACTGAAACAAGAAGAGATTAGGTGATCCGAAAGGTTGTCCCACTAAACTAGCAGGGCAGTGAGGTCGTCTGGAGGGCGCGCCTAAATGCTGCTCAGCTGGCTGAGCAAAACTGAGCTTTGAAAGAGCCCTTGGATTCATTGTCTCAGCAAATAAACAGAAAAATGAAAGCATTTGAACGAAGAAGTGTTTTTTGAGAAGCTACTCTGACATTTTATTTTATTTATTTTTAATTTATTATTTATTTATTTTTTAAAGATTATTTATTTTAGAGAGAGAACGTGGGGGGAGGAGGAGGGGCAAGGGCAGGGGGAGAGAATCTCAAGCAGACTCCCCACTGCGCAGAGCCCAAGGCCGGGCTTGATTCCGTGAACCTGAGCTCATGACCTGAGCGGAAACAAGGAGTCAGACCCTTAACTGACTGGGCCACCCAGGAGCCCCTGGCATTTTGGATGGAACAGCAATGTGAAAGCACAGTCCTTGCCTTCAAGAAGCTCACAGTTCTCTGAGGGAAACAAAGCAAAAACTTACGGGACAGGCACTTAGCGTCATGGCTGGCTCAGCACTGAAAGTGGCAAATGGAGGTGGAAAAGCCACAGTGAGGGGTCAGCAAGTGACGGGGAGCAGGCATTGGCTCTGTAGCCTTTGCCACTTAATTTCTATAACTCTTGGTGACTTCACAGTGGGAGGAAAGAATTGACAAAAACGCCCTCCTTGAACAGACTTCACTCAGGCTCCTGTGAACCTTCTTTTCAACGGGGCCTTTGGTCCATTTCTTATCAAATGTCCCATTCCCCAGTTCTCCCAGGTGCTATTTGGTCTGCGTTTAGCAAGCATCTTGTCAAGTTTAGCCAGAGATCCCCCAATCACATTTCATGTTTCCCTCTAGTAATATTCCATTCACTGACCTTCTTCCCAGCCCTTCCCCCCTGCATGCAATCTTAGAAATTCCCACCTGTCCATCTTGTATTTGGGATTGAAGCCAGTTCTATACTGATGTCTCTTTTCCTCTAGGGAAATAGTTCCTGAAGAGTATCTGTTTTTACTGCCGTAACTACGATCAGGCTCTATTCATTTCTCTTTAAGAAAGTATTAGCAGAATATTTCCTAATCCAGAGAATTACAAAGGCACGTTAATATAAAAAAAAGTAAAGCATAAGAAAAACCATTAGACTAGTCATCACCATTAAGGTATGAGATATTTGGTTGTTTATGAGAATTCTAGATAAACCAGACCACTTCAAAAGCACCAGCTAAAGAAGATGATATATTAGACAATAGCTGAGAAAAATCTAAGACTTGTTCTAGATAAAAACTTTATTTAATGGGAAAACGAGAGCAGTAGTGTATTTGTCACTTTTCTGGAAAGTTTTTCTACTTGAAGTATGCCCTTGAAAGGAAAAACAAGAAGAAAACACCCAAGACACTGAATTAGAAACTCAAAAAAAAGTACCTAGTGCTATAAAAAACATAGTTGTATAACATTTCAAGGATGAATTTTAAGCACATTCAAGTCTTGAAGCAGACAACACCTGCTTAGTTTCTGATAAACTTTAATTTCTGATTTGACTTTAAGAACTTCTGGAGGAAGTAGCAAACAAAGCTGATCTGAAGAGACTTTGAGACTCCAAGAGGAGCTGAGAGATTTTCCCCCCAAATGGAAGAGACTCACACATGTGAGGCATTAAGGAAGACTGGCTCAGAAGAGGGTGAAGGTCAAAGTCATTCCTGATCCTCAAGTGAGAAATTCTTCAGCACCACACAGAGTGGAGTTTTATTGTTTGGTTTGCTGCTGAAAAGCTTTTGGCAATGTTTATCTGTCTTAAGTCATCCTAACAGCCCTGTGCTTACTCTGCATAGGAAAGCAGTTTGCTTTGCTAAAAAAAAAAAAAGAAAAAAAAATTCAAACCAGAATAATTGAGAAGTACTTTATTTCATGTCTATGAGAATAAATTATAATATTTTATAACACTTAGGACTGGATAAATAATTGAAGGCATTGTAGCAAGAAACAAAGCCTTAGATAAGCAATTTACAGTATTCCCTGCTCTTATGGGAATGAAGTTATGCTGAGTAAGACTACTACAGTCTTATCATGCACTAATAAGGCTAATGGTAGATGCATTTAGCATAAAATATAATAGCTTTAGCAAAAGAGACAGGACCTCTCCACTGATTTCCTTTTGAACTTTAGAAAATTAGGAATAAGGTTGTAGAATTTGGCTGTACGTTAGTTCTTTAGCTTTTTTAGGAATTGGTGTACTAGACTGGTTGGTTCACTGTAGAGACAGAATGAAAGAAATGAATGACATGTGGTAAGTAGATTAAGGGATAACCTCACTTCAGAAATATTTACAGGTAGGATAGTAGATGTATTTTGCTTGCTTATTTGTTTGTTTTCTGCCCAGCATCTTCTTGGGGAACAACCTCTATGTCATCTTTGTAACAATCGTATTCAGTCCAGGAGACCCATGTGACCTTCCCACTCCTACCCCTTGCTCTCATACCTTAGCTGGACTGGTAATCAAGACTTGATCTCAGAGTACTCTTTCTGATTTCAGAGATGGACACATGACTAGGGCTGAACCAAATAGATCCTTCTTGGAAATTTTGCCAGAGCTATTAGGAAGATAGTCCCTTTTTTCCACTATGTTTCTAGATGAGGATTTGAAACTGCTAGTGTGGTCTTTGCCTCAAAAAATTGATGGGAGTAGGAAGCATGCCTAAGAATAAAGGGAATAGAGAGGCAAGAAGGGCCCAAACACAGAAGGACAAAGACACAGAATCCTTAAGTTATTTCTGGGTCCCTAGGTCTAGCCATGCATTAAAACTACAGCTATGCTTGGGTTTTTCAGTCCTCTGAGTTAATAGTTTTCCTTTGGCTGTCATTAGCTTGGAGTTGGGTTTTGTCATTTGCACAGAGTTGGCTGCCTAATTTTATGGTCTATGGGTTAATAGGAATAATACTGTTGAACTACTTATACTTATGTGAACCCTTCCTCTCCGAAGTCATTAAGTTCTTCGCTGAGATACTCTTCTGACATGGCAAGATATTGTCACATCTTTCCTGGTTTTCTCACAGAGGCTAGCCTAATCTAACCTGAGCTAGTATAACTTTTAAAGTTAAACGTGTGTGTGTGTGTGTGTGTGTGTGTGTGTGTGTGTGTATGTATACCACTTTAGGAAAATATGATAGATTTTAATATAGTCCTTAATGGTCTCCCTCTGACAATGAATAGCCAAAGTTTGAACAGTAAAACAATTCTATTTCCCTTCCTCATTGACACAGGTTTGGCTAGGTGATTTGCTTTGACCAATAAAACGTGAGTGGAAGTGATGAGTCCCATGTATAAGCAGAGCCATCAGTTTGTTCTGCCATTGTTTTCTCTCTTCTCTGCCAAGAAAAGCATACATCCCAGATAGGGAGTATTCCTTCAGCCTTTACTTCAGTGTGAAGAAATGATGAGAATCAGAGTCATAGCCAACTCACATCCAACATGTATGTGAGCAAGGAATTTGTTGTAAACTCCTGAGATGAGGGCTTTGATTGTTACAACAGCAAAATCCAATAAACACTGACTGATATATAAAGCACAGCAAGACTCAAAATTAGGGAAAAATGATTATTTAAAGTTAATAATTCATAGTACTTATGGGTGGCTTCTTTAAATTACAAGTTCCTTTGATGCACTGTAATATTCAACTTGCCAAAAAAAAAAAATTTACACAAGATAACAACACATTCACCACAAATTCCTCGATTTTCTTCCTTGGTTGTCTTTTCTGGGCTCTGGTTGTTCTGTATGTCTCACAGATACAGTACTTTATGGAACTGAACTGTTGATTTGGTAGAGCTCTTTGATGTATTGTTGTTCTAAGCTGACAGCTCCTCAGGAGTGCTGCCAACAAATGTCACGAGAGAAGGCACTTGTCACAGCAGCACCTCCTTTGTAATAGCCTTTTGTGGTCATGGTTGATGGACTGTGGAGTTCTTTGAACATCTGTTCCCCATTGTCACACATCACATTCTGAGTGCCGTGCATACCTGATACCAGCCCCTGCCTCTGGGGATAGTCATCACATGCCTCTTGCTGCCAGGAGGCTTTATGCTGCTTAGTAGGTCACCTCACGTCATAGTGTGCATCCCAGAACTACACACAGAAAGTCACTCTTTGACTTCTTTCTCTTTGATTTGTTCATCATGTTTAATTTTCTAAGATCAGCTGTCATAATGCTTACTTTTATCCCTCTGATATTATATTCCTGAAACCCTAAAGTATTTTGAGTCATGCTATTCTTCCTTTTATATCTTTGACGAAAACAATGTCAAATAAAAACAATAACTTTTTATCAGTTGCCAGATTTCTACAAGTTCAGCTATTTCATAATTGGGAAGGAACTAGAAAGTCAAGTTGGAATGCAAGAGGAAAAGAGAAGGAATCCTGTTATATGCCTATTATTGGGCCAGGAAGTGTGGTCACTAAAAAGTAGATATCATTTTCCCTATTTCATACATATGGGAATAAAAATCAGAAGATTAATTAATGTGTCCAAGGTACTAAGTAATGGAGCTGGGATTCCAACTTACTTTTATCTGACTCCAAAGTTCTTCTCTTTCCTCTATGTGATGTTGTTCCTTAGAATTAGGTGAGAAAGATCTCAGGGCATGAAGGGAAATTCATAATCTAGGGAATATTATTTCAGCTTCCTAGTTAATGACAGAGCTGAGAAAATTTACTCAAATATTTTGGAGCATTCTGTGACTCTAAAATGGTTATCCCAAAGCCCATATTCTTTATTTTATTAAAGAAAAGCAGAGATGTTTCTTTAATTCAATGTCCTCCTCTCAACATTTTGGCTTAGGATTCATCCTCTCCTGTTCCCTGGTGGAGAAGGTATCTTTTCTCCTGTCCCAGTTTAACTGGTTACTTCTGCTGTCCACCCTAAGTATCCTTATCCAGTCAGGCCAAAGAATCAAACATTACCCCCTTTCTTTTGCATATTTAATTCTGCCCTACTTACTGTGTCCTTCAGTGGACAGGTAATACATTCAAGATTCTCGCATTTTTTAAAAAAAATCTCCTTCCCTCCCCAAACCACAGCCATATCATTTGCCATGCTTCCACAGGCTAGAGTTTTTCAAAAATTTGAGGTAAAATTCAGATAACATAAAATTCACCATTTTAACCATTTTAAAGTGTACAATTCAGTGGCTTCTAGTGCATTTATAAGTTTGCTCTGTCTTTACCACTGATTGCAGAACATTTTCATTCCCCTAAAAAGAAACCCCTACCTTTAAGTGGTTATTCTTTGTTCCCACCCATCCCCCACATGGCAACAGCTAGTCTGCTCTCTGTATGGATTTACCTATTCTGAAATTTCATAGGAATGAAATCATGCAACATATGGCCTTTGTATTTGACTTCTTTCACTTAGCATCATGTTTATGATATTTGTCCTCTCACTATGGAGCAGCTTTTTTTTTTTTTTTTTAAAGATTTATGTATTTGACAGACAGAGAATACAAGTAGGCAGAGAGGCAGGCAGAGAGAGAGGAAGAAGCAGGCTCCCCGCTGAGCAGAGAGCCGGATGTGGGGCTCGATCCTAGGACCCTGAGATCATGACCTTAGCCGAAGCCAGAGGCTTTAACCCACTGAGCCACCCAGGTACCCCTATGGAGCAGCTTTTAAAAGTATATGGTCTAGAGGCGCTTGGGTGGCTTAGTTGGTTAAGGATCAGACTCTTGATTTCAGCTCAGATCATGACCTCTGGGTTGTGGGATCAAGTCCTCTTGGGCTGTAAGCTCAGCAGGAAGTCTGCTTGAGATTTTTCTCTCTCCCCCCCAAAATAAATAAATAAGTCTTAAAGCATGCGGTCTATTGGCATTGATTCCAACTCTTGACTCTTATTCCCTCTATTTTTGACTTCCCTCTACGCATCATTTAAGTGCTTGGGCCCTTCTACTTTTCGAGTCTCTTGCTTTCATGGGCATCACATGTACTTGAAGTTCTTCTTTTGTAAATTTCTTTGCAGATTCCTCTTCTTCGTCTGGCACTTACATAGTGCCATAGGGAAATACAGCTGGGGTGTATTTCCTTTAATATACTTCTAATGAGTCTCAGTAGTAGTTACTCATTTGGTTGGCTGCCCAGTCCTATTTCCTGCTCCTTTACCCACCCACCCCCAAATCTCTCAGGCTTGATCCTCCTCCCTCCCTCATCCATATAATATAATGAGACTCCTCGCAGCCAGTATCTTGTGACAGGATTGGCTCAACTGAACGGTCATGGTAGGGATATGATCTGCAGAGAACCAATCAGAAAACATTCCTAGAAATTTGTAATTGGAAACAAACAAAACAAGATTTATATTTAGTCTTTTTTCATGTGCCTACCTGAAGCACATGAATCTGGTCGCTATCAGAGATCAGGTTTTTACCATTATGGCTTGAGAAACCAAGAAGAAGAGGATGTAAGAAGAGTGATTCTTGACAAGCCCAGGTCTGCTCCTGGAGCTTGGCTGCATCCATGCCCTAGGGATCCAACTAATCTTTCCCAAATATACCATCAGCTCAAGATTTACTCTATATTCATTTGCCTCTGAAAGTTCCATTCAGCTATTTGTGGCAGATAAAGGCTGTTTCTTCTTCTCAGATACACAGCTAAACTACTCTCAGCAGCCTTTCCCCCTAATAATCCCTTTCACCCTAATAATAATTTCACCCTATTAAACCTTATGATAATAAAAATAAAAATAATAATAATAATAATAATAATAATGGGATTAGGTCTTATGAAAAGAATGTGACTAAAGGTGATATATTACCTCTGGGGTTAGGTACTTAAGATTAGGTATGTTTTCTTCACTTTTTCTCTTTTCCCATCTAAGGTGGGACACTGACAAGGTGAC
Organism: Mustela nigripes; assembly: GCF_022355385.1. Taxonomy (NCBI): domain Eukaryota; kingdom Metazoa; phylum Chordata; class Mammalia; order Carnivora; family Mustelidae; genus Mustela; species Mustela nigripes. The sequence continues at coordinate 24,652,692 of NC_081559.1, read as the reverse complement.
CTTGAAGCCACTCTTTGAAGATGGAAGGCCCTAAATGATTTTATGGAGCAGATTATCCTCCATTCCAAGACCAACTAAACAAGAAATACATTTTTATGGTGTTTGGCCTCTGAGATTTGGCAGGTTTTGTTACGAGAATTGTAATAATATTCTTTTCCCTGACTGATGTGCTGTCTCACAGGCATTCTAATTCAACATGCTCAGAACCAAAGGTATAATCTTCCCTTTCTCTCCAGTGCTTCTTATCTTAATGGTTCTGTCTTAAATAGAAGCCAGTCTTCCCTCCTGAGTTTCTCCTTTACTCTCACATGACTACCACACTCACAACATGTCTGATACCAGATGTATAGGGTTTTCCCCTATCAGAAAGTTCCCTGCGATACCAGCATGTATATTGAGTATAATATAACTCAATTCAGACTATATATCTAGACATTATATCAGATACCCCAGGATAAAGGCTCAGTCCCACAAGACTCCTTCTACCCTTTAGATGCCGGTCTCAAGTCTAGGTGACCACTTTTTCTTCTGACCAATTAGCTATAAACCTGAGATTCATAGACCACCTCCTCAGGTTCAATTAGTTTGCTAGAACAGCTCATAGAGCTCAGGGAAAAATTTATTTATGGTTATCAGTTTGTTAAAAGATATGATAAAGGATGCAGATGAACAGCCAGATGAAGAGATACATCAGGTGAGGTTGAGAAAGGTCCTGAATACAGGAGCTTCTTTCCCCGTGGAGTTGAGCGTGGGTCACCTTCCAATACATGGTATGTTCACTAACCTAGAATCTCGCTTAACCCCATGTCATGGGGATTTGATGGAGGCTTTTATTAATTCCATTTCCAGCTCCTTTCTCCTCTCTAGAGAATTGAGACTGGGGCAGAGAATGGGGTGAGGCTGGTGTTGAAAATTCCAAGCTTCTAATCATAGCTTGGTCTTTTTGTGGACAGCCCTTATGCTGGAGCCCACCCAGAGTTGCCTCCTAGTTCTCTTATTGCTTAGGAATTTTCAAGGATTTTAAGAGCTCAGTGTCAGGACTTGGGGATATATATATATACATATATATATATATATATGTATATATATATATGTTTGTGTGTGTGTCTGTGTGTATATTTCTGTATTTCTGTTATCTCATAGGTTCTAAAGTCCATTAATCTAGAAATCTCAGCAGGGGAAGGCACAGAGGGAGGGACTCCTCAAGCAGACCTGATGAGGGAGAAGATGTAGATTTAGGCAAGTAGAATCCATGGCCAAAAGGAGTAAAATTTAAGATGTGGTGAGTCCCTGGAATAAGAGTAACAGACACCCATTTCAGAGGAGAAGAGTTTTAGTTTTGCTGAGAATAAATATACATAAGCATAGAACTATTACAATAGGATGATCAACATTCCACTTTTCCAGTGAGACATGACAATTTGGATTATTAGAGTTTTTCTGTGTTTCTTCACTCCTCTACTGAGTCTAAAGCCCCACTGGTTGAATTAAACTGGGTATTGCCGCATGGTTGCTTGGAACCAAAAGAAATCATGGTTTACAACACACCATGATTTGCCCTCTGCTTACCTCTTTAGCTTTTTCTTCTAGCACTTCCACTCACATCCCATGTTTCAATCGTGCTGGCTGTGCAGCATTCATGAATGCACTGTGCTCAGAGACTCTTGCATTTTTAAGTGTCTCCTTGTTTCATGGAAGGCCCCCTTGTCACTGGCTGATTTCTACTCATTCTTTAAAACTCTGTTGAGGATGGATTTCCTGATGTCTTTCTTACATGGTTTGGATTGTATGTCTTCCCTCTGTCTCTGTGGCACATTGGTGTGCCTCTGTTTTATTGCTAATTTATCATGGGGTGATAATCCTCTCTTCCCTTGTCTATCTCCTCTTGTACTTGTGAGCCTCCTAAGGGCAACAGGTATGTCTTGCTCAACACTGTATGTCCAGCAACTGGACAGAGCCTGACACACAGTAGATGCTCAGTAGTTAAAACAATAGGGGTGTTCACTATGTGACAGATTCAATACTTTCAGTTCTTCAAGCCAATCCTTGCCAATTAGTAGTAAAACGTAAAATTAAGGTTATTAATTGTATGAGTTTGCTAGTGTGACCTAAACAGAGTACCACAGACTGAATGGTTTAAACAGCAGAAATTTATTTTCTCACAAATCTGGAATCTAGAAGTCTGAGGTCAAGGTGTGAGTGGGCCTGGTTTAAGGCCCGTCTTCCTGGCTCGTAGATGTCTGTCTTTTCTCTCTGTCTGTAAGGGTCTTCCCTCTGTGTGTATATGCTAATCTTCTCTTAGATGGACCATTTATAATGGATTAGGGCCCACTCTGATAATCTCATTTTAAATTAATTACCTCTTTAAAGATCGGTTATCTTCAAAGAGAGCCACATTCTGTGTTACTGTGGGGTCAGGACTCAACCTATGAAGATACAATTCAGCCCATATCACTAAATCACCAAATTTGGTCAGTTATTTTCTTAGAAGGTCTGAGTTCTAGTTTAAGTTAAAGTGCAAAGCAGATTAAGAACAGAGCAAGGACAACGTAAAGCAGACCTAGGGATTTCACACAGAAATTGCCCTTGACAGTGAGGGGAACAATAAGTGAAAAACAAAGGCCCCAAATGGACATCCTCATGCAAACAAATGAATCTAGACACAGACTGTATAACCTTCACAGAAATTAACTCAAAGTGGATCCCATTCTTAAATGTAAAATCAGAAAACTCCTAGAAGGTAACAGGAGAAAACCTAGATGACCTTGGGTATGGTAATGCCTTTAGATAAAACACCAAATACATGAAAATGAAAGAAATAATTGGTAAGCTAGATTTCATTAAAATTTAAAAAAAAATAACAAACTTCTGGACTATGAAACACCATGTCAAGAGAATCAAAAGACAAGCCATGGACTGGGAGAAAATGTTTGCAAAACACACATCTGACAAAAGACTATTATTCAGAATCTACAAAGAACCTTTAAACTCAGCAATAAGAAAAAAAAAAGTTGAAAAATTTTGATAAAGATTTTCAGATGGCAAATAAGCATATGAAAAGATGTTCCACATCGTATGTCTTCAGGGAAATGGAAATTAAAACAAGAGTGAAATACCACTACACACCTATTAAAATGACCAAAATCCCTAACCCTGACAACACCACATAGTGACAAGGATGTGAAACAACAGTCACTTATTCATTGCTGGATGGAGTGCGAAATGGTGTCGTCACTTTGGGACAGAGTTTGGCCATTTCTTTTAAAACTAAACCTATTCTTACCGTACAACCCAGCAATCACATTCTTTGGTCTTTTTCCAAAGAAGGTGAAAATTTATGTTCATTTGAAAACCTTCACGTGGATGTTTATACTGGCTTTATTCATGATTGTCAAACTAGAAAGCAACGAAGAGGTTCTTCATGAATGATAATGAAAGGTGAATGGATAACCTGTGGTTCATCCAGACGATGGAATCTTATTTGGCACCAGCAAGAAATGAGCTATCAAGTCCTGAAAAGATGTAGAGAGGAAACTTAAATACATATAACGAAATCGAGGGCACCAATCTGAAAGGCTGCATATGTATGACTCCAATTATATGACATTCTGAAAAAGGCATGGAGACAATAAGAAGTTCAGTGGTTGCTAGGGATAGAGAGTAGGGGTGGGATGAACAGGCAGAACACAAAGGATTTCTAGGGCAGTGCATATACTCTGTGTGATATTATAATGATGGAGATATATATATATATATATTTATACATTTTTCTAAATCCGTAGAATGTATACCACCAAGAGTGAATTCTGAGGTTAAACTGGACTTTGGTGGATTATGATGTATCAGTACAGGTTTATCCCTAGTAAAAACTGGTGATTAATATTGATGAGTGATGATAATGGGAAGCATAGGCTGGATGAGACGGGAGGTATTACAGGAAACACTTGTAATATTGTAAAAAAACTGGCTCTAAATAAGACTTTATAAAAAACAAACCCCGGCTGTAGAAAGGCCCCGATTACAAAAATCTATGGGCAGCAACTATCAAGATTTCCTCTACATTTCCAGTAGGGTTCTTGGCTCTGCCTCCCTCATCAGTGACTAATTTCTACTCATTGATGCAGAGATCTGTAACCACCAGGTCAGTAAGGGTGTTGTGCTGAGTAACTCTATGAAGCTGGCAGATAAACAAGATAGTCTGCTTGGGGCAGAAGAAGAATTAAGGGAAGGTGGCAACCTGTCTCAGATCAATTTTCAACCTCCAGTCTCCCAAGATTTCTTGTTAAGAACATAGTATTATAAATAGCGATAACTCATGTGCAGTGGTGCTAAGCGATAAATAAAGGATTCCAGGGTTGCAGGCTCTAACTCCTGCTTTGCCATTGATTCACTGCATGTGCCTCACTAAGCTACTTAACCTTTCTATGGCTCAGGGTCTGCTCTGTAAAAAAATGATGGCATTGGTGACATTCCTCATCAGGTTGTGATAAACAAGCAATTAAAAGGGCTCTGAGTATATAATTATAGCTTAATACAGCAATGGCTATTTTCTGTTTATACACACACAGCCTGCACAAATATATTGCATGATATAGGAAGGAAAAAAAAAAAGACATCTTAGAATTTTTTCCAGATGAAATGATCAAATAACAAATTCATCAACTAGGGATTAGGGTCTATGACACCTGTACCTTTAATAATCTTTCTCTGAACAAACTCTTTCAGGCTTTATTATAGCTTTTAATATCTACCTGTGAAATTAAAATTTCCCTAGTTTTTATTTCTTTGTAAGTTACTTATTCATTTGAAAGAGAGTTGACTCTCCTGGGCACTGGAGAGAGAAAGATGAAGGAGACATGGTAGTCGTCTTCAAGAAGAAACACAAGACCTGTTCCAGTCCTACCCTGAGTGTAGGTAGAGATATGGGTATGGCAGTGCTGGCACAAAGGAAGAAGAAATCTCATTTCCTAGGGGATGGGACAAGGGTGTGAATTTCAGTCTCTTGCCACATTTTTTTTCAGTAGGATTCTTCTTTTCCCCCATCTTCGCTGAGAATCCTTGAGCTAAGTGAGTTTCATATGTACTTTTTCATCTCTTACAGATACCCTATATGTCTTTTTTAATTTTTTTAGCTTTTATTAGCTTTATTTTTATTTTATTAGCTTTATTTTTCAAATGAGGAAAACAGAGACTCAGAGAGGTTAAGTGATTTGTCTAAAGCCACCCAGCTAATGAATGGCAGAGCAAAATACCATATTCAGGCTCCTCTCTTTTTACTACTGCATGTTATTTCTTCTCCAACAAGCTGTGTTTAAGATACAGTGTTCTAAAGGTGGGGAATGTTCTTCATGTCTCAGCTTAAACATCCCCTTAATCATTTTCATGAGGATACATTTTTATGTTTATAAAAATACAGATGATCCAGGCAAAGGTGTTGTTTAAAAGTTCATTGTATGTTTGACATCGACATTATCCTGATGCCAGGAGTTGTGAGAACACGTAGCTTGCAAAGACCAAATACAATTATGAAGAAATATAACACAAATGTTATCATGTTGCTTCACTCTTTACTATGTCTTAGAAAATATTTTTCAAGGACATTTACATGCGTGTGTTAGGAATAAATCCTGTTTTTGGAGGGCCATTAAAATCCATTGGTTCTTACTTGGTGCTGTATCTTAAGATAGAACCCATGCAATGGCCTAATTGAAACGTATGCTCTCACTGACTAAGCCTCCTAACAGGAGACCATTTACCATTGTTCTGTTGCATGAGGACTGCCTCTCCCTGGCTGGCCAGCTGGCGGTAAATATATGCCATTGTTTATAAGGGGAAATTGGGACAGCTGAAACTGAGCACAACAGAATCATAAATGGCTAGAGTTTGGAGGGCTCTCAGAGAACATCTAGTTCAAAAGCTGTACATATTAAGGCAAGGCCCTGAAGTCTGGAGTGGTGAAGGGAGTTGGCCATTGTCACACAAGTAGGTAGTGACAGAGCTCAGGAAGGAACTCAGATCATCTGAATCCTTCACTAGCATCCCTATATTGGAGAGAATAATGTCTCCCCCAAATTCCTATCTACCCAGAACCTCAGAATGTGACCTTCTCTGAAAATAAGTTTTTTGTATATATAATTTGCTAAAATGAGGTCACACTGGGTTGGGCCCTAATCCAATGACTGGTGTCCTTATTTATTTTTTTTTTTAAAGATTTTATTTATTATTTATTTGAGAGGGAGAGGGAGAGAGAAGGAGAGAGATGAGCGGGGGGAGGGGCAAAGGCAGAGGGAGAAGCAGAATCCCCACAGAGCAGGTTACCGCATGCGGGGCTCCATATCAGGATCCTGAGACCATGCCTTAAGCTAAAGGCAGGTGCTTAACTGATTGAGCCACCCAGGTGCCCTGACTGGTGTCCTTATAAGAAGAGAAAACAGACACACAGACATAAAGGAGAAGGCTGTGGAGGCAGAGATTGAAGTGATGTATTTGTAAGTCAAGAAACACTAAGGATCACTGGTAACTACCAGGAATTGGAAAAGGCCAAGGGAGAGTTCTGCCCCAGAGCCTCCAGAGGGAAGAGGGCTCTGCCAACACCTTGCTTTCAGACTTGTGGTCTCCAGAACTGTGAGGGAAAAAAAAAAAAAAATCTGTTATTTTAAGCTACCCAGTTTGTGGCATTTACTTATGGCAGCCCAAGGAAACTAATACAAGCTCTCTGCTTAACCACGGCTCCTTCTTTTTATTAGATAAAGAGTTTCAAGTGTACTGCCAGTAGGGTAAGAGTTGTAATGGCAAATATGAAGGATAGCATTTTAATCTATAAACTGAACAGCTCTCCCACTCACACCTGACAAACTTACTGTTGTTTTTGTTTCAATTAACTATAAGTCACCTTAAATCTCATCATGGGAAGCAGTGATCTATTTCAATTGAATGTAAATATATTGCTGCTTGCTTTTATGCTCAACAGGAATAGAATGTAGAGAGACTACTTCCTAGGTGCCATGGGTCTTGAAATGTAGAACTGATAAGAGAGCATAGATTGTGGAGGTCAAGGAAAGAGAAATACTGATCTTCTGTGTACTAAATCCGCACAGAATTGACTGGCACCTTGCAATTGTCAAAATCCCTTTTTTTTTTCTTTTTTTCAGTTGTTCAGATTGTTTTGATTTTTACCGTGCTCATTGAAGGTAGAATTCTAATGGAGAAAAAAAATAGTTGAGCCATTAACTCAGATTACTGTATCATGGTTTATCAGAGTCAAAACTCATCTCCACCTCTCCATCTATTTGCCTTTTCAGACACTGTAGCCGTAGCTGGGTATTCTTACTTTGTACTTCATCAGCAGCCACACAAGAGTAAGATAGGGTTAGACAGGTCAGGCTCTGTGACCAGAAATGCCATTTTAGACTGAAGCTCTTGAGTTTTGCTTACATGACATGTAAACAACCAGCCAATTAGAGCTTCCACATTCAAGCTCCCTCTTTCTTACAATGGGGTTGCTGGAAGAGGGAGTATGTATTGATTTCAAGCCCACCACTAAAATATTGTTGCTTATGATTAAAGGGGAGAGAGAGAATGGGGTAGATGCTTTGTGGTCAGGAGTGGGGTGATAGACTGAACACAAGTACTTCTAATGAAAATGGTCTTTTGATAATCTTACTTGCCCCTTGATTGGATAGATGCTTCCAATCCAGGATAATAGGTCTTGCGGGAGAGGGGAGGGGGGTGGCAATCAAGCTGGCCATCAGGTAGGTAAAACCAGTGTTAAATGAATATTTTAAATTTTACCTTATCTTATTTTTCTATCAGTTTGGAACAACATGCAGACATAGGTGTCGCTCCTGAGGAACAAAGAAGGAGAGAAACAAAAATTGTTGAGGTCAGTGAGGGAGAGGGTGTTTCATAACCTCAGCGAGGAGAGGTGAGGAAGAAATGGAGAAGTATGTTTAGGAGGAAGCTGGTCTGCTTTTCACGGGGATCTTTTATTTAGCTTTATTAGAAAATTTCCCCCCCCCTCTATGAGGTATTAAATACAATTGGTGAGCATTGAGGAAGATGAAGGCCTAAGGTTTGAAGGGTTTTTTTTTTTTAAAGATTATTTATTTATTTATTTGACAGAGAGAGATCACAAGTAGGCAGAGAGGCAGGCAGAGAGAGAGAGAGGAGGAAGCAGGCTCCCTGCTGAGCAGAGAGCCCGATGCGGGACTCGATCCCAGGACCCTGAGATCATGACCTGAGCCGAAGGCAGCGGCTTAACCCACTGAGCCACCCAGGCGCCCTTGAAGGGTATTTTTAAGGTTATGAGTATACGGATTGTCCTTTTTGTCTGTTTTCCTTACTATTCATGTCAGTTATTCTGCCATGTCTGGTGTATCTGCATCACTTTTCTTATATTTTTGCCAATGTTTTGAGCATCAATATCTCAGATCCTAACAGTATTTGTCCCTTTGGAATAAACTAAGAAGTTGGTTTGCTTTTACCCATATTTCTTCTGTACCCCATTTACATAAGAAAGTTGAACATTTCCTCACCTTGTTAATCAAGAACATTTCCTTCTAAGTTATACTAGGACTGGTAAGAGATGTTAAGAGATCTTGCACAAACATGGTAATGAGGCTTTATGTTACTTTTCTCTTCAAGAATCAACTATTTGTGATGCCTTTTCAAGAAGGTGAACTTGATAGTCCCAAAATTATAATTCAATTCAATGTTTTCAATATTTGTAATAGAGTTTAATGTCAGAACTGTATTGCTTGTGTAAAATTTAAAAGCCAGCATCTCAAGGTATATCAGATATCAAACCATTATGGGGGATGATTTTCGAATATATCATTGTATCAGTTGTCTGTGGTAGCATAATAAAATACTCTAAAACTAAGTGGTTTAAAGGAGCAATGATTTGTTATTTCTCATGTTTGGTGGCAGTGGGCCCCTTCAGACTTCACTCCCAAGGCTTTGGTCAAGTGTTAGCTCAGATGGTGCTGGAAAGTCTAAAAAGAGATACATTCACATGTCTGAGATCCTGGTGCTAGCTATCACCTGGGCATTGTCTATGTGTTCTCATCAAATTCACTAGTCTAACCAGGCTGCCCCATGTGTTGGTGGGAGTGAATGTAAAGATGAGCACAGAAGCTTGCAGGGTTTCTTAAGGCTTAGCCACAGAAGTCTTATAGGATCACATCTGCTACATTCTACTGTCAAAGCAATTAACAAGGTCAACTCATATTCAAAGAGTAGAGAAATAGATTCCATTCTTACTCAGTGAGAGGAGGAAATTGCACAATTGCACAGAGGGAGGGCATTGGCATTACTACTGTGCATCCCTAATATTGGTTTCTAAGCTGGCTCCTTCTTTGGGAGTTTGCATTGCTCTGTTCTTTTAGACTTCTTCCCACTTGGCTGAGTACTCTGTATTTGGTCTTAAGTTATAAGAGTAAATAAGTTGCTTTATCTTTCCATGCCAGATGACTGCTAGTTGTCTTTTAAAATCCATTCTTTCCTTCTCTGTCAGAAATAAATCCCCTGGGTTTTTATTTTTGTATTTTATTTTTTTTCAGCTGGGCACATGGACCCCTGGGTCTCTGATCCTAAGAAATGCTGTATAAGCTCTAGACTGATTTCTTCTAGATTACTTGAATGTGAAAGACAAATACATTTCTAAATTGTCTCAGCATTGTTCCTTGGGCACTACTGCAGATTAACCTGAATTAACATATCCCCCTTTGTTTTATAATTAGAAAGCCATTCAGAATGTACTAACCCCATCATCAAATCCTCATCTCTTCCCCTTTTGATATCATATAGGGATATGAACTTAATTACCTTCTTCCTTGCATTTAGTCAACCATAACTTAAAAAAATACCACCCTAAATCAGTGACTTATGGATTTTTCTCGTTACATTAATTCAAGTCATCTCTTTTTATTAAGATAGAAAATCAGGAGGTAGTCATTATTTAAAAAAATATTAACATGGAAAATATTTAATTGGATTTAATCTTATTATTTGCTTTATTTTCAGATTGTAAAAAAATAGGAGTAGTCAATTCTTTGAGAAGGTAGCCTCTTCCATATATATATGTTATCTTTTAAGATTTTATGTATTTGAGAGAGAATGAGCAGGGGAAAGGAGCAGAGGCAGAGAGAGAAGCAGACTCCCCACTGAGCAGGGAGCCCAATGTGGGGCTCAATCCCAGGACCCTGAGATCATGACATGAGCTGAAAACAGAAGCTTAACTGACAGAGCCACTTAGGTTCCCCAGGTTTTATTTATATATATATATATATATATTTTTTTTTTCTTAAATTTTATTAACATATAATTTGTTATTTGCCCCTAGGGGTGCAGGTCTGTGAATCATCAGTCTTACACTATTCACAGCACTCACCATAGGACATACCCTCCCCAATGTCAATAACCCAGCCACCCTCTCCCTCCCCCAACCCCTCAGCAGCCCTCAGTTTGTTTCCTGAGATTAAGAGTATCTTATGGTTTGTATCTCTCCCTGGTTTCATTTTGTTTCATTTATTTCTTTCCTTCCCCCCATGACTCCCCTGCCCTGCCTCTCAAATTCCTCATATCAGAGAGATCATATGATAATTGTTTTTCTCTGACTGCCTTACTTTGCTTAACATAATATCTTCTAGGTCCATCCATGTCATTGCAAATGGCAAGATTTTGGTTTTTTGATGGCTACATAGTATTCCATTGTATATTTTTGATTATTTCTTTTTGTGGATGAAAAAAGAGATAAAAATTCAAAGTTTTATCATTCAAAAGCCCAACAATAGGGCACTGACAGGTAAAATGGAAAATAAATAAGGAATATTATGCTGTTACTAAGATGATAAACACGACTATAACAAGAATGGATTTTTTTAATGGATAATATAAAATAGTAAAATATAATATTGTTGGTACTTTGTGACTATAACTGTGGATGAGAATAGAATGGGAAGTTTGCTCCATCAGGTTTGAATGGCCTGGTATCAGGATAACAAGGTGACTTTGAGATGACCTTACCAGTGTGCAAATTTTAGGGCTTTTATGAAAGATGGAGTATATTAGAGGGTGTCAGGAAGTGGATCAAAGTGGGGAGGGGACATTGCTAGATAGAGTTTCATGGGAATAGCTGTTCTGCCTGAGTTCTCATATTCTACTTTCTAAGAAGGGCAAATAGAGATATTAGTTCCTGATCCTGAGCCTAATGAGAGGACCTTACTGACAGCTTTAAAGTGTATTTTATGCATTTGGAACATATAGGAGACTGATGCTTGACCTTCACTTTAGAAAGCTAAAGTGGTTTAGAGGTTAGAGATCAGGAAGGAATGAAGACAAGTGAATGGCTGACTGGCTCTTTCTGTGACAAAACCAAGAGAGGTGCTGTTTGGAGATATTGTTAAAGTAAATGGGCTTGAGTATTTTTTCCCACTGCATGGCTATGGGCTACATGATAAAGTGAACCCATGTGAGGTTGTCTTGGGTTCTGCCTAGTGTTACCTGGAGGATGAGGAGACCTCAGTGGAAACTGAAGTTTGGGAACAGGTGAAGGAGGTAAGCATGGGGGAAAGCACACAATAGTAGGACCACATCTTCTCACCTATTCCTGGCTTCCAGGCTGAAGCGAGGGAAGTGGAGATTTGGAATTAAATCAAGTTTAGAGTTTTGATTAATATTTTGGACTAGACATTTTCTTTAGTGAGTTGAGGCTATCTTTGTGATTTTAAGTGGTCAAAACTTGGTATGTTTTTTATCTAAGACCTAGGAAATGTAACTTAGAGCAGAGAAATTTGAAGAGAGGGTAAGAGTCAAAAGTATAGTTGTGGTTGTTCATAATCTATGTTAGCCTTGACTGATAAACTGCACACATGCAGAACATCATGTGAAAAAGAAAATCAGTTTGAAAGAATTGTTTTTGAAACCTTTCAACAAAGAAAATTCCAGGACTTCATGAGAGAATTCTACAAAATATATAAAGAATTAACACTAATATTTGTCAAATTGTTCCAAGAGACTGGAGAGGAGGGAGTACTTCCAAACTCATTTTGTGAGGCCAGCACTCCCATGATATCAAAACCAGACAAAGACTCCAAAAGGACAGAAAACTGCAGACCAATATCCTCAATGAACATACATTCAAAAATCTCAGCAAACTACTAGCAAGATGCATTCATCAGCACATTAAAAGCATCATCTTACACCATGGCCAAGCATAATTCACCCCTGGGATGGAAGGATGGCTCAACATATGAAAATTAATTAATATAATATATCATAATGACTGAATAAAGGATAAATATTCACATGATCAAACCATTCCAATAATTAGAAGGTGGAGAAGGGACACCAAAGTATACTCCAAACTGAGAAGGCATTTTGGGACTGAAAAACAAAGCAATACTATTCACACAGAGTTGTATTTAAGATAACCTACTGAGGAGTAGATCAGGTAGATGATGGTGCAGGTGCTGCACATCTATTCTCTAAGTCCAGACCTTAATCCTCAGATTTTATAGAGCAAGGGAATGTGCAGAAGTCATTGTAGTGAGGTCAATGGGTTTAACCTTTAACAGACCTCATGGTGCTGTCTGGGCACCAGAGGGTAGAGAGGGAAGAAACCATGTTATCTTCACTAGTTATCTAAGCAACTTTAGAGAATCAGAACAACATTCTGGTCAAGGCATACATTAACCTCCAAAGAGCCTGGAACATGTAGCCCCAAGGGAGGCCATTGGATGGACATGAACAAGATAGTGTCAGTATTGTCAGCATGCCTCTACTCAAGAGATGCAGAGAAAGTGTTTGACATAATTCAACATCCTTCCATAATAAAAACTATCAACACACTAGGAAGAAAGGAAATCGCGTCAACATAATAAAGACTGTATATAAAAAGCCCACAGCTAACATCATAATCAACAGGTAAAACTAAAAACTTTTCCTTTACGATCAGGAACAAGGCAAGGATGTCCACTCTCACCATTTCTGTTCAACACAGTGCTTGAAGCCCTCCTAAATTAGACAAGAAAAAAAAAAAAAAGACATCCAAATCAGAAATAAGTAAAATTGTCATTGCTTGTAGACAACATGAGCATACATAAAAAACTCTGAAGAACACACTCTCCACCCCTGCCTCTGAGGATTGTTTGAACAAATTCAGTAAAGTTGCAAAATACAAAATCAACACAAAAATTCATTTGCATTTCTATGCACTAACATTGAAATTGTCTGAAAGGGAAATTAGGAAACAGTCCTATTTACAATAGCACCAAAAAGAATAAAACAGGAATAAACTGTGAAGATAGAAGTATACTGAAAAACTACAAAATATTGATGAATGAAACAAGACACAAGCAAATGGAAAGATGTCCTTTGTTCATGGATGGGGAGACTTAATATTGCTAAAATGTCTGTGCTACTCAAAATGATCTATAGATACAGTGCAGTCCCTATCAAAATCCAAAGGACATTTTTTTTGTTAAACAGGCATAGATAAAAATAATACTAAAATTCATATGAAACTACAGAAGGCCTGGAATAGCCAAATCAGAACAGAGCTAGAGGGATCACCCTCCCTGATTTCAAGCTATATTATAAATCTATAGTAATCAAAATACTGTGGTATTGGCATAAAGCCAAACACATAGAACCAAATGGAGAGTCCAGAAATAAATCCATAGATGTATGGTCAACTAAACTGCAACAAGGCTGTCAAGAATACACAATGGGAAAAGGATAATCTCTTCAACAAACGGTGTTGGGAAAACTAGTATCCACTTTTATCCACGTGTAATGGAATTAGGCTCTTATCTTACACCATACACAAAAATCAACTCAAATTGGATTAAACACTTAAGCATAAGAGCCAACTATATAAACCTCCTAGAAAAAAAAAAAAAAAAACCCATAGAGGAAAAGCTTCATGACATTGGCCTTGGTCTTAATGGATATGACACCTAAAGCACAGGCAATAAACATAAAATAAATGAATGGGACTATATCAAACTGAAGAGCTTTTGCACAAAAAGGAAACAATCAACAGAGTGAAAAGGTGATCTGTGGAGTGGGAGAAAATATTTGTAAGCCATATATCTAATAATAAGGAGTTAATCTCCAAAATATATATGGAACTCTCACAACTCAATAGTAAAAAAAAATTAACAACTGATTTAAAAATGGACTTTTTTTTCCCAAAGAAAATCTACACATATTTAACAGGTATATGAAAAAAGTACTCAATGTCACTAATTAGGCAAATACAAACCAAAACCACAGTAAGCTGTAACCTGATACCTGTCAGGATGCCCATGATCAAAAAGACCCACAGAGATAGTATTAGCAAGGATGTGGAAAAAACTGAAATCTTTGCAGACTGTTGCAGAAATGCAAAATGGCACCATTGCTATGGGAAACAGTATGAAGTTTCCTCAAAATATGAAGCATACAACTATTATATGATTCAGTAATCTGACTTCTGGATATTTATCCAGAAGAGTTTAAGTCAGGATCTCAAAGAGATATTGGCATTCCTATGCAACACTATTCACAAGAGCCAAAATGTGGAAACAACCTAAATATCCATCAACAGATGAATGGACGAAGAAAGAAAACATAGTATAAACATGCAATAGAATATTACTCAGCCTAAAAAAGAAAATTCTGCAATGTGCAATAACCTGGATGAATCTGGAAGACTTTATGCTTGAGTGAAACAAGCCAGCCGCTGAAAGACATATACTGTATGATTCCATTTGTATGAGGTCTCTAAAATAGTCAAGTTCATAGAATCAAGGAATGAATTGGTGGTTGTTAGAGGCAAGGGGAGGGGAAAACGGGAAGTTAGTAATCAACAGGCAGTAAAGTTTCAGTCAGTTAAGATGATAAATCTCTAGAGATTTGTTGTACGACATTGTACCTGTAATCTACAAAAATATATTTCACACTTAAAAATTTGTGGAGATAGAATCTCAAGTGTTCTTACCACAATACAATACAATTAAGTAATAAAATATAAACTATATATATGAAAAATAAAAATACAAGCAAAAAATTCCACCAAAAATCAAAAAAATCACGGCTGGGAAATAGCTTAAGTAGTACTTTTAATATGGCAATGGTATTTTCTTTCTTTTTTTAAAAAATAATTTTTTAAAAGATTTTATTTATTTCTTTGAGATTGGGGAGAAAGGGAGCAAACACAAGAGCAGGGAGGGGTAGGGAGAAGCAGACTCCCTGCTGAACAGGGAACCTGACTCAGGGCTCCATCATGACCTGAGCCGAAGGCAGATGCTTAACCAACTGAGCCACCCAGGTGCGCCTGCAGTGGTGATTTCTTTCTTTCTTTCCCCTTCTTTCTTTCGTTCTTTCTTTCTTTCCTTCTTTCTTTTTTTTTGCAATGGTATTTTCTAAGAGTGAATAAAATTCAAGAAATAATGAGCGCTATCATTGCACATTCAACATAATAGAGGGATTAAGAGTGAACTTGCCTACATCCAAATCCTGCCACATTGCATACTGAAGTGATTTTAGGCAAGACACCTAATATTTTGAAGACCTTGTTTCCTCAGCTGCGAAATGGGGATAATAATCACAGCTACTTCATAAGCCTATTGTGGGAATTAAATGAGCTCCTCCATAAAATATTAAGTGCTCTGACACATGTTAGCGGTTGTTTGCATTATGGTTCCAGGTACAGTAATGAAACAAAGCAGGACTGGCCCCTTTCCTAAGGCTGTAATCAAAGGAGCAAAGGATACTTTCTTAAGAATCATGGAGATGTTACAAATCCCCTAACAAAGATTTGTGCCAGAGAGGCAAGTCCCTATTAGAGTTGAATGAAGGATGACCTCTGCATATCTTTCAAGGCTTGCCTGCAATATGAATGCACAGCTGTAGCTTCCAGGAATGTGATGGGTTGAAGGTGAGAACATCCCAGTCCCTTCCATTTCTTGCAAAATTTTCCAACATTGTTATTAGTGTAGTAAAGACTCAGTTCACAGCCTCATTACGGAGTGGTGTATTCACACAAATGGCTTTTTCAAATTAACTGAGATGCTTTTTGCCCCTGACATATGTATCCTTGATGATTTAGTTCTCCTGAGGAGATGATATTAGCTGGAGGTGTCATAGAGCTTTAGCAGATGGAAGAGAAATTAACATTGGCAACTTTTTTTCTTCTTTTTTCCCCCCAGTCTTCAGAACTTTTGATTTTATTATAGCATAAAAGCAAGTCTCTGTGAGTATAAGGTTCTCAAAGGGGTTCAGACTCTTAAAGGAAGTTAATCCAATGCCCTTGGATGGGGAGAGAACAACTTGGTTCCAGCTACGTAACCAATTGACAAAATGAATGTTTGAAGTTCAGCTTTTCTTACTGAATTTCCACACTATTAATAAGTAGATGAAATATATAAATACTTCAATAGCTCAAAAGGAAAAAGAGAAAGAGAGCCTGCTTATGAGAAAGGCAGGGGAAATGTGGTTTCTCTTCCAAATGTGCTGAATAAATATAATTATGGATGTAACGAGGCCAGCTGCAGGTTTTAATCACTGTTTCCCCACTACCTAATAATTTGCTATTCAGCACCTGCTGTCATATAGCTCTTAGGTTGGGTGGCATTAGCTTACCAGGTAACCACGAGTAATCTCTTTAAACCTGTGGTGCATTAAAGCACGAAAGGCTGGGCAAATTATCTGTACTATGTCCAAGAAAAAATTCTTTTTATTAGTATTTGGAATTTGATGTCCTGATCTGTAACCAAATGAGTGTTTTTGCAATTGCTATGCTGTATGGAAACTATCATTTTGACCAGAATGTCAATATATGGCCTCTAAGTTTCACACTGGGTATTAAAAACTATGCAAGCTAGCAGTTAGAATGTGCATGACTTGTTCTGAATATATATCATTGAAAATATTGATTCAAATGATACAATATGTGCCTCTTGTACCAAACCTCTCTGCATGTTGGCTGCAGTGTATTCTCTTAAATCTACAAAGACATTTGCTATCAAGCAGAAGATTGTTTTCTGTGAGTGTGAGAATTATTATCACACTATGAAAGGAGAAAAGGGGTTTTTATCATGTTCTGGATAATACATGAGAAAATGAGGACATCTCTTTAGGAAAAAAATAAGGGGAGGAAGAATAAGAACACACATATCTAACTGCTACATTCTATTATCATGCATTCTCTTCATTCTGTCATCAACGATATTGTGGCTGGCTTAAATGTGGGAAGATAGACTGATTTTTTCCTGGGCTTCGGGGGTCAGGAGATCCAGGTTCAACTTCTAGCTTTGCCAATATCAATGTGACCTTGAGCAAGTCACAGTCAGTTACTTCTCTGCAACAGGGGTCTTGCACTTGTCAGCAATCCCAAAGCCACATTTGGCCTACAGGTATTTTTTGTTGACCTGCATTATGTTCTTAATTTTTTTTGAAGCCAACACTAAAAAGTTAGGATAGCCATTAAAAAAATCAGATTTCTGGCTTTCATTCAAAAATTGTAAGACTTAATACCAATCTCACATTCTTGCATGGCAGAATTGGCCAGAGCAGAATGGTGCCTCTGTTTCAAATGGCATGGGTTTCTTCCATTAGTCCCAGTGTTTACCACTTCTTATTTTTTCCCTCATACTGGGGCTAAATGCTAGTATCCCTTTGCCTATTGTTGAGTTTATAGTATGGGTATATTTTTTAGTTTCCACATCTCCATCTAAAGTGGAAAAACTAAAAGTCAAGACATTAACAGGGTTCAAAAATATATGGAAAGAATATAATTCTTTTAGTAATGAAGGCTATCTTTTTTTTTTAAAGGATTTATTTACTTATTTTGGGGGATGCGTGTGGGGTAAGGGGCAGGGGGAGAGAATTTCAAGCAGACCCCCTGCTGAGTGTGAAGCCTGACTCTGGGATCAATCCTAGCACCAACAGATGACCTAAGCCCAGATCACCAATTGGATGCTTAACTGACTGAGACACCTAAACACCCCTCTTTTTGGTTTTAATATGTTAATAAAGAAAATCCTTGTTGAAAGAATACAAGCCCTACTTCTCTTATTTATGTTACTTGATGGCTCCTCTGGGCATTAAGATTTGTCATTGGTGGTCTATTAAGGTGTAAAATGCTACAATTTTATTACTTCACAAAGCAACCTCTCAATAGACCCCTTCTTTGTAATGTCCCATTAATGTATAACAAAGAGAATTTCTTTGGGAAGGTGTCTGGGTCCAGAGGAAGACTTTTACAACAACAATATAAAGTATTTAAAAGAGGGTCTCTGGGGACCAGATAAGTAGCTTGATATATAGTTAAAAGTAATTTGCATCAATTCAAGGACCTTGGGAAGACCACTGTGTGCTAGAGAGAATGGTTTTCCCAAACCAGATTCCATTTCTCCCTGTATTCCTTTAATTTCTACAATGAACCAAAGATATCTGTCCTGCTTGGCACTGCATTGGGCTATTTTGGCAAACATAGAGACTTGAGTAGAAGAGAAGCCTGGAGAAGCAAGCCTAAGGAAAATAGAATCACAAACCTTTCTGATATTAGACACAATAAATTGCTGGTATTTATGGTGTGCCAGGTGCTATGCAAAGCATTTTACCTACATCATCTCATTTAATCCTCATTTTTTTTTTTTCAATATAGGAGGGGAATCTAAGGTGATAAAAGTCTGAAAAGCTGGGTCACAGTCACATAAAATAGCATTGGAGAAATGGTCTCTCTATTGCCACAGGCTCTGCCTGAAACCACTTCACTGTATTATACAATGGTCTTAGTGGTTTTGAAAAAGAAAGATCAGGGAACAAAATGAATGGTTTACTTACACAATAATAGAAACTATTTGTCCTTTCAAATGTTGTAATTTTTTTTTACAAGTATGCATTTTTTGTGCATACTTGTAAAAATATTGTAAACTTGTAAAAAATATTTGGTAAAATGTTTTTCATAACACATTTAACTGTCAGACTCCGGAGGCAGGCAGGGCAGGTTTTTTTGGCTTCATTTTGCAAGTGAGCAAATGGAGCTTTCTACTGAGGAAGTGACTTGCTCAAGGTCATGTTGCTAATGGAACTGAACAATAGTCCTCATATGCCACATCTTCATCACTTGCTAGCATGCCATTACCTCCCCTCTTGTAGGCTAGCTGGTTGGTAAGCTTCTATATGTGAAAGAGCTTCTTCTCTTGCAAAGTGAAGAAAATGACCTGCTCTCTATGTAAATAGTAAAATATTTTCTTTCCATTTTTATTTCAATGTTGCAATGTGGATGACAATAAAACAAAAATATTATTGGATTGGATTATTTGTTCTTTGGGTGTTGAGTTTGCTAAGTTCTTTATAGATTTTGGACACTAGTCCTTTATCTGATATGTCGTTTGCTAATATCTTCTCCCATTCTGTCAGTTGTCTTTTGATTTTGTTAACTGCGACAACATGGATGGAACTAGAGCGTATCATGCTTAGCGAAATAAGTCAAGCAGAGAAAGACAACTATCATATGATCTCCCTGATATGAGGAAGTGGTGATGCAACATGGGGGCTTAAGTGGGTAGAAGAAGAATCAATGAAACAAGATGGAATTGGGAGGGAGACAAACCATAAGTGACTCTTAATCTCACAAAACAAACTGAGGGTTGCTGGGGGGAGGGGGTTTGGGAGAAGGGGGTGGGATTATGGACATTGGGGAGGGTATGTGCTTTGGTGAGTGCTGTGAAGTGTGTAAACCTGGTGATTCACAGACCTGTACCCCTGGGGATAAAAATATATGTTTATAAAAAATAAAAAATTAAAAAAAATTAAAAAATATTATTGGATATTAGGTTATATTGATACAGATTCTGTCATTTGAAATTCATAGACTATACTATGTCTCATGGAAAAAATCTGAAAGATGTCATGACATCTTCCAGAAGTGTCTGTGATGATTAAGTTCTTTTCTCATAGTGTCAGGGAAGCTGTTTGTTATTGATTAGCTTACCTAGACATATGCTAATGAGACCAAGATGATTATTTAGTTTTGCTCATGTCTATAGATTATCCCCTGACCTTGACTGTGTTTCCCACAGGTCACAGGAAGAAGAAAAATGGGCCAATTTTTAGATACCAAAATTAAAAGCTCCATGCTTTCCTTCCCAAACTCAGGACATCAAAAATTATTCATAAACTAGGTGTATCTCTGTATATATTTCTATATGAATATTCACCAAGGAGATAAAATAAAAAATGCAAGATTTCTCAAACTGTGCTTCATGAAATGCTAATAGATGTTCTGAACATCTATTCTGAGGATATTATTACCATTATGGTGACATGGATGCTAGTCTATTAAAGACATGACTCATGTTCTAGGTCTCTTCATTTTGGGGTGATGTTCTCCATCAGAATTTTTTATATCCAAAGGTGGTTCTCCCTCCTCAGGTATGAGTTGAACATGTAACAACATGATATATTTTATCATGGTATGATGTATATGGTATATTTTATATCAAAGTTTGCTTGGTCTTGAATGATCTGAGATGTGTTTATCACAGTTATTGGCTAATACCTATAGTTTGGGTGCATGTGCCCATAGACTTTTTTTTTGTTATAGCAAATATTTCTATTTTCTTTCTAATTCTGAACTGTAGTGGAAATGTCATGTTTTCTGACATTTAGGGAACAATACTTTTTTTTGTTTTTGTTTTTTGTTTTTTTTTTTTGTTTTTGTTTTCCTGAGTATAACACTCCTGGTTTTTCTTGGGAAAATACCCACACTCCCTACCATATTACTTTAGTGGTATTGTCTCCATTGTCATCTTTAGGAATGGGAAAGTAGCTCCAGCCTGGCCAACTGAACATCATGTACTTCTGTGCAGGAATCTTTTTATTCTCAATTCAGGCCAGTGTGAGTCACACTAAATATTATGTAAAAAGATCTATCCATTCTTTTATTCTCCACTAGATATACACCTAAAGGAAGAAAGCCTGAAACTGCTGGCCCCCATCTTGTCACCTGGAAGGGCCTCAAAATGCATCCAACAAGAGAAAGGCAGAACAGAGAAATGACAAAAAATCAAGTCCTCAGATTGTTTGAGTTCCTTGATTCATCTAGAGCGAGGTGCCCTTGGATTTTTCGTTTAGGTGAATCTTTTTGTCTTAAGTCAACTGGACCTGGGTTTTTTATCATTTGCAACTGAGCTGGTCCTTACCAGTGCAGCCAGAGAAAATGAAGCTGGGGTAGAGTGCAGAACACCGCTATAGTATTAAAAGCTATAAAGTCCCATGAGTTTGTTCTAGAGCCTCAGGTTCCTGTTCAATGTTGACCTTTGCTAATGGAGCATATGAATGACAATGTAATACGTAGGTAGTCTGGTCATAGAGCACATGTCCAAAGTCCATGGGCTTTGGACAAGAAACTGGTGAATAGAGATGCTACAATTTTACTGCCATGAAATCGAGTTATAATTAAGTTTCTAAGCCTCTATGTCATCTGTAAAAGGACTGTTGGGAAGATTAAATGAGATGACATGTATACAGTAAGAGACCTAGCTACCCAATAAAGGTCTATTTTAAGGGGAACTTTACCTTTTATAGCTTTACATTCATCTCACCTGCTCACCCTATAGTGCATGAAACAATGCCTATTTTCCCATTCCTACCTTAACATATTCATTCACTCACTTATCCATTTTAGTTTCCAGTGAATACCTATAAATAACCTTAGTCTTTTATTTAAATTACACATGATCATATACCTGTGAGATGCAAAGTAAAGCTCCTGCAGTCTCTAGGGGATTGGGGCCTGCTTTAGGTATTGAAATTTGTCTTCTTGTAATAGGTTTCCAGAAATGTAATTCAGTTTAGATCATGACCAATCTGGATAGTGCCATCTTCCTCAAGCTGGAAAGATTACTGAGACATTCTTACAAACAATAAAAATTACTGAGAAATCATTGAGACAGTTTTGGAAAATTTTGTGGGGGAAATAGGTAGTTTTTAATCAAGAGGATGTATTTCATTAATGTATGATCTTGAACCCAATTTTTTAACCTCGTCTCAATCTGCCCATTTCATGCTGACCAGCTGTCTCAATAGGGAGCTACAAAGACAGGTTCCACTATTTCTGCTTACTTATTCTTTGAAAAGTGAATACTTTTATTTTCCTATAGAGAGTCTTCCAAAAGACTTTAGGTATTTGCTGTTGAAGTCCCTGAAACAACAGTGGAAGTCAATATTTTCAAGTTCTAACAATTAAAGGCACAAATCACAGATTCTATCATTTGAAATTAGATTTTTATTTACCTACTGGTGTTTTAAGTGAAATGATAGATGATTTAAGTAGTTAGGACTGTCAGAAGAACAGAACAAAGATGACTGAAAAATCTCAAGTGGTGTGGCAAGGGAGAGAAAGAAACACAGTCCCGGAAATTTAAAAAAAAAAGTTCTAATCTGTATATTCATAATTTCCTGGGCCCTAATCTTTAATTCCTATTTTATCATTTTTTCTATATTGTCTATCAGGGTTTTCTTTCTCATTATGGGACTAAATAGGAGGATATAGTGCAAGTATCTATTCAATGTGCCAATTCCTAACGCTCTATCAATCCTCTATATAACCAGACACCAATAAAGGCTTTAAGCATTTATTAAGTTATAATAATGAAATCCATCTTCGCAGCTGTGCTCAAACTAGTGGACACAATAATTCAAAGATGCTGCAGAAGGGAAAGCATAAGGACCAATATTGGTGATTGCCCCATATTGGTTACTTATAACTGATTCTCTCCAATAGAGCCAAAGTGACTTAAAATTCAATTTATTTATTTTTCTCCCTCGAGGCACTCTTTAGCAGATTTTCTGTATAATTTTCTTTGAACATATTGCAATGGGAATTAATTGCCTTTTTGCTTGTTTGTTTGCTTGGATTTTTCTTAAAGCTGGAAATTTCTTAAAGGTGGGGACTAATCTTTGTCACCATTTTATTTCTGGCAGCTATCACAATGCCTAGCACATGGTGGGTACTCAGTAAATATGTGTCAACTAAGTGAAGGAGGGTAAAAAATACTTGCTAAACTAAATTGAGCACAAAAATGTTGATATTTTAATTTTATTATGCCATGGAATACATTCATCATGACAATAACAAAAAGGTCACTGGACAGATATAGATACTAAAAAGAAACTCTCATCAACTATTTTCAACATCTCAGTCAAAACTTTCGAGATCTCTTTTTCTTAGCAGTAAGCTGAAATTCTGTTTTCTCTTCCTTTCTTTTCCCTTTCTTTCTTTCTTTTCAAAGTTGGCCCTGGGGCATGGTGTTTCCCAACATTCAGTAAATGTTGCCATTAACATTCTAAACACTTCTAAACACATATTTTTACTTGTAGGTTCACAAGTACTTATGAAATAAAAAATAACCTTAAGAATTATTTGATTGGCACTCAACACCCAGCAGCATATAAAAACAAATTAAATTCTATAAAATACTTGTCCTCAAAATGTACAAGCATTCCTGTTAAATGAAAACAAACCAACAGATACCTAATGAGATGCAAAATACATGCAGAATATGTACTTATTTAGTTTAAAACATAGTCCCTTTGAAGTGAGAAGAGCTGGGTTCTACTTCTTTCTGTTGCAGTGTTTTGAACAATTCACCTTCACCTTCTTTTTTTACTCTCTCTCTTTTTTTAAAGATTTTATTTATTTATTTGACAACGAGAGAGAGAGAGATCCCATGTAAGCAGAGAGGCAGGCAGAGAGAATGGGGAGAGAATGCAGGGCTCCATCCCAGGACCTGGAGACCATGACCTGAGCGGAAGGCAGAGGTTCAACCCACTGAGCCACCCAGGCGCCCCTCACTTTCACCTACTTTCCTTGGGTTTCCTTCAAGTACAAATTAAGAGATTCGTATTAAATGATTTTAAAAGTCTCTTTTAATTTTTAAGTACTATTCTTCTAAGATTTCTCTAGAAAGTAATTGGGAAGAATGTATTTATAGAGTCTGTAGTCTGTCTCTCTTTGGAGAACAATACCTGTTTTATACTATGTCCATATCTATCGATATAGTGTAATATACTATGTCCATATCTCTATATCACCATAATGTTTTACCTATATTGATAGTTCATTTGAGGACATACATGTAATATCATTGTTACCATTTCGCCTTTTTTTTTTTTTTTTAACTCAAACCATGTTTAAAGATATCAAAGTTTCTTCTCCCTCTGACAGTGTTGGCTCTAAGATCCTTGGGTGCATGAAGAATGCTGAGATACTAAAAATCAGTTCCATTTCTATTCTGTACAACCAGGCTGTAAATAAAATCATATCATGAGTATGCATTTGTACAGTCAATATTCTCTCTTAGGCTTCTGTTCAATAGGAATGAAACAGTCTTAAAGTTTACATTTTGCCTCAGTGTAGGAAATTTTAAATAGCTGTAATGAATGGAGAGTAGTTCTGGAAATTTTTTTTTTCCTAATGTCTTTCAAGGTGGTACTTTACTATCAGTTATCTCTAAGGGAATATAGAAATCTCAAATGCTGTATAGATTTTTTTTTCATATTCTCATATATATTGTACCCATGATAGTCATAGATATTATACTCATGGAGGTTTGAATCCAAAGAAAACCCACATTTCGTGTGAGGTTATTGTGTTTGACTACATGGATTATAGTAGAGCTTAACTGGTCATTTTTGACTATTGGATAGTTATTTGCACAATACGTATGGGATGTTTGTTCAGCTTTATTGTGTTTTGTGTATTTTTATCACTGATTTGATGCAGTAATACAATATAATTGATATTTTCTAAAAGTTACAATAACATAAAAGCTTAAAGATGATTATTTTTATACTGAAAATATTACATTTTTACTTATTTAAAATAATTAAACCAAGAACTGAGAGTATCTTCCAGTAAAAAGAACATGAATTTGTGAAATATTTTTTTTAAAGAGCTTTTCTTTTTTTTTTTAAAGATTTTATTTTTTTAATTATTTTTGTCAGAGAGAGAAAGAGAGTGAGCACACAAGCAGGAAGAGTGGCAGGCAGAGGCAGAGAGAGAAGCAGATTCCCTGACAAGCAAGGAGCCTGATGTGGGGCTTAGTCCCAGGACCCTGGGATCATGACCTGAGCTGAAGGCAGCGGCTTAACCCACTGAGCCACCCAGGTGTCCCGAATTTGTGAAATATTTTTAAGTCAAAAGTATTTGATACCTTTAATGAAGCTCAGATTGGTAATATTAATTTTTAAAAACCTTGTATCTTCAACATCTGAGAAGGTGGTTTATAAACCATCAGAAAAACATAGCTTCTTAAAAGTCTCAAAGTTGTGTTCTTCAGTCAGCAATTATGTGCTCTTTGGTGGTTTGTCAAATGAACCAATTTCCTCCTCTGAGTCTTCCTTAGAATTTCTGCATCTCTGGATCCCCTTCTCTTCTGCAAATTCTTGTTCTCAGTATTTGGCATTAAACTGAGTGATAAAATTAACCACTTTATATTCTTTCCATTTTATCACTTTCATTCTTGCAATATAAATTTTCTTTCCCTGCTGATCTACAGAAAGTCTCTTTTAAAATTCTGCTAGTCAGCTAAATCTTTTAAGGTGGTTAAATTGGAAATGTTTTAACATTCTTAGCTGGGAAGAATAATTAGAAAATCCATTATTCAATGTTCTGTTTATATTTTATAGTAAATAATAACCATAGCACTATGAAAAGTATGAAGGTTTTGGAATTAGAAAAGTCCAGATATGAGAGAGAAGTACATCATTTACTGGGTATATTGCACATTATTTCACATCCCTAAACCTAATTTTCCTTATTTATATAAATAAATAAGGAAATTTTCCTTATTTATATAAAATATAAATTATATTATATTTATAATATATATAATATAATATATCATATTATATATATAATTTATATAAATTATATATAAATTTTCCTTATTTATATAAAATTAAAAAATAAGGGTAAAACCAGACAAACCATCAGAGATTCTTAGTTATGGGAAAGAAACTGAGGGTTGCTGGAGGGTAGCTGGTTGAGGGATGCAGTAACTGAGTGACGGGCATTAGGGAGGGCACCTGATGTGGTGAGCACTGGGTGTTGTTTGTAACTCTTGAGTTACTGAACTCCACATCTGTAGCTAATTATCTACTATATGTTGGCTAATTGAATTCAAATTTTTAAGAAAAGGTAAAACCTCATAATATGGTAAGAATATAAATAATTTGTCTAAACTATCCAGCAAAATGGCTAAGAAATAGTAGGTACTCTATTTAGTGACAACCATTTGGCACTTACTGTGGTGGTGCTGAATATTATTATTCTGATTTGTTTAGCTATGAATTGCTCAGCGTTGCTGTGAAAGACAGAAATTCAATGAGCCTGGGTTTCTATTGGAAAATATAAATTATGAAATTAAACTATGTTCTTCCAGTTATGTCCGAGGTAGAGTAATTGATTAGACTTACACTCCCCAAGAGAAATTACGAAAGACAAAAACAATATGTGAATAATAGTTTTCAAGACTCTGGCTATCAGGCAAGGGAGGACAGCGATCCCTGAGAGCTGGGAAACAAATGCAGGGAGCTCAATCATTGCCCAGTGTTTCTACTTTCACCATTTCTAGGCCATTCTGCGAAGTCGCAAAACTTCCTAGAGTTGAGTCTACACGGCTCTGGTTTTGGGGAGAACAAAGCTGCTTGAGTTTGCAGGACAGAGTTCTGGTGAGGAGAGAGCTGCCCACAGACAGAACTGCAGAGACCTGCAGATGGTTTCTCTCAAGTATTCAGCTGAGTATTGATCAGCTATGTATGCGAGGAAATTACCTAAGGCCAGGGAAGAACCACAAGGGATAAGGGCTGGGAAAAATGCCAGTCTTCACCAGCCAGACTGGAAAATCTTATGATTAATAAGGTATTGGGTACAGTTCTCTACGTTTCTTGTCCTAATGGAAAACAGTTAGTCTAGATTGAGCACTGATCTAGTTCTACTGAACTTTCTTTAAAAGCCAAACATAAAAGGATCAAAGTAACTTAACTTTTACTATAACAAAGCTCAAAATATTTATAGAAAAACAAATGTCCAAGAACCAACAGGGTCAAATTTACAATGTTTGACATTCAATTAAAAAATTACCAGGCATGAAAAGATGCATGAAAATAGGACTCATAATAAGAGATAAAGCAATAAAAAAGATCTAGAGTTAACACAGATACTAGGATGCACACAAAAAAGAACATTAAAACACATAACTTTATTCCATTTATTCAAAAAATTTAAGTAGAAGCCAGGGAAACAAAACCAAACCCAAACAAAATACAAATCTAACCTCTAGAGATGAAAACTACAAAGTGTGGCTATGATTATTGGCAAAATAGACATTGCACAAGAAAATATTAGTAAGTTTTAAGCATGACAGTAGAAACTATGCAAAATGAAAAACAGAAAAGATAATTTAAAAAGATGAACATAACATCGGATGTGGGAAAATTTTCTCGAGCTTATATATGTATAATTGGGGTTTTCAAAGTGAGGGAGAAAGAAGAAATATTTGAAGAAATACAAGCTGAAAAATTTCCAAGTTTTATAGAAACTATAAATCTATAGGCACAAGAAGATTAATGAATCATGAGCATAAGAAACACTTAAAAGACTACATCAAGTTGCATAATAATCACAATGCACAAAAATAGTGATGAAGAATAATCTTAAAAGCAGCTGGAGGTGGGGTTGGGGAAAAATGTCTTACCTTCATAGGAATAAAAAATAAAAGAACAGCTGATATCTTGTCAGAAAAAATATAGGAAAGAGAGAAAGCAGTGAAGCAATATCTTCAAAGTGATGAAAGAAAATAACTATCAAGCAAAAATTCTGTACCAGTGAAAATATCTTTAAAACATGCAGATTAAATATTTTTTAGACACAAAAAAACTGAAAGAATTCACCAACACACACTTATCCTATAAGAAATAATAAAAATTTCATCCAGACTGAAGAAGAGCTTCATTAGATGAAAATATTGATCTACATAAAGGAGATGAAAAGCATTGAAAAATAGTATGTGTGTAGATATATAACTTTGCACTAAAATTTAAATATTATTAAAATATAACTTACTATTTAAATAAAAAACAAAGTATTGTAGGGTATATAACATATGTAAAAGTAAAACATATGGCCACAATCTTATAAAAGTCAGGAGGGTTTAAATTCAAATGTACCATTCTTAAGATTCTTATACCATACATGAAGTGATCTAATATTACATGAACATCAAGTCTGATGAGTAAAAGATAATATACTATGAGCCCAAAGAAACCAATAAAACAACAAAGTAGTTATAATTTAAATAGCCAACCAAAGACAAAATACAATCATAAAATATTTTAAAGAAGGCAGAAGAAGACGGAAAGGGAAAGAAATGGGAAGAAGAAAAGGGATTATTAAGAAAATAATACGGTAGATTTAAACATAACCATCTATCAGTAGTCAAATATAAATGGTCTAAATACCCCAATTAGAAGGCAGACAATAAAGAGCAGCACACAACTCTATGCTGCCTACCAGAAGAGGACTTCAAATATACAAACACAAATAGATAAATGTAGAATGATGTAGCATACTAACACTAACAACAACAACAAAAAGCTGGATTGGATATATTAATGTCAAAATAAGGTTACTGAGCAAATAACATAAGGCATAAGGATTGTCATTTAATAGGCCTAAAGGAGTCAATTTATAAAGAAGTCATAATGAATCCTAAATGTTGATGTATATAATAAAAGAGTTTTGAAGTATATGAAATTATACTGTTGGTGGGAATGCAATGCAAGTTGGTGCAGCCACTTTGGAAAACAGTGTGAAGATTCCTCAAAAAATTAAAAATAGAGCTACCCTATGACCCAGCAATTGCACTACTGGGTATTTACCCCAAAGATTAGGAGAAAGAAAGGAAAAATGAAGGGAGGGAATCAGGGGGAGATGAACCACAACAGACTATGGACTTTGGGAAACAAACTGAGGCTTTTAAAAGGGATGGGGATGAGGGAATGGGTGATCCTGATGATGGGTATTAAGGAGGGCACAGATGGCATGGAGCACTAGGTGTTATATACAGGAAATAAATCATGGAACACTATATCAATAGCTAATGATGTACTGTGTGGTAACTAACACAACATAATTTTAAAAAAGATAACAGAAAAGCTAAAAAAAAGAAATAAAGCTAATAAAACTGCTAGAAGAAATACACAAATCCAATAATAATCAGAGGTTTCAATAATTGTCTCAATAATGGATAAAACAGAGTAGGCAGAATGTCGATAAGGATATGAAACACTTAGCACTATCAATCATATTGGTGTAATTAACAGTTACAGAATACCATACTCAAAGGCAGCAGAATACACATTCTGCACAGCTACACATAGAGTATTTATCAAGATAAGATACATTCTTAGATAAGATACAAGACAAATCCTAATAAATACAAAAAAATTCAAATAATAGAAGCATGTTCTTGGGACGCCTGGGTGGCTCAGTTGGTTAAGCAGCTGCCTTCGGCTCAGGTCATGATCCCAGCATCCTGGGATCGAGTCCCACATCGGGCTCCTTGCTCCGCAGGGAGCCTGCTTCTCCCTCTGACTCTGCCTTCCACTCTGTCTGCCTGTGCTCGATCTCGCTCGCTTTCTCTCTGACAAATAAATAAATAAAATCTTCAAAAAAAAAAAAAAAAAGAAGCATGTTCTTTCACCTTTGTGGAACTAAATCTGAAGTCGTTGACAAATAGATACCTAGGAAATATAAAATATTTGGAAACTAGGATACTCTAACCCATGGTAAAAAGAAGAAATTAAAAAAGAAATAGGAAATGTTTTCAATTTAGTGAATATATAAACATCAAAATTGGCAGATGATACTAAGGTAGAACATAGGATATTTACAGAAAACACCTATTTTAAAATTTTTTTTTAAAGATTTTATTTATTTATTTGACAGACAGAGATCACAAGCAGGCAGAGAGGCAGGCAGAGAGAGAGGGAGAAGCAGGCTCCCCGCTGAGCAGAGAGCCCGATGTGGGACTCGATTCCGGGACCCCGAGATCATGACCTGAGCCGAAGGCAGTGGCTTAACCCACTGAGCCACCCAGGCGCCCAGAAAACACCTATTTTAGAAAAGGAGAAAGTTCTCAAATTGATTATGCCAGATCATACCTTAAGAAAGTATAAAAAGAAGAGCAAGTAAACCCAAAGTAAGTAGAAGAAAGGAAACACTAGGGATGAGAGCAGACATCAATGACATAAAAAACAAAAAAAAAATATTAGCAAAGATTAATAAATCCAAAAATTCAGTATTTGTGAAAATAAGAATGATGAACCTCTCACCAGATGAACTAGGAAAAAACAACCATGGAAAGGAGAAAATACCAATATCAGGAATAAGATGAAATAACTACAGAATTTGAAGATATTAAAAAGATAGTAAGGCATTATTAACAACTTTATGATTAGAGATTCAGCAACCAGAGGAAATGTAATGCCTTGAAAAAATAAAGTTCTAATGCTTACTCAAGATGCAATAACCCAAATAGCCCTATGTTTATTAAATAAATTAAATTTGTTTTAAAAACATTTCCACAGAGATAGCCAGCTTAGATAACTTCATAAGCCATTGGTGAATTTTGCCAAACAAATAAGGGAAAATTAATACTAATTTTACACAGGCTCTTCCAGAAAATTGAGAAAAGGGGAATATTTGTCATACATATTCTATGTGGTCAGGAAAACCTTCATACCAAAACCTAACAATAACATTACACCCCCCCCCAAAAAAAAAAGGAAAGAAAGAAAGAAAGAAAAATGAAAAAAAGAAAAAAGAAAAAGGAAAAAAAATCCCTGCTTGCCAACATACTTCATAAACTTACATTACATGCTCCCACCCGCCGCCCATCAGGTGCCTGGGTGGCTCAGTTGGTTAAGCAACTGCCTTTGGCTCAGGTCATGATCCCAGAGTCCTGGCATCAAGTCTCACACCCAGCTCCCTGGTTAGCAGGAAGTCTGTTTTTCCCTCTGTACCTGTCCCCTCTGATGCTCTCTTTCATTCCCCCCCCCCCCTCAAATAAATAAATAAATAATGTTAGAAAATAAAAATAAAAATACCACCCCCGCCATTTTAGTAAATCAAATTCAACTATATATAAAGACATGACCAAATGTAGTTTATCTTAGGAATTCATGGTTGTCTTAGTATTTGAAATCAATATAGTTCATTGTACTAAATGTATAGAAAGAAAATTTCATGATCTTACTAATAGCTATTGAAAAGGCCTTTAACAACACGCAATCTCTGTTCCTGATAAAAATCTCTTGGCAAAGTTCAAGTAGAAGATACTTTCTCAGCCTGATTTGGCCATTTATGAAAAACCTACAGGTAAAATCAAAGCAGCTGGGAAAGACCAAATGATTTCCCTTTCACGTCCATATAATACATATGATTCGGTGATTCTATTCAACATTGTATGAGATGTTCTACCAAGCACAATAAGATAGGAAAGAACTAACAAACATACAAATGGTAAAGAAGAAATAGAACTATATTTACAGGTAAAAATAATTATCTATATAGAAAGTCCAGTGAGATGTCAGAAAAAAAAAAAGCAACAAGACATAATAATGGAGTTTAGCAATGTTACAGGTTCTAAGACCAATGTACAAATACCAAATTTATTTTTACACGCTAACACCAAATAATTGGAATTTAAAAAATTCTAACTACAATAATATTTTAAAAAGAGAAAGAAATACTTTGGAATAAAACTGACCAAAGATGTGAAAGCCCTGTGCACTAAAACTAAAAAACATTGTTGAGAGAGATTAAAGAACTAAACAAGCAGAGAGACATACCATGTTCATGACTCAAAGACTAAATGTTAAGATGTCAGTTCTCTTCATGTTAATTTATTTAATTTAATTTACATTCAATGTAATGCCAATCAAAATAGACTTTTTCTGAGTAGAAACTGATATGTTGATTCTAAAATTCAGTTAGATATGCAAAGGACCTAGAATAGCTAAAATAACTTCAGTGGAACACAATGGAGAGTTCAGAAATACATGAAAATGCATATAGGTATATTCGGACAACTGATTTTTAGCAAAAGTATGAATAAAATTCAGTGAAGAAAGAATAGACTTTTTAATAAATGGTGCAAAAAGAACTAGATAAAGTCACCTAGGTGGCTCAGTTGCTAAAACATCTGACTCGATTTCAGCTCAGGTCATGATATCAGGTTTGTGAGATCGAATCCAGCATTGAGCGCGCACCCTGCTTAAGACTCTCTCTCCCTCGCCTTCTGCCCTTCCTTACCCTTCCCTCTTTCCCTATCAAAAGATAAAAAATAAAAAGTAAAACAACTAGATATACATATTGAAACAGAACCAAAATGAACCTTCAATCAATTCTTTGAATCATATCCACAAAATGAGTCACAGCCCTAAATGTAAAAATTTTAAACTAAGACATTTCTTCAAGAAAACATAGAAAAATGTTTTTGACTTTACATCAGGCCAAGATTTTTTAGTTAAAACACCAAAAGCACATTTCATGAAAGAATACATTGGCAAATTGGACTTCATCATAATTAAATCATAAAAACTTGCTCTCTCCAAATGACACTGTTTACCGGATGAAAAGATAAAGCACATACTGGGAGAAAATATTTACAAAGCATATGTCCAATAAAGGACTTGTCTCTAGAATATATACAAAACTCTCCAAACTTAATAATATAAAACAAACAACCCAATTAAAAGAAAGAAAAAAAGGGGCAAGTGATTTAAGTAGGTATCTCTCTAAAAAAGATATACAGATGGAAATTAGCATATGAAAAGATGTTCAACATTAGGTTGATAGTCATTAGGAAAATGCAATTTAACACCTTAATGAAATAATAACATACTTCTATTAGAGTATCTAAAATTAAACAGGATTGATGATCCCAAGAACTGGTGAGGATGCTGAGGAACTGGCACCAATGAATTTTTGATGGGGATTTGAAATAATATAGCCATTTGAAAGTATGGAATTAAAAAAGTGAAATGTGCATGTACTATATGCTTATTTATGCATATAAATGCATATTCATGTACTCTATCCACCTAGCAGTCTACATATAGGTATTTTAGCAATAGAAGGTAAATATATAAATTTATATAAAATAATATATAAATATACAATATATAAATATTTAAATATTTATGTAAATATATATAAATCTATATAAAGTGTGTGTGCTTATATATATAGGCAGGCACACACACACACACACACACACACAAAATTGTGTAAGGAGTTTCATTTATGATGGTCAAACACTGGAAACAACCCAAATGTTCATCAAGAAGTGAATGGGTAGATAATACTGTAGTATAGCTCTGTCATGGAGTACTTTTCAACAATAAAAAAGGAAAATGATATTGATCATTTTCTATTGATAAATGCTACAACATGGATGAATTTCAGAATAATTGTGTTGAATGAAAGAATTCAAGCAAAAGAAAGTACATACTGAATTATTCCCTTTGTACAAAGTTCTATGAAATGCAAATTTATGTATAATGACTGAAAGCAGAAAATAGGTGGTCTGGGATGGGGTAGGGCAGAGAAGGGCTGGACGGAAGGACAGAGGGACACTAGGAAAGTTGTGGGAACGATAGACGTGGACACTTTCTACACTAAAGTAGGCAGTAGGTGTGCATATGTCAAAACAGCAAACTGTACATTGTGAAAGTGTAGAGTGAATTTCATGTCAATTAGACTCCAATATACCTGTTTAAAAAGATGAAATTGTCTTAAATATAATTATGGTTTATAAAATGTGAATAGTTACCATAGCCTAACTACAGATAGAATAATTCAGTTGAAACAATCACTTCATATAGATCGGTAAAGGCAAACATGATGAATGAAGAATGGATTATTAGGAGCTGTGTTCATGTCTGGGTTTTCCTTTCCTTGTTCTGCCTTCTCTGGTGATTTTTGAATTCTTTTTTTTTTATGCTTTATGATAATTTTTATTTTTTTATTTTTTTTTAATATAATTTTTTATTTTTTATAAACATATATTTTTATCCCCAGGGGTACAGGTCTGTGAATCACCAGGTTTACAGACTTCACAGCACTCACCAAAGCACATACCCTCCCCAATGTCCATAATCCCACCCTCTTCTCCCAAACCCCCTCCCACCAGCAACCCTCAGTTTATTTTGTGAGATTAAGAGTCACTTATGGTTTGTCTCCCTCCCAATCCCATCTTCTTTCATTTATTCTTCTCATACCCATTTAAGCCCCCATGTTGCAACACCACTTCCTCATATCAGGGAGATCATATGATAGTTGTCTTTCTCCGCCTGACTTATTTCGCTAAGCATGATACGCTCTAGTTCCATCCATGTTGTCGCAAATGGCAAGATTTCATTTCTTTTGATGGCTGCATAGTATTCCATTGTGTATATATACCACATCTTCTTGATCCATTCATCTGTTGATGGACATCTAGGTTCTTTCCATAGTTTGGCTATTGTGGACATTGCTGCTATAAACATTCAAGTACACGTGCCCCTTTGGATCACTACGTTTGTATCTTTAGGGTAAATACCCAATAGTGCAGTTGCTGGGTCATAGGGCAGTTCTATTTTCAACATTTTGAGGAACCTCCATGCTGTTTTCCAGAGAGGTTGCACCAGCTTGCATTCCCACCAACAGAGTAGGAGGGTTCCCCTTTCTCCGCATCCTCGCCAGCATCTGTCATTTCCTGACTTGTTGATTTTAGCCATTCTGACTGGTGTGAGGTGATATCGCATTGTGGTTTTGATTTGTATTTCCCTGATGCCGAGTGATATGGAGCACTTTTTCATGTGTCTGTTGGCCATCTGGATGTCTTCTTTGCAGAAATGTCTGTTCATGTCCTCTGCCCATTTCTTGATTGGGTTATTTGTTCTTTGGGTGTTGAGTTTGCTAAGTTCTTTATAGATTCTGGACACTAGTCCTTTATCTGATATGTCGTTTGCAAATATCTTCTCCCATTCTGTCAGTTGTCTTTTGATTTTGTGAACTGTTTCCTTTGCTGTGCAAAAGCTTTTGATCTTGATGAAATCCCAATAGTTCATTTTTGCCCTTGCTTCCCTTGCCTTTTGCGTTGTTCCTAGGAAGATGTTGCTGCGGCTGAGGTCGAAGAGGTTTCTGCCTGTGTACTCCTCAAGGATTTTGATGGATTCCTTTCGCACATTGAGGTCCTTCATCCATTTTGAGTCTATTTTCATGTGTGGTGTAAGGAAATGGTCCAATTTCATTTTTCTGCATGTGGCTGTCCAATTTTCCCAGCACCATTTATTGAAGAGGCTGTCTTTTTTCCATTGGACATTCTTTCCTGCTTTGTCGAAGATTAGTTGACCATAGAGTTGAGAGTCTATTTCTGGGCTCTCTATTCTGTTCCATTGATCTATGGGTCTGTTTTTGTGCCAGTACCATGCTGTCTTGATGATGACAGCTTTGTAATAGAGCTTGAAGTCCGGGATTGTGATGCCACCAATGTTGGCTTTCTTTTTCAATATCCCTTTAGCTATTCGAGGTCTTTCCTGGTTCCATATAAATTTTAGAATTATTTGTTCCATTTCTTTGAAAAAGATGGATGGTACTTTGATAGGAATTGCATTAAATGTGTAGATTGCTTTAGGTAGCATAGACATTTTCACAATATTTATTCTTCCAATCCAGGAACATGGAACATTTTTCCATTTCTTTGTGTCTTCCTCAATTTCTTTCACGAGTACTTTATAGTTTTCTGAGTATAGATTCTGTGTCTCTTTGGTTAGGTTTATTCCTAGGTATCTTATAGTTTTGGGTGCAGTTGTAAATGGGATTGACTCCTTAATTTCCCTTTCTTCTGTCTTGCTGTTGGTGTAGAGAAATGCAACTGATTTCTGTGCATTGATTTTATATCCTGACACTTTACTGAATTCCTGTATAAGTTCTAGCAGTTTTGGAGTGGAGTCTTTTGGGTTTTCCACATATAGTATCATATCATCTGCGAAGAGTGATAATTTGACTTCATAAGTGACACCATAAGACGAAACAACATTAGAATAATTGGGATTCCAGAAGAAGAAGAAAGAGAGAGAGGAGCAGAAGGTATACTAGAGAGAATTATTGGGGAGAATTTCCCCAATATGGCAAAGGGAACGAGCATCAAAATTCAGGAGGTTCAGAGAACGCCCCTCAAAATCAATAAGAATAGGCCCACACCCCGTCACCTAATAGTAAAATTTACAAGTCTCAGTGACAAAGAGAAAATCCTGAAAGCAGCCCGGGAAACGAAGTCTGTAACATACAATGGTAAAAATATTAGATTGGCAGCTGACTTATCCACAGAGACCTGGCAGGCCAGAAAGAGCTGGCATGATATTTTCAGAGCACTAAATGAGAAAAACATGCAGCCCAGAATACTATATCCAGCTAGGCTATCATTGAAAATAGAAGGAGAGATTAAAAGCTTCCAGGACAAACAACAACTGAAAGAATTTGCAAACACCAAACCAGCTCTACAGGAAATCTTGAAAGGGGTCCTCTAAGCAAAGAGAGAGCCTACAAGTGGCAGATCAGAAAGGAACAGAGACCATATACAGTAACAGTCACCTTACAGACAAAACAATGGCACTAAATTCATATCTCTCAATAGTTACCCTGAATGTTAATGGGCTAAATGCCCCTGTCAAAAGACACAGGGTATCAGAATGGATAAAAAAACAAAACCCATCTATATGTTGCCTCCAAGAAACTCATTTTAAGCCCGAAGACACCTCCAGATTTAAAGTGAGGGGGTGGAAAAGAATTTACCATGCTAATGGACATCAGAAGAAAGCAGGAGTGGCAATCCTTATATCAGATCAATTAGATTTTAAGCCAAAGACTATAATAAGAGATGAGGAAGGACACTATATCATACTCAAAGGTTCTGTCCAACAAGAAGATTTAACAATTTTAAATATCTATGCCCCCAACGTGGGAGCAGCCAACTATATAAACCAATTAATAACAAAATCAAAGAAACACATCAACAATAATACAATAATAGTAGGGGACTTTAACACTCCCCTCACTGAAATGGACAGATCATCCAAGCAAAAGATCAGCAAGGAAATAAAGGCCTTAAACGACACACTGGACCAGATGGACATCACAGATATATTCAGAACATTTCATCCCAAAGCAACAGAATACACATTCTTCTCTAGTGCACATGGAACATTCTCCAGAATAGATCACATCCTTGGTCCTAAATCAGGACTCAACCGGTATCAAAAGATTGGGATCATTCCCTGCATATTTTCAGACCACAATGCTCTAAAGCTAGAACTCAACCACAAAAGGAAGTTTGAAAAGAACCAAAATACATGGAGACTAAACAGCATCCTTCTGAAGAATGAATGAGTCAACCGGGAAATTAAAGAAGAATTGAAAAAAATCATGGAAAAAAATGATAATGAACATACAACGGTTCAAAATCTGTGGGACACAACAAAGGCAGTCCTGAGAGGAAAATATATAGCGGTACAAGCCTTTCTCAAGAAACAAGAAAGGTCTCAGGTACACAATCTAACCCTACACCTAAAGGAGCTGGAAAAAGAACAAGAAAGAAACCCTAAGCCTAGCAGGAGAAGAGAAATCATAAAGATCAGAGCAGAAATCAATGAAATAGAAACCAAAAAAAACAATAGAACAAATCAACGAAAGTAGGAGCTGGTTCTTTGAAAGAATTAATAAAATTGATAAACCCCTGGCCCGACTTATCAAAAAGAAAAGAGAAAGGACCCAAATAAATAAAATCATGAATGAAAGAGGAGAGATCACAACTAACACCAAAGAAATACAAACTATTATAAGAACATACTATGAGCAACTCTACGGCAATAAATTTGACAATCTGGAAGAAATGGATGCATTCCTAGAAACATATAAACTACCACAACTGAACCAGGAAGAAATAGAAAGCCTGAACAGACCCATAACCAGTAAGGAGATTGAAACAGTCATTAAAAATCTCCAAACAAACAAAAGCCCAGGGCCAGACAGCTTCCCAGGGGAATTCTACCAAACATTTAAAGAAGAACTAATTCCTATTCTCCTAAAACTGTTCCAAAAAATAGAAATGGAAGGAAAACTTCCAAACTCATTTTATGAGGCCAGCATCACCTTGATCCCAAAACCAGACAAGGATCCCACCAAAAAAGAGAGCTATAGACCAATATCCTTGATGAACACAGATGCGAAAATACTCAACAAAATACTAGCCAATAGGATTCAACAGTACATTAAAAGGATTATTCACCACGACCAAGTGGGATTTATTCCAGGGCTGCAAGGTTGGTTCAACATCCGCAAATCAGTCAATGTGATACAACACATCAATAAAAGTAAGAACAAGAACCATATGATACTCTCAATAGATGCTGAAAAAGCATTTGACAAAGTACAACATCCCTTCCTGATCAAAACTCTTCAAAGTGTAGGGATAGAGGGCACATACCTCAATATCATCAAAGCCATCTATGAAAAACCCACCGCAAATATCATTCTCAATGGAGAAAAACTGAAAGCTTTTCCGCTAAGGTCAGGAACACGGCAGGGATGTCCATTATCACCACTGCTATTCAACATAGTACTAGAGGTCCTAGCCTCAGCAATCAGACAACAAAAGGAAATTAAAGGCATCCAAATCGGCAAAGAAGAAGTCAGATTTTTGAATTCTTTAAAAATCATTTAAACTTAGCTTTCAAAGACCATGGCTTAGTTATTAAGAAATACATTTAGGCCTGTTCATTCCTGACAGCTTAACCTGGGTATCATCTCCCCAGTATCTGCCACCTATATCGCTTCTAATCCTTGGGGGACCCGCCTTGGCACGCATTGGGATTTACCATTCCTAGATCTTTGCCAACCTAAGTGGCCTTGCTTTAACTACAGGGTATTTTGTGTTCTTAGCCTTCCTTTTCAGCCTTGTATTTCTTGTCCTGGTATAACTTCATCTCCGATGACATGGCTGGTAATTATTTCAAGCTTTGTCCTCTTTCCACCCATCCTTCATTTGTAAGAGAACAGACTCTCTAAGGGACAGGGAACATGTAAATAAATGGGTCTCAGGCTTTGATGTTTAGAATCACTGGAAGGCTTGTCTAGATACAGAATACCAGGTCCCACTCCCACTCCCAGAATTTCTGATTATGGAGTTTGGAGATGGGTTCAAAAATGTGCATTTCTAACTAGTTTCTAGATAATGGTGATGCCAGTGGCCCTGGGGGGAAGAGGGGCTGTTACTTTGAAAACTACTGCTTAAACACTACCGGTTTTGAAGTTGGATGGGATAGGGTTCAGATCCCAGCTGTGAGTCCAAGGGTAATTTAGTCTCAGTTGGCTCCTTTTCAAATTAGAAGTCATTATTGTTATCTTTATAAGATTATTGTAAAGAGGAAATGTGTTAATATCTGGAAAGCACCTAGCATGTATGAGGATTTAAAAAAGTAAAAGCTAGCATTACTCTTAGTAGAAGAATTATCATTATTAGACCGCTCATTGAGAGAA
The DNA here is from genome assembly GCF_022355385.1 of Mustela nigripes. Lineage (NCBI taxonomy): Eukaryota > Metazoa > Chordata > Mammalia > Carnivora > Mustelidae > Mustela > Mustela nigripes. The sequence goes on along the minus strand of NC_081559.1, from coordinate 24,613,052 downwards.
TATATGAAAAAAGACAAGTACTTCCATCAGCAGTTGCCATCAGCTGACATCTCTTTCTATTTCAGTCTCCTAGGACTCATTGTTCCCTCACTTATCCATCCGGCACCCAGGCATTCTCTCTCTAGTCCAGCATCTTCCTACTGTCTCCCGGTTACCCAAGGTTTACTCTTCCCCACATTTAAACTCATTAGGCCTGTGTTTGATGACTTAGTCATCTGATAAGCCTAAGAAAACACATGTAGCTTAATTGGTGTCATTAATACCTGGTGTTTCTCCCAGCTATTTTCCTCACAGTTTTAGTGACATCACTTTTAACAGTGAAAGAAATCGTGAGCGTGAAAGTGTTTATGAATGTGTGTGTATGTGGACATGGACTTTGGCGGACTGGAAGGGGGATGCATTTCAGATGGCATTGCAGTGGGGGCTGATTGCTTCACTAAGCTCAGGGACCTAAGTATTGCATTTACTGGGAGCTAAAACAGAATCCAATTAAGTTTTTTTGCTATCAACCTGCAGGAATTCTGGCTTGAAATGCTTGTGTGCTCTTGTCCATACTGCCACTCTCCTCCTGCACTGCTTTTCATTCTCATGTGTCCCCCACTCTTAAAGAAAGCACCAAATCAAATCAAAGCAGATGAGTCGAAGCAAGCCAACACCAAGAATGCCACACCTTAATCACGTGACATCAGGCCCTAGGGCTACATCTTGCTCCTATTTAAAATCCTCACACGGAAAGTTGGGAGCGAGGCAGGCTTTCAAGATTTGGATCCAACACTGCCGACCGTTTTGTCATTTAATGATGTTGGAAACTAACTGTGCTTAGCCTTCCAGAAGACAGGTGTGTTGCTTTATGGACCTTTCTGCAGAACACATAAAAGTGACGGGTGAAAGGAAGGAAGGACTCCGAGTTGGCTGGCTATCCAGCCTGACAAGCAGCCACGTTTATGGCTGCGTAGTGCCATCACCTTGTACGAATGAGGCTCCTGTAAGCAAAATAAGTATGCATGCAGGAACTTCCCATTTCCCTTTTCTCAATTGAGGGGCATCCAACCATAAATATGTTTCAAAAGAGGTTTAACATTTCTGATAGACTGATTTGAAGCAGCTCAGAGCTCCATTTAAATATCAGAGGTCTTATGCAAGGGCTTCCTGCCTCAGCCACAGCGATCCTTGGAGAGTCTCCCAGTCCCTACATGCTGGAAGAGACATTGCTTAGCAAGTTTCCTTTGTCCCTGCTGAAGCCCTATTTCTGATTTCTTTTCCAGTTGCACAGTCTGATTCCTAGAATTAAATATTATCCCCTGCAATTAGGTTTTCTCCCTCTTCCCCTGGGATCAAGTAGCATTTTCTGAATTTGTTTTATGTCTTTACATTGAGTAGTAGTAGTTTTTAACCAAATACTGACAAATCACATATTCTGTCAATGCTCATGGCTTCTTTAATTGTTAAAAAGTCCAATCCCTGTTGTTAGATAAAACATATCATTAAGGATAATATTGGCTAAAGTGTTATATTAATTTTGCACTAAAGTGACCCGTTTGTTACATACGGCTGCTTCTTAAGGAAAAGAGGCTTTCAGCATCCGTGGCAAGATCATAAAGCAGTTCATGAGCAAACTGGACTCAGTTTCCCCTGGCAATCCACCTGTCTCTACTAGATCACATCAGTGTGCTTCTCATCAGTATATGTGCCACTAATCTGGGTGGTAAACTAAAGCAAACTTAAAGTAGGACAAAAATCTGAGAAGCACCTTCCTTCCTGTCATGCAAAGCATCCCAGACTCTCCATAGGAAAACTATGAAATGGAAGATTAATACTTTTCAAAAATAACTGAGTTTAAAATAACTCAGAGAACCAGATTTCTTATCTAATCCAAGCTCTTCCAAAGGCACAATATGGGGGCTTATTTATTTATCCAAAAACATATATGTGTACCTTCAGTATGTTGTAATTAGTGGGGATACAAGAGCAGACAACCAATATCATTTCCTGCCTGGAGTTTATGCTTGTGTGGGGAGGTGGGGACAAGCAACTTAAGAAATAAGATGTATACCATGCTGATGATGATGGGTGTGATGGAGAATGAAAAAGCAGGGAACAGGAATGGAAAGGGGCGGTTTGGGTGTTACCTTCTAGCTCCAGAACCATATGGGGAAGAGAGCCTGGAGGATGATCAACCCGGAGTTCTGGGTCTCCTCTTCACTAATGACAAGGAATGTAGAAAGCACAGGGGGCTTGGTTTTTCTGTAAGAAAGGGATCTGGGAATCTATGCCTCAAGGATAAGTCTGTGAGAAACTCTTGTTCCAGGCCTCTGAAACTTCTGAGAAAGAGAGTCCAACCTTCTCAGAGGCTCTCCAGGTTCATCTTGTCTAAATGCTTCCAAAGATGTTCAAATTCAAAGGTCAAAGGATACTATTTGCATAGCAACCATGTTTTATTTTTATCTGACTTGGCAACACTGATGCTCACTGGGGGTGGGGGGGAGCAAAATGGTGTGCGTGGTGGGACACAGCCTCTGGGCCTCTTTGAAAAGCTTGAGCTTCTACCTGCCAATGTAGACTTGAGAGGAAGAAGGACAACTTCATAATGTGTCTGTATCAGAGAGGAGGCTTGGAGGAAGCAAGATTCTGTACCTTAATTTGTGCCTTCATAGACAGCAGTGACCCATTGGTTTCTCTGGATGCCTCTCAGAGCCACGTGGGTATGTGGTCATATGAGGTCATATGAGAAAGAGCTCAGGGTTCATAGTGGACTGCTGGCTCGCTCCACACCCCAGTTGTACTCTGCCCTCAGTGAAGCTCTCCTGTGAACAATGAGCCTTCCTTAGAGAGATAAGATTATTTTTAGGAGCTCACGAGTCTTGGCAAGACTAAATGCCTTGGATTCCTAGAGAGACCCGACCCCCACTTAATTACTCCCAGAATTAAATCCAACTCCATGGAACCCATCAATGACCCCAATTGCCCTTTTCCTGTCATCTCTGGTTCTTAGAGGTATCTTAATTAAAGATTACTATATACAATCCTAGAAGTCAGCAATATTCTATAGAAACATAATTGAAGAGAGGCTCAAGAATGAGAGAAGGTGGAGTTAAGAATAGAAATGCACAGCCAGTTCTGGAAGATATATCCAAAACTCTTCCAAACAACCATCTTTGAGCCTTATCTTGGAGGTTATATGAATGTTCAGGAACAAGACATTCAGTCCATGTGTGTTCATTACCCTTCCTTCAGTCTCTCAGGCATCCTGTGGAATGGCGTCCTGAACAATATCCAGGACACTTGATGGAGTGTATGCAGCTCTGTTCTCAAGGGAACAAGTGTGTGCTTTGTGGGATGACCAGACTCAACATTCCAAATGTTTATGTCAAGAAAGAATAGCTGCTAAGCATTCCCTATATGATGAGGAGGAAACAGAGAGAAAAAATTCACGTTTCTGAATGAGTTGGCCTGCTTTCCTTCACTTTCTGAAGGGCTGGGTATCTCTGATAATTAAAGAAGAAATTTGATTAGCGGGGAATACATGTGGCATTAATTTTCATTATGTCAACATTGTAAAATAACGTTTTTGAAATCTAATTTGCTGATGAATTAAGAGGGAATCCTGTTGGTTTAAGACAACATAAATATAAATATTCCCCTTCATATTTTGGAGGAATTTTTATGAAAGCAATAGGAAATTATTGTTTGTGACTCATTAAAATAGCTACTTATAATTACTATGTTTTGACATCTACTTTATACCAATATGATAATTCTGACCTTCAGTTATGGAGTCAGTGAAATGCAGACTTTAAAACTGCCTTTCATAGGCTGTTCTTTCATCCTGAACTATTTCAGGGGTGCTGTAGCCAATGGATATGTACTGTTGTCAGAAAATGTTTCACCTTCCGTGTGTTTGTTTTATGTATGTTTCACCTGTTACTAATTGTCTACCTAAGAGGAAGTGAGAAAATATCAAATTAAGGTGAAAGTCTTGCATCCAACTTTAGACCTAAAAGTCTGATATTGTGAAATAGCTTCATGAAAATGTAAATGAAATATTTTAGCAACTGCCCTAATAATTAAGTGACTATTTTAGCAATTGCCCCTAGTAGGCACATAGAATGGGTGATGAGGTTTTCTAAATGCTTTATAAAGAATCTCATAGTTGCAGGAGTTGCAAGTCAAATGGTAGAAGTATTAGCTAATTAACTGATAGTCTACAAATTTATAACAAAAATTCATAGTTCCATTTCTAATAAGTGACACATCAATTATTATTAAATTATGAAAACAGTGAGAAAGGATTACATGATCTTTTTAAAGAATTTGTCTATATTCTATTTTAAACTGTAATTGTAAATCACAGGGATAATACATGTTTGTTGTTGGAGATGTAAAAAAAATAATAATAAAGGTTAGCAAAGGGTAGAAAGTAGAAATCCTCTATTATCCTACTCAATGGAGTTAAGTACTATTAACATTTTGAAGTATTTCTTCCTGTCTTTTACTATAGGTATGATATATTTCCTTCTCAACAAAAAGAGTGTCATATTTGCATGATTTCTGGCCCATAGTTTAATTTAATTATATACTCTGAACATGTGTTTTGTGTCTGTGGGGAATGTCCTTAATTTTTTTTCTATAATATTATTTGTAATATTTCTTAGTAGTCAGTTTATGTAGATATACTATAGTTTTTTAAACAACCACTTTATTGTTGAATATTTAGGTTTCAGGTTTTCCAAATTCTGCTATTATAAACGATTGTGTGATCTCTCTCTATATATGTGTTTATCTGATTATTTCTTTTTGATCACTTTCTAAATGTGACATTGATGGATCAAAGTCCTGAACACTTTCCTTGCCCTTCATGGGTGATATATCATTTTACACTCTTACCATAAGACACAGGAATGTTGCATTTTAACTTTTCCAAACTGGATATTATCTTCTTTTAGTTTATGAAGAAATTTTTGGAAAAAAATTATGTTACTTAATTTGCATTTAAATCTTTCCTGTTATAGATTTGTTTTTTCTTTTATGTTTAGGAAGACCATTCTTATCCTGAGAATAAGTTAAAGTTTATAGTATTCTAAAAACTCCTTTATGATATCATCTTTTTCTTTTACATTTAGATTTTTTAAATTTTTATTTATTTATTTTTAAGATTTTATTTATTTACTTGACAGATAGAGATCACAAGTAGGCAGAGAGGCAGGTAGAGAGAGAGAGAGGAGGAAGCAGGCTTCCTGCTGAGCAGAGAGCCCGATGCAGGGCTTGATTCCAGGACCCTGATATCATGACCTGAGCCGAAGGCAGAGGCTTTAACCCACTGAGCCACCCAGGTGCCCCTACATTTAGATCTTTAATCCAACTGAAAATTACTTTTATATAATGGGTGAGATGAAAATGTAATTTAACTTAAAAAGATGATTAATTTTTATAATATATTTTTAGAATTAATATATTCTTTCTCCATATATTTGGATGTTACCTTAACTGTATACTATGTTATAGGCTAATTTCTAATTTTCTAATTTATTTATCTGTTTATTTTATTCCAGTATTATATTGTTTAAAATTATTATATCTTTATACTTTATTTATTTATCTTTAAAGGTTTTCGTTATTTATTTGAGAGAGAGAGAGAGAGAATAAGAGAGAGCATGAGAGGGGAAAGGCCAGATGGACAAGCAGACTCTCTGCCAAGCAGGGAGCTGGATGTGGGACTGGATCCTGGGACTCCAGGATAATGACCTGAACTGACAGTAGTTGCTTAATCAACTGAGCCACCCAGGTGGCCCTTTATACATAATTTTAATATATCTGGTAGATTGAATTGCCCAACCTTACTAAGTACATTCTTTTCCATGTACTTAAATTTTCCAAGTTTTGTCAACTTACAGAAAAAATTACATCACATAAAAATCTGATAAGATTTCCATTTAATTGATTATTATAGAAATAGCAACCTAACAAATTTGAGTTTTCACATTTAGAAATTTGGTATATTACCTTATTAGTTTTTGAATAGTTCTTAGTATTTTTTTCTGATTTTTAAACTGTATGCATATATATCCTCCAAATACTAATAGTTATTTATTTTAATTTTTTTCTTTTAATAATAGCCTATAACCTGTTGATGTTAAATAGATTATCACAATTTTAAAAATATATGAGATGAAAAAATAAATGAAAGGTAAATGGAAGCTAATTAAATTGTAATCCAACACAAATACCTCAATGACTACTTAAAGGAAGAAATAAGTTCTTTTTTTAATTTGTTAACTAATAACATGTTAAAAGAAAATTTAACTCTATAGATATTTCTACAAATTTTCTAATTATTTTTTATTATAAAACTTGAAATACAACATAAGAAATGAATACTAGTACTTGCTTGTCATTTCAAACATCTGTAAAAAGCAATAGAATTGCTGAGTAAAATATACATATACTGTAATTTTGGCATATTCTAATTTCCTTCCATGGGGATGTGCCAATTTATACATCCACCAACAATAGGAGAGTTGGCTTGTTTTACCACAGTAGGAACAATAAAGTGGGTATTAAGTTTTAGGATTTGTGTCAATGTGTAAGTAAAAAAAAATATCAAATTTTCATTTGCCTTTTTTTTTCCCTAAAATTGGTTAGAGCAATTTTTCATATATTTTAGAAACTTTTTAATTTCATTTTTTGTGGAATGACTTTTGAAATTCTTTGCCCATTTAAAAAAAAGATTTTATTTATTTATTTGACAGAGAGAGAGCTGGAGCACAGAAGCCGAGGGAGAAGGAGAGAGCAGGGAGCCTGATGTGGGGCTTGAGCCAAAGGCAGTTACTTAACCAAATGAACCACCCAGGAGCCCCTCTTTGCCCATTTTTAAAACACAATTGGTTTCTTTTTCCCTACCAATTTCTTTCTTTCTTTTATTATTATTATTATTATTATTTATTATATTATGTTAGTCACCATACAGTACGTCATTAGTCTTTGATGTAGTGTTCTCAGATTCATTATTTATGTGTAACAGCCAGTGCTCCATGCAATCTGTGCTTTCCTTAATACCCATCACTGGGTCAACCCATCCCCTCATCCCCCTCCCCTCTAAAACCCTCAGTTTGTTTCTGGGGGTCCACCGTCTCTCATGGTTGGTCTCCCCCTCCAATTTCCCCCCCTTCATTTTTTTCTTCCTTCTCCTAATGTCCTCTATGCTATTTCTTAGTTTCCACAAGTAAGTGAAACCATATGATAATTAACTTTCTCTGTTTGACTTATTTCACTCAGCATAACCTCCTCCAGTCCCGTCCATGTTGATTTAAATGTTGGGTATTCATCATTTCTGATGACTGAGTAATATTCCCCTACCAGTTTCCTAAAGATCTTTATGTATGAGTGAGATTAACCCTTTAAGATATGATTATAATTTGTAATTAAGATTTAAAAAAAATTTTTACCATGGTTTTTGTTTTGTTTTTGCTATGTGGAGACGTTTGTTTGTTTTCAAAATATAGCCACTTCAAGATTATAAATCAAATTGTTCAGATTCTCTTCTTGCACTATTTTGGAAACTAAGTTTATATTCTAATCTTTGTTGAATTGAAAAATATCCTGAGTTATGAGATAAGGTGGAAATTTAAAATTATTTCTTTCAGACAAATACCCAGTTGTTCTAACATCATTTCTTTTATAAATTATCTTTTTCCCAGTACTACTTTATTATAGTATTCCAAATACTACTTTATCTGCCGTATACCAGATTTTCATGTGTTTCTAAGTCTATGAACTCTTTATTACATTTCATCGATATGTCAGCATCATAAACTGTGCCACAATTTTATTTTAGTAATACATATATTTCATGTGTGTGTGTGTGTATGTGTGTGTGTGTGTGTGTGTGTGCGCGCATGTGTAAGGAGAGGCCCGTATATTCATTTTGTACCCTATCTTACTAAATTGTCCTTAGTAGTTTTCAGTCTATTTTCTTGTGTTTTTCAAATATACAATCATATCACATACAAATAGTGACAGTTGTATCTTCTCCTTCCCAATTTTTTCTTCCAAAATTTTTTTCTTTTCTAATTATATTAACTAGTTCATATCTATTCTCTATCTGAAACTTTAAATAATAGTGAGCACCCTTGTCTTTTTCCTGACTTTATTGAGAATGCCTTTACTATTTACCTATTAAACACAATTCTGTCTTTTTGGACTGAGGTAGATATATTTTATCATGTAAAAATTATCTACTTGGTCTTATTATATCAAGAGTTTTTGTGACTAGTTTTTGATGATTTATGTCTAATATCTTTATATATGGAAATAATATGCTCTTTCTCTCTAGCTTAGAAATAGAATAAGTTATTAATGTATTTCCTAATACTGAACTCTTTGTGTAAACTCCACTTGGTCATGATGCTTAATTATTTTAATCATCTTCTAGATTCTCTTTGCTAACACAAGTGTGCAAGCCCATTCCCACAGTCTGAAAACCCATTTATTTTTTCCATAACAAAACTCAGTTGGTATTAAAACCTGATTTGAAATGGTGTGAGATTCTATATTTATTCAGTCTCAATATGATTATTATATATCTTGTTGTAGAAATGTCCAGGTGATTGATTGAAGATTGCTGCCCTAGACCCACTGGCCATGTACTATGCTGTACAATAAATGACCTCCATTCTCTTTGTAAAATCCACAACCCAAGGGTTTTTGATAGGGGATTTTATATCTTATTAATTCCCCATTACTAATTATAAGTAAAGTTGCCCTCCACTTATTATTTTCTTAGTTTGTATTCTTTAGTTTGTATCAATATGATATTCCAGAAAAAAGAAAAGAAAGTTTTGTTCTTGTCTCTCCTCTGGAAGAGTTTAATTAATATTAGAATTATCATTTATTTAATGGTCTGATACACCCTCCAAAATTATGAAAATAAAAGTTTTTTTTTAATTCCTTCAGTAAAAAGACTAATGAAATAAAACATCAAAGTTTTTTGCTTCTACCTTTGCACCTTTTTTTTTTTTTTTAATTTGACAGAGAGAGATCACAAGTAGGCAGAGAGGCAGGCAGAGAGAGAGAGAAAGGAGGAAGCAGGCTCCCCGCTGAGCAGAGAGCCTGATGCGGGACTCGATTCCAGGACCCTGAGATCATGACCTGAGCCGAAGGCAGCGGCTTAACCCACTGAGCCACCCAGGCACCCCTACCTTTGCACTTTTATTCTTGTTCTGATCATTGGATCACTGTTAAAAATTTGGCCTGTATTCTTCCAGAACTTCAATTAATTTTTTATTTTTTATAAACATATATTTTTATCCCCAGGGGCACAGGTCTGCGAACCTTCCAGAACTTCAAATTTAAAAAAAAAAAAAATCGGATTTATTAAGCTGAATAGCTTTTTAATACTTTTTGAACATTTGTATTTTGTGAGCTGTTTGTATACTTTTCTGTTGTTTTTATTATGATCAGTCTGTAAAGCTTAGTTTTAAACACATTAGCTCTTGTCTTTCCCCACTTTACCTTCTCACTTTTCCCTAAAAACACCCTTTAAATCATTACTAATGCTCTATTGTGTATCTACTTAGTTCTTTTCCTATATACATAAATATTTTAATATCTACTTAAAATTGTACATTAATTGGGGTGCCTGGGTGGCTCAGTGGGTTAAGCCGCTGCCTTCAGCTCAGGTCATGATCTCGGGGTCCTGGGATGGAGGCACACATTGGGCTCTCTGCTCAGCGGGGAGCCTGCTTCCTCCTCTCTCTCTGCCTGCCTCTCTGCCTGCTTGTGATCTCTCTCTGTCAAATGAATAAATAAAAATCTTTAAAAAAAATTGTACATTAATTACAAATCTTTTAAATGTATATCACTTAAAATGTATGTATTATATATGACACAAATTACTATGTTATGCATGAAACAATATATAGTTTACTGTACATTCCCTGCTTATTTTATATAGCATTTAAAGAATGTCAGTAGGGTCTTTTTAAAGGCTGCAATGTATTTCATTAATCCATAAAGGCTATTAGGTTTTCTCTCACTATTTTGCTCTTAAAATGTAGTAAAAATGTAGTGGGTGAAGGTGGAGAAAAGTACAAGGGGTGTTAGAGAGGAGAAGGGAGTTGGGGGAAATTGGAAGGGGAGGTGAACCATGAGAGACTATGGTCTCTGAAAAACAATCTGAGGGGTTTGAAGTGGTGGGGGGGTGGGAGGTTGGGGTACCAGGTGGTGGGTATTATAGAGGGCATGGATTGCATGGAGCACTGGGTGTGGGAAAAAATAATGAATACTGTTTTTCTGAAAATAAATAAATTTAAAAAAAAGTACAAGAGGAAAGATTGCTAACTTCAAAGTTTCATGAAACTTTTGATGGAAAGTACCTCCTTAAAAGTTGTTTTGACATCTTCTCACCTCTTTTTAAAATATCTTTGCTGATTTGGGGTATTATTAGTTCCAAATTATTATCAGTGCAATGTTGGTGTCTCATCTTTATAATTCTTATGTCCCTGGTCCTTGTGAGTTTGAGCATATTTTCATATATGTATTACACATTTCATTTTCTTCTGTGAATTTCCTTTCTATACTCTTTGCCCATTTCCTTCTCTATAGTTTGTCTCTCATTTATCTCAAGGAGCTCATTGTATATTAGAGATATTAACACTTACGTGTGTCACACATTTGCTTCCAGGCACCTCTAAATTCCCCTCCTTCTCTTTTTTCTGCTCTTCCCATACCCCCCATTGTCTTCTTCCTTTCCATTTTCTCTTTTGCCTTGTCTATTTTTTGCCTTATTTGTGTCACTATTAAACTAGAAGAGGCTAAGGGAAAAGGAGTTAAATATTTAAGATATTGAATAGGCCCTTCAGTTTACATAGAAACAACATGGAAACTTCTCACTTAGTGTGTATGGTAGATTCTGTGGCTACTTCCTGTCTATTCCAATTTTTCACAAAATGACTTTTCCTTCAGAACCATTAGTAATGACGACGACTATAAATCCCAGTGAAAACATGGAGTTCACTGACGTACTGGCTGATCAAATGTGAAAAATACAACTAGTTATTTGGATGCTCTAATGAACAAATATTTTTTCAATAAAATGTATTTTCACTAACCAAATATTCAAAGTATTTATATGATGCTCCAAACTGGAACTTTTTTTTTAAAGCAAATGCTGTGCTACTTTACTTTTTTATACTATAAAGACAGAAAACCATGAAAAATATTCATTAATTCACACAGAAAAGACTTGAGCTGAAAGACAGGTCAAAGTAACACAATCTGAGGGAAAGATGGACAGTCAGGAAATGTCATATTTTTCAGGAAAGCATTTGGATTGCTAGCTCTTGCAGAGAAGCAAATGCTTAATCATATTTTAAAAAGCAATAAATTCCTTTGTCAATTCCTCCCAGTCCTTGCCAAATAAAAAGTACCTTCTTCTTTTTCCTCTTATTTTGTCTGTGCCCAATCGTTCACATTTCCCCCGAAGTTTATTATTTTGTTTGTTCTTAAGCAATCTGAGATTGAAGACTTTCTATTAGCTGAATATTGAATTTTAAGGTCAGGTGTGGTAGATTCTATCATCTTTAACTTTTATTTTATATATTTAAAGCCTCTTGCTCTTGGCAAGTTATAATTCAGGAAGGCAGAGAAATTGATGTTACTATGCAAAAGCAAAGTATTTGGCAGCCAAGAAAATCAGCATTTATGCAAACTAAAAATGTTCAACATTTATGAAGATTTCAGAAATGTAGAAAATGTTATAGAGGGCTGTTTACAAATTAAGATTTATTGCCTGCACCCTGAATCCATAGGGTAGATTTTTATCTTTTTTTTTAATCTAAGAAATTGGTGGCACACTTGAAGAGTTTACACTATAATAAGCAAATTAATCTTGTTATAAAGAATGAAAAAAGCTTACCATGTGTTGGGAATTTAGGGAATTATTCCAGTTGTATTCTCTCATGATAAACATCAACTCCCTTGACCTCCATCCCTGCTTTTCTACACATCGGTCATATGTTTCTGTTTTCTGGGCTAAGCTTAGAATGAGAGCAAGCAAGATGGAGCTCAGTCTGTTCTCTCAGTAAAAGTACCAGTATCATTGGTGGTCATAAAGTTTCTTCAGTGATCCTTAATATGCTTTTCTTTGACAATGATTAGACTTCAATTTTGGGGCACAAGTGAGTAATTAGTGTCATATAAAAAAAGATAATATGTTATAATATTACAATCAGAGTTTGTCTTCCTACCAAGTCTAATTCAGGTTCATTTCCCTTATTAAAAAAAGAAAAAAAGTTTGCTTGGAAATGGCAAAAAAGGAATAGAAACTATAGTGTGTCATGAACAAAATTCTGGAAAACTTAACTAATCTTGTTCTCCTAACATGTGTTTCAGGAATATAATGGGTGACTAATTAATTAATCAAACAATTAAAGTCCATTTATTATATGATGTTTTTGTATAAATAGGATTTCATTTGAAGACAGAGTTCTACTCTGACACATGGAGAGAAGTCGAATAATCTTGGGTGACATCAAATTAAAGGTGATAAGTTGGTAGTGGTTGATCTGACATTTGATGTAGGCATTAACTCTGGATATATTCTAAGCTTTGGTGTGGGGTCACTAGGAGGATTAGTAGTGCATGTGTAAACCCTGTGTGTTCTGGTCCTATATGGTCTTATTAGATATATATATTAGATCACAATGGTCTAATATGGTTTCTTCTATGAGTATTCTAAGTATGTCCAGATGAGGTTAACTATAAGCACAATTTTATTTACCATAAATGTGAAACAAAGCCAACCAAGGAAACCTAGGGAAGAGAGGATCCTCAAAGACCTGTTTAGACAGTTGCTTCTAGGAAAAAAACCAAAAAAACAACAATACAAAAAAACAAAAACAAACAAACCAAAAAAAACATCTTGAGTCAAAGACTTGTCAATCCTATTTTTAAAGACTGATTAGGTAGCTGATTTTTTTCTTCCTTCTGTCTTTGGAGAAAATGAAAAATAACAGGTCCTCTTCCACTTTAGACTAACCATTATGACAGTTAGGTCTCCCTTGAGATTTCTCTTCTCCAGGACAAATTATGCTCACTCCTTGAGTCTGTCCTCATAGGTACTATTTCTCAATCATTAAATCATCTTATTGTTCTTTCCTATATCTTTTCCAGTTTCTACAAAATCCTCTAAAAAATATAAAGTCTTAAATTGTATATCTTTACATATATTAGATAGATTAGGACTTCAGGATATATTTATTTCCACCTTCTAAGTCAGAAAAGATGGTCACTATGACAGAGGTCAGTTGGATGAGAGGAATAAGAATAAAAAAGGAAGGCAGGTGTGCAGTTGAATATTCAACTCAGTGGATTCCTATGATCAGAAATAGTAAAACTGTTACAGCAAAAAATATCACGTGTTCTTCCTACATCCTTTGGAAGACATTAAAACACAGAAATTATTATAAAAACAACAGAACTGCTTTTGTTTTTTTCTTTAAATAAAAGGATACCTCTTTTTACTAATTATAATTCTATAAAGACAAAGATTAGCAGGTTAATTAACATAATGGCAAATTCAGGACAAAGAAAAAAAAAGAAGTGGTTGATAGAGGAAATGAGCAGTTGCTAACCTAAGGAAGGGCATGGGGATTCAGCATTAGACTGACCTCAGCTTAATTAAGAGCTAGAACTACTTTTTCAAGCATGTATTAATGACAGCAGGGGGCATTTGTGAATTGTTATCTAGGGTAGCTTTATTTTTTTGGTAGTACGTGACTAGTAGGAAGAGCATAATACTAGCTTTGCTGATATGCTGTCCTGGGTCTATGGCATTGTATTATCTTCTCTGTAGCATCACTTTGATTTTGAGTGACCAGCATCATCAGCGCATTTCAACCTCCCTATTCCATGAGGGTCAACAAGGAACCCATAATCATATAAACCAAGTTCTCCTCTGTCTAATTACTATAAGAGTAAGATTCAGGGTAATAAAAACCTAGAATAAAAGTCTCAAATCTTCTAGTCTTTCTTACCTCAACTTAAGTGCATTAATGTTTGAATTCTGTATTTCTTTGATAATTTCTTTGATAATTTAGTTTAAAACCTAAAATTTTCTCTATGCCCAAAGCAAAATACCTGGCATTTACCCTACTCCCTCTCCTGAGTTATGAACTATGAAACAGGATGAACTGCTTCATAGCCTCTACAAGAGAGAAATTAAGTCATCACAAAAAGATGGTTCTGTGTTCTTTCCAATATCCTCCCTATAAATCAACAGTAAATAATAGGGATCACAATAAAGTCAGCTTATAAGAGCTTTAATTCCCCAAATGGAAAGCTTCATGATGCACCCATTGCTGGTTTATTTTCATGTTAAGTTGGGATAAAGGTATAAATTATCCATGCTCATATTGAAGAACCCCAGGCAGATCTTAGAGGGGTCTTATATCGAATGGTGGGCAGTGGTGAAATATTTGCAGTTTGCACTAACCCCTCTTCAAAAGCTAATGCAGTATGGTCTTACCATTTTTGCAGACAGGACAACATTGTTCTGGTTCATAGACTGGGTTGACACACTCAGGAACTGCGCAGTCTGCTACAACACAGTGAACTTCATTGCTGGGCTCACAGCGACACCATTCACATGGAGAGGGCTAGGAACAAATCTAAAATTAGCCCCTTTTCTCCTATAACTTAATGCTTTGCACATTCATATGCTGTCAGAAGATAAAACATCAGTGTTTATATTGGCTTTACTGTATTAATTCCATTTACCGTGTGTATGACTCATTCTTCCCCAGTGGAAAGCAACCTGGAAATCCAAGCCACAGTGGGTCGCCATGTGCTGCTCTGGTTGCCGTGAGCAACTGGAGCATGCCGGGATGACTCTTCCTATGACGTATGTCCCTACTTTCCAAAGAAATGTTTGGACAACTAGTATGTCACCTCCTGGTTGGGTTTCCAGATGCACTGATTGCTCTGCCTTCCTCTGGCAAACAGGAATGATACTGGGCCATGTGAAATACATTTTTGCCATTTGTCACTTTTTTTTTTTCCTAAGAAAGACAAAGATTACTGAGAAAAATGAAATGGTAAATGGACATCCTTACCCTTTGTAGGAACTCCTTTCCAAGCTAACCTAAACTCTAAATGGCATTTTTTCCCCAATATGAATTTTAGAAAAAATTGAATTTGGGATCCAATCACCCAGGTACTGCCTCTTGAAAGATTCAGTGAAAATCTTTCATCTTGCTTGCTTGGTTTTATGAATGAGCTGAAATTGATTGACTTGAAAAGCCACTACTTAAGAGTCAAAGACTCTAAAAGTGGAATTGAAAAGTGACTAATTTAGAGGGGGAAAAAAAGGGAGAAAACAATTTTTTTCTCAACAGTACTTAGAGTTTGAGCCAAGAGTTTGAGATTTTCTGTTTCTTTTCTAGAAACTGCCTATACTACACATCATCTCAAGCAGTGACCACTCTGTGACTCATGGGTATAAGTTCTAGCTGTCCTTTTTCATGAAATCGAGTCTTGGAGTTCTGGAATAAAAACTTGGATGTCTTAGAAGTTATACACTTCTATATTTCTCAAATCACGACATTTGTTCTGAGAAAATGCTTCCTCTTGTCCTGTGCCACAGGGTTAGAATTCCTCCCTTGCAAACTTCATTAGTTAAAACTCTCTGCCTTTGTCTCTTTGGCTACTGTCCTTGTCAGCTCTTGTTTCATCTTGAACCTGACCATTTGGGTAATATTAATGCTTTTTCACTCAGGTAGTCATCAGGGTGCGGGTGATTATCTTTCAACTAATTATTTTCAAATTATTTTTATCTTTGCTTTCTGATTGAAGAATGATAGTCTAGCTCTCAATTATTTTACTTTCAAATTTAGTAGGAATAAGAGAATAAGATACAGAATCTGTCAGAAAAGTATTGGTATATCTTAACATAGTCAATAAGTTTATTGAAGGGGACAGTTAAGCTCTTTACTGTGTGGTAAGATGGGTTAAGTAGCTCAAAGGAATCTGTTGGATCATCCTAAGTGCTGGGATTTCTCGAAGCTACTCTACTGAACAATCTCAGTAAATTCAGGAAAAGATTTGATACCAAAGCACATTATTTGTTGGATAAAATGTGAGAAATACTGTGAGAAAGGAAAATTCTTGCTGCTCTACTGCTCCTTATTTTGCAAACCCCATTGTGACATATTAAATCTCCAAGCAAAATGGTCAGGAGTTGTCCCTTTTTCCTTGATTAATTGCAAAGAAGTATTTTTCTGTGGCCTTCTGAAGTACAGTAAGGACGTGGCCAGCATTTATTGTAATATGAGACAAAGTGGGAGCCAATAATCTTGCTTCCACTCCCTGCCCTTCCATGGCTGTGATTCTTTATTCTTGCAGGTTCATTTCTCGCTGAAGTAGGGGCTGATCTGTTCAACTCTAGTGGACTGATTCTGGCATTAAAAATCTCAGAGATACCCTAAACTTTCCAATGCAAAATGTTTACCTCAGAGTAACTGTGGCCTTTGAGAAAGATTTATTAGACTATTAGAGTTCCAACACAGACTGTTAAAGACATCATTCTAATTTAAACAATATTTTTGGACACAATTAACTACTGGATATCATGCCAAGCAAAATATCTATATGAACTTCTTTCTCATAATAGCCCTATGAAGGAAGATTTGTTATTATCTCCATCCCATAGATGAGGACATAGGCTGAGAGACTTCCCCCAGTCCTGCAGGTAGTAAGGGGTAGAGGCAGGATTTGAACCCAGGCAACATACATGCTCTACTGTATTGCCAGTGGGAGCAAGAATCACTATTCTGGGTACTCCCATTAGAGTAGTTCCTTTTCCAGTGCTTTCTACCCTTCTCCGTGCATACCAGATCTAGTGGAATAGCTATTAGGAACTGGATAATTGATTTATGGAAGATATGTACTTCTGCTAAGAGAGAGAATTTCACTAGGGTATTTAGTGCATGAAGAGATTATCATGGAGCCATAGAGCTTTTTAACCTTCTACAAATATAAATTAGTAAGGAAACTATAGTGGGTTGAAGATAGGTTGCCACGAGGCTCGTGTTCTTGGGGGCATTGGCATCTATAACCCAGTGACTACATTCATGAGTATCTGAGAGAAGCATGTACAGATAATGGCCCAGGAGCATCTGTGCTAAGGCAGTGGAGACTGGATGTGTGCGCACTGGAATTCTGAGAACTGTTCTGAGGGAGAGCTAGGATCACAAGCCTTGGTGATTAAAGTATACCTGATTTTTGAAAGAATTTTGAATAATGAGAAACAAATTTGAAAAGTAAGAATATCACCCTAGCCACTGAGTGACATTATCTTCAAGTTCTCCCTCACCCTGACTACTCACATGCCACATACCTCCTAGCCCAGAATCTCCTCAGAGACATGTCATTTCCTCTTTTGTTTTGTTTCAAATCTGTTTCAGCCCATTTCTTCTCATACTCAGTCTCCACGTGTGCCACCCCCCCCCCTGCGCCCCCAACTCTGATCACTCAATCAAATTTAAGCCGTTGACCTCACGCCAAATGCTCTTCTTTCCTCTCCAAACTTAGCAGGACATTGCCTTCATGACTTCTGCCCGCGTTGACTTCCTTCACTGCCCCTGCTTTCTCCTGCACTTCGGAAAAAACGTTACCAAAGCAGCAAGAAGTCTCTGGGAGTGAGAAATATGCGCCCTTGACATTAAGTTCAGTTTAAAAATCCTTCCCACCTTGCAGCCTGAAACTGAAAGGTTTGGCCCTTTGAATCATCTTTATATTTTAAGACTGAGCTGCTTGCAAATTTCCTTTTATCAGGCTCTTCAGTGTGAAAACTATAGATTAAACCTGAAACTGTCCCCGTAAAAGCAAAGATTAAACAATAAAGCTATCCTTAGAGGAACAGAGAACACTGGCACAAGTACTTGGAAAAAATTATTCTTACTTGCTTTTTTTAGAAGAGCATGTGAAATTACAACTAGAACATGGCTTTTGTCAGCTAGAGATTCGGTAAGTAAGATGATTAAATGACACCACCTGAAAACTTTATACAAGAAAAATCTGTCCCTAAGAAATCTCACAGAACATTTCATTTCTGTGAGAGCTTCGGAAAACAAAGTAGCATTCACTATATTTACCTTTACATAAATTTTAATTGAAATTAAGATTAGAGGTCAAATATTGTATTCATGTATGTATTAGATAATCCAAGTATTTTATGTCTGTTAGGACTCTGTACACCTTCTGCTGGGAGTTTTGAATATCTAATGTGGCACTCTATTTAAGTAGAAACCATGCATTTTATCTGTAGATCCTGCTATCCCTGAATATATTTGCATGGCAAATTCAAATGCTGTAGCAGCTGCCCCAAATTTCAAAGGGGTTTCCTACTAGATATATATATATCTATCTATATATATATATAGATAGATATATATATATGTATTTGCTTTATAATTAATAGAGTAGAAGGGGGTTCTTTTTAAAATACTGATTTAGATGACTAAGGAGCCCAATTTTTCTCCTTGGTATTAGAATGGAAATATGAGAGTACACATCGTGTTTTCATAACTTCTAAAGACCTTGAGGCTGAAATCCCAATGCCACTGTCTGTAATTTTTGAGAACTCAGAATCAGAGGGAAGGTTCCAGAATCCTGGGAACAGAAGAATGCTCCATGATTTTTTTAAACTGCAGAAAGCAGCCCAAGACCTAGTAACTTAGCTTACTGGAATAACTGGGTAATTCCAGAAAAATTGCCAAGTATGGTCTTCGTGAGAATTTGGAAGCGAATATAGTCACACTAAAAGTTGACATAGGATTAAGAGAACATGTTGGAGACTGGTTGCAGAGAATTTCAAAATGTTTGTGGAAAATACACATTTATTTTGGCCTCTGAATACACTGAGTCTTACTTTCCATATATGAGGAAAGCCTAGATGTTTGGTCTATGTAACAATAACTTGTGACATCATTATTTATGTGGAGGCCATTCCTGGCATTGTTTATAATAGAGTACCCATGAGGAAATAGTCATAGCTTATCAGATTTGTTACCTAAATTCAAACCTCAGAGGGACAAGAGCAGAACAGTGTTCATTTTACTATTTTAATTTGATGAAGTTTAAGGTAACAGAATTCTTACAAGCTGGGAAACTCCGAATTAGGAAGATCAGAAAAAAAAATTTAGTTGGTTTGTTTGGGTGGTTGTTATATCCTGCTTAGAAGACACTTCTCTGTTGTCTCAATACTTGAGTTCTAGTCTCAGATGATTTATCACTAGGAGTGACTCTTGGGAAAATGAGATCTCCTTTCTCTGCCTGAGTTTCTTAATCTATAGAATGGGAATGACAGTATTACCAGCCTCACAGAGTTATTGTGAAACACAAAAGCTGAGCAAGAAATATTATAATACTATTATTATCATTCACTTGCATACTTATTGATGGCTTTTGGAAAAAATTTAAAAAGTATAAAATTGGACTATAGCATAAGACTAGATTTAAGGGAATATTATGTTATTTTTCTTGTTTGAAGTGGAATCTGATTACAGAGGTGGTTTCAGTGAAGTTATATAGGGCTTTGTTTGTTGGGGGTTGGGGGGAGGATTTGTGTAGTATCAATTGAATTAATCATGTCAGAAACACACTGAAGGAAAATTGTTATAAGAAGCCTCTAGATAAAGACTAATTGTGGATGGTTAAAATGAGCACTATAAATCACCCAGGGAAAAGAAAAGAAAAGAAATGAGAAGAAAAAGGAAAGGAAAGGGAAAAGGAAAGGAAAGAAAAAGAAAGAAAGAAAGAAAGGAAGGAAGAAAGAGCGAGCAATAAACCCATGTTATTTTCCCGATATTTCAGCATCTAAAATCAGCTCAAACATCCTTTCTCCAGGGAGGTCTTCCCTGAATATCTTTCCATCATCTCTCTCCCTCGCATTGCCCATTCAGAGCTCTCATCAGTGCATGAGATTATCTTACTGGTTTGATGATGTGTCTGTTTATTTTTATCTGCCTTCCCTATGGATTATAATTTTCTTATAGAATATTGTTTATTGTGGTCCTCTCAGCACTAGGAAGATATCAGCCCATAATAGACACTCAATAAATATTTGTTAACACATGCATATTCATTTATGCATAATCTATGTTTTCTTGTTTGTTAGACCATACCTCTGGGCAGTTTCATATATGTTTATCATGCATGGGGTAGGATTCAGTAAGATATTTCATTTTGTTTAAGTATTATAAAGGGCACCTTGTAGGGAAAGGTTTCTGACTGACTCATGAAATAACTAATTGGGCTCCGATATTATAATAGTGAACATAAACCCACTCTCTAAAGGCAATTTGAAATTTACCATATTCACTGTGTAGATCACTAAGTAAGTCAATCTTCAAGCACTCCATTGACTAGGGTTTTTCACAATAGATAATTATAGACTTATTGCACTAATAAATACCATGATAACTAAATTTAAGGTAAGAATACATGTAGAGGAATTCCTAAAAGTCTAAGAAAAAACTAGTCTCACTTTATAGTGTATGTAGAGTGTAATGGTTTCTTCTTAAAGTGATTTTAGTATATCATATACTATTTTTCAGGAAAATAATATATAACAATCCTGATTTTAAACAAGCTCATTTTCCTAAGGAATGAGTTAGATTACAAAGTCCAGCAAAACACATCCTGAATATTCTGAGGAATAAAGCTTGATAAATAAAGCTTGAATCCTAGAAAGACTGTGAGCATTGTTGAAGTCTGAGCAATGGGCCCATATTTGGATGGGATATATTCTAAGTGCCAAGTCTTAGCACACTAACTACTATATCAATGGCTTTCCTTCTGACCAAGTGATATTAGGCTTCATATACCATATGGTACTTCATTCCTTTGATAATTTTGGAAAAATTCTGAAAGAGTATATAGCTCAGATTGCTTTTCTAGAAACTTTCCATTAAGCAAGTATTTAAAATTTGATCTCTACCAAGGAAAAGATACTGTTTTAAGATGCACTCTTCTTTTAGAGATAATTTATGGCATAAATTTTATCACTTTATGGAACAAATCTCATTACTTTCAAACTGTATCAGAAATTTGGAAGACCATTTCAAAGTTGCTGATGCCTGTCAGGAATCTCACTGCTCACTTCATTAAAATATACATTAAATTACAGAGTACAAGAGTATTTAGCATCCACTGCCACTCTTGTAGCCAGTAATTTGCATGTGGCAGATGTCACTTACTAATCAATAAAGCCAATGGATTTTAAACAAAATTCACAATCCTCCAAAAGAAAACCCATTGCATTACTGATTAAAATGCTTCTCAGTGTCCTGCATCAAATGGGACTATAGTGACCTCTTCAGTGATCTGCCCTATTGATTGGAGCACATTTGAAACACAGGTTGTAGGTCTTATCAAATCGTGAACAGAGCTGGAATTTCTTTAGGAATTTTAATACCACTGAAGCCGATAGAAAACCAGATGCATAATGTTCCTGGGTGGCTCAGGCAGTAAGCATCTACCTTAGATCAGCTCATGTCATGAACCCAGAGTCCTGGGATCGAGTACCACATTGACTCCCCTGCTCAGCGGGGCGTCTGTTTCTCCCTCTATCCTTCTCCCCTGCTCATGATCTCTCTCTTTTTCTCTCTCTCAAATAAGTAAAGAAAATCTTAGCAACAACAACAACAAAACAACAAAAAGAAAACCGGATGTATAGTTTTTTTTTAATAACAACCTCAATTTGTCAGCAAATGTGTATGATGTTACCGTTCGCTTAACAAGTTAAATAATAGGCACTCTGACTTTGAGAAGTTGGTATTTTGATAATACATTTTGGAATATTATTTCTTGGGTGTCAAAAATAACTTTATGCTGAGTGAAATGTCAAGCAGAGTCACTTATCATATGGTTTCACCTACTAGCAGAGCATAAGGAATAACATGGAGAACATCGGGAGATGGAGAGGAGAAGTGAGTTGGCGATAATTGGAGGGGGAGACCAACCATGAGAAACTGCGGACTCTGAGAAACAAACTGAGGGTTTTGGAGGGGAGGGTGGTGGGGGTTGGGTGAGCCTGGTGGTGGGTATTATGGAGGGCACGTATTGCATGAAGCATTGGGTGTGGTGTGTAAACAATGAATGCTGAAACACTGAAAAGAAATAAACTAAAAGAAAATGAAAAAACAAACAAACAAAAAACCACTTTATGTTTCTTGAAAACAAACATTTTTAGCCAGGTGATTGTAAGGAGTATATATAGCTTTGCCCATGTAGATATAATAAACTCAAATTCAGAAATAATATATATGAAATTAAGAACTATTTTTATTTTTTTGTATTAAATTTGTATTATATATACGATAAGGTATATAAAGTATATTAAGATGAACTATATATCTAGCCTGCCCTTAATAAGTGCCAATCTGGAAAAGGAGCTAAGATATCCATAGAAATAAATTTTGATTTTGTAATAAAAATGATATTTTAATAAAAATAACTGATGGTAGAGGCACCTGGGTGGCTCAGTGGGTTAAAAGCCTCTGCCTTCGGCTCGGGTCATGATCTCAGGGTCCTGGGATCGTGGGTCTCTGATGGGTCCCCGCATTGGGCTCTCTGCTCAGCGGGGAGCCTGCTTCCCTCTCTCTCTCTCTCTGCCTGCTGCTCTGTCTCTGAAATCTTTAAAAAAAAAATAAAACTGATGGTATTATTATAATGGAGAACAGAATTATTGGGGTTAATCTTTCTATTTTTATTTGCATTTATTCTGACCTTAATGTATAACACAAGTATACTGCAAAACAGTTGACATACCCAATCTAAAATTATTAATTATCAAGTACAAAAAAAGTTCACTCAGTCTTGAAATTTACCATTATAGTTGCAACACAACAGTGATATCATATTAATGATTTATATATATATTTTTAAATATTTTTTTCCTAGCGGTGTTGGGGTGGTGATCAGTTAAACATCCCAGTCTTGGTTTGGGCTCGGGTTATGATCTCAGTGTTGTGAGACTAAGCCCTGCCTCCTGCTCTGTGCTCAGCAGGAGTTTGCTAAAGTTTCTCTCGCCCTCTGCCTCTCCCCCTCCTCAAATAAATAAATATTTTAAAAAATATTTTTTCCTAAAAAACTGTTTAAACATATTTTGGCTTATTTTTTAAGAGAAGGCACCTCTACAATTATATGCTGCCTATTCTAATAAACTGATGTTATATAGAACCAAATTTTTTCCTGAATATTTTCAAGGAATTTCATGACAGGAAAATGTAGCTTTTTCTGAAATATGAAGAATAGCATATGAAAAATAAACTATAGATAAGGAGAATATAAGCAAAGATATCTTTCTTTAGCTACAGTCACAGGTATGCCTTTTTAAATTGGCAAAGCATACTTATTAAGGAAATATCAGTATGTATTTAAGGAAAAAAAAAAAAAAGATGTTTTAGTGGCCTCTACAGTCTTCAAAGGAGAACCCAAAGGTATAGATGAAGGCTAGAGGATTCACAATGAAATGAAGATTTTGATAAAGTGTCACACCTGTCCTTGTATAAATAGCCTGGGAAAGCAGCAGCCTTTAGTCCTCACTGATAAGCTGGATTGACTTTTGGCTTTGGTACAAAAAAGGTCCTTGACAGTGAACAGAATATTTTCACTAGAGCCTGTGTATCTCCATGCTAAGGATGCTCTACTTATCACCTATTTATGCAATAGGAAAAAAATGAGCAAAACTTTCCTGTCGACACTGAAAAGAACAGATTGTTGATATCCGTTAAAAGCCAGTCATCTACAGTAGCATTAAAACAAGGCCATGTGTGCGTGGGGGAGAGTATAGCACTGTTAGAATTCTACAACCTGAAAGAATCAGTCCTATTCTATGAGAGACATTGAAAGGAGGTGCCGTGCATGGATTTCACTGGACTCAAGGCTCTTCAGTATGTGGGAGGTCAAAGTTCTAGGCCTGGAACAATGAAATCCATTTGTATTGGGAGTGCCAATCAGATTGTTAGTTCAGGAGTCTCTCTGCCTCACTGTCTCTGAATTTCTCTGGGCAAAAATTTACTAAAAGTTGAAATCTTTTCTTCCTTTTCCATTTGCTGGCAACATTGTACTTTTGCATGTTATGAAAAGGCAGTAATTGAAAAATTAATATAGTGAAGTGCTTTATAACTACTAATATTAAAATATATTAATTTCCAATTTTAAGTCCCAACAGCGATTTCCTTCTGAATTTATATTTCATTATTTGATGCTTAATTCATAGCTTACTTCGTTGCACAAAAATATGTTGAGATGGCTTATGGACAATAAGATAAAAGTATATTTTATTTTTTAATTTTTTTTTTATTTTTTATTTTTTATAAACATATATTTTTATCCCCAGGGGTACAGGTCTGTGAATCGCCAGGTTTACACACTTCACAAGATAAAAGTATATTTTAATTTAAAAAATCTTGACCAAGTAATATCTTGATGTAAGACTTTTGACTTTGGGTTTTTTGTTTGTTTGTTTTGTTTGTTTGTTTTTTTTTGGTGCAAGGCACAATAGAAGTAATCACAATTTTGAAACCATGTATAAGAATGGCTAGTCCTCGGGCACCTGGGTAGCTCAGGCAGTTGAGTGTCTATTGATTTAGGCTCAGGTCATAATCTCAGGGTGGTGGGATTGTACCTTGATTCAGGCTCCATGCCCTGCTTCTCTCTCTTCCTCTGCCCCTCCCCTGCTCACTCTTTCTCTCTCTTTTTTTCTCTCTCTCAAAAAAATAAAAAATAAATGGCTAGTGCTATCGCCCAATGCAATTCAGCCATATGACCATGTGGAATGAGCTCATTTGGAGCTCAAATCCTATCACTAAAGATTGCTGTTTTATCTTAAGGCACTTGAATCTGGGTTTTCTCATTTGTAAGGTGGAGGTAATAACAACATAATATTAATAGGGCTCTAATTTTGCCACTGGATTCTTAGGAGACTGAAGGAAATTATGTAATATATAAACTATGTAGCATTGGTTAAAAGACCCTCATTGTCATCCTAGCTTTGAACTTGATCAGTATTTATTTATTAATTTTTAAATTTCTCTTCATCCATTTTCAATGGCCATGTATTTCTCAAGGGTATATATTGATTATAAATTATTTTTATTAAATTATGGCATGATAATTTCCATTATGAATTATTGGAAATATTGAATTTATAAAGAACATATCTTTTAGAGTTTTAAAAGCAATTTAAAAAAATGTAGCAATGTGTGCACTCATATTATGGTCAGATAAGTATGACATTGGGCAACATTTTTAGATAGTTAATTAGGTTCTTATTTACAGAGATGAAACTTCAATCTTTAATCAAATTCTTTGCCCAAACAGATATTTAACAGGGTAACTTCAGCTCACATTTTTTTTTTTTTTTTTTGAATCTTGATTTAGGTATGTTCTAGCTTCAGTGTGAATGTCCTAGAGTCTCATTAACAAAAGGAAGATTCTCTGTGATTGTCCTTTTTCTCCCTAATGAAGCTTTTTAAATCTCAGCAGTCAAAGGTTTGCTATTTTAGTAGGATTTTATTTATAATGTTGGGGGAAAATTAAAGTTAGACTGAACTCTTTTAATTTTTTCCCCTGTCATATTTAGGAAAGGGAAATAAAACTAATATGCAGTGAAAATACAGGGAGTGCCAGAGAGCTGTGGATTTTCTTTCACTATAAAGAAAAATGACTTAATTTGGTAACCACTGGAAGTTTTTGTGATGACTATGGTATTTCTAAGGCTGCAAAAACTATTAGCAAAATCCATGGTTGGTTGTTGTTGTTGTTGTTGTTTTAAAATTTGTATTTCACTGATGTAAAGATTTAAAAAACCCTCTAAATAACAAAAATACTCTTGGGCAATTCTTGCTGCATTCAGAACGCAGCTCTTATTAATTTTTAATGGATAGAACTGTGTCTTAGATTCATACTTCTTCATGGCAATGGGAGTTTTTAAAAATAAAAGAAACTGAGCCCTGTGAAACATGACACAGGGAAATAATTTTCCTCATATTAGCATGTATACATTTCCACCAGAAAGATACAGGACTTAATATGATTTCAGAGTTATAATTGAACACCTATAGAAAAATATAGGGGATATGAACACGTGAAAACGAAGCCATCTCAACCGTGTCTTGCAAAACATCCTTAATGAACGTGTGGAAGCTGGTCAGATATAATTAGAAGACCACTGGAGTTAGTCAGAAGCCCTTCCTTCTCATTTATAAAATGAGAATAAAAATAGCTTGGAACTAAGCAATTCCTGAGGGAACACAGGTGCAAAATATCTTATAAAAGTGTCAGCTATTATTTGGTGTTTGCCTCAGGCACAGATCTGGTTGTGTCACTCTCTGATCTGAGCCCCTTAGTGGCTCCCTGCTCAGCCCAGGCTTTGGCTGAAACTCGCTGGCCCGGCATGACACTCACATTGTGAGCTGGACCAGTGTCCCCTTCTCTGATCTCTCATGTTTTGTCTCCTTTATATGCCTTATGCTCTGGCTTAACTCATTGGGTTTATTCATTTTTCTCTGCACGTGCTTTGTACTTATTTTTGCCAATGTTCTAATTTTGTCTGAAATACTTTCAGTGTGCTGAAATCCCTATTCTTAAGATATCTTAAGTCCTCCAGACTGGATTCCCCCTTTCTTCATATAAGTTCCTAGTACAGTCAGTCATCACAAGCCACCTGCTCTTAGTAATACCTGTATTATTCCTTTTGACAGACTAGGAGAATTTTCAGGGCCAGATTTAGGTCTGATATATTTTGGTACAACCCCATGAAACCTACCATTTTTCCACATGTCGGTGATATTTAGAATATTTAATGAAACCAAATTATGGATTGTGTGAGTTGACTTGAAAAGTCATAAAAGTGAACTAAATACCTAAGTAAGCAGACAGCATACATATTTTCATTTATTATTGTAACACAAAATATATTTATTATATTACATGAAATTAAAAATAACCTCCTTGACTTGTCACACTATCAAAGGAAATCACAAAGTAAAGCAAAATAAAGGAATTTTTAAAATCATCTTTGCTTATCTGTCTCATCTGAGAATTCTCAGTGGGAAGTTATTATATTATTATTCATCAATGCAAAGAACAAAGCTATACTGCTTGAAGGCAAGTGTGCAAAGAGATATAGGGCTTAGTACTATTGTTGTCAAGTATGAGTAACAACAACTAAAATAGGTGTATCTAATGCTTTTTTAAAGTCACATATGTGAAAAGATATACCTGAGACCACCTTCAAGTCAAGTTGGACCTATTACCTATCAATATCCAAAGAATATTTAATCTTCAAGAATGTGGATTTGAAAGGTTTGATAACACAGTTTGAGAGAATAATAAGGGAAGAATAATATTATCATAGATCAGGGGTTGGCAAACTTTTTCTGTAGAAGGCCAGATAGTAAATATTTTTTTAAAAGATTTTATTTACTTATTTGACAGAGAGAGAGATTACAAGTAGACAGAGAGGTAGGCAGAAAGAGAGGGGGAGGAAGCAGGCTCCCTGTTGAGCAGAGAGCCCGATGATGCAAGGCTCTATACCAGGACCCTGAGATCTTGACCCAAGTCGAAGGCAGAGGCTTAACCCACTGAGCCACCTGGGTGCGCACAGATAGTAAATATTTTTGACCCATGTGAATCCTGGGTCTCTGGGGCAAGTGCTCATCTCTTCACTACAGCCTAAAAGCCACCATAGACAATACAGAGATGAATAAGCATTGCTGTTTCAATAAGACTCTACTTACAAAAGCAGACAGTGAGTTGGATTTGGCTCATGGATAATGGTCAGTCAATCTCTTAGATTTTTGGTTATATGTAACTGGCATGATAATGAAGAAGAAATAATTTTTCAAATAAATTGTTTTATGCAACACAAATTAACTACCATAAACAGTCACATTAATTTAAATGTTGTGAACTTTAAAAAGAGCCAGAAAATAAAAGATGAGCTGAGACATACAGATTTTTATCATTAGCCGCCCATAAGAGTCAAAAAAGAAATTAGGGTATCTCAAATCATTAGTAAAGTATTTCTTAATCCATGTTTCATTGAACTCTTATGAACCTGAAGATGTTAATAGATGTTCTGAGGAAAAAAAAAATGTTCTTCTGTCACATAAAATTTGTGAAATTCCATATTAAATACAGTTTAGTGGTAATAGTAGTAAAAATGTCAGGTAGCTTTTATGAATCTCTTATGGTATGCCAAGTAGTTTCTACTATTATCTCTCTTTGAGAGGTGTGTACACTAAAACCTACAGAGGTAAAGTACTGTACACCTAGGTCACTTGGCTGGGAAGTTGTAGAGCCCACTCTAAAATCCAGTTTTCTCCTCCCTGTCAAGCTCATAGCTATTGAATAATACACACTGACTCTCAAACAAACCTTTTAAAAATACTCAAGCAGTATCAATACACTAATGTACACTTCACATTTCCAAGGATACATCACTTCTCAAATTTACTTGACCACGAAAAAAATCAGAAATCCTTATTAAGAATATCACAGAGTGGTGGTGTTCCCTAGAAAAGAGTCTGGAAAAGGCTACATGCATTTGATGGTGATTCCTAAATCTAGTTGATCATTAGAATAATCTGGGAAACTTTAGAAACATACACTGAAATAATTTCAATCAGAATTAGGGACAGGTAAATGAATCAATTTCTGAAACATTCCTTCCTGAGATGATACTGATCATATGCTAGTTTAGAGATATTCCTTTGTTCTAATTCTATGGAACTAGAAATTTTTGCATACTTCATCCATTTTTGAGAATCCTTTTCTGCCTAGTCATAAGAGGCAGGTGCTTGCAGAGTGATATCAAGAACATGAATCCTCAGTTCCTAAAATTACCAAATATATGGCAAAAACAGCTCATTTAGTTGCTTTTTTACTTCCTAGTATAAAAGAGTATCCATGAAAATAAACAGGTATTGTTAATCTAATAGGATTTTATTTTATTTTGGCCTATATTACTTTGTTTAATTATAGAATTTTTCATTTTTAGACAAAGGATCCCTTTTCTAACACAGCCTTTGCAAACTTAGATTCTTTTTTTGCAAATTGTACTCTATGTCAGAGACTGATTTTAGATATGCCAATATTTTATTGTTCTTGTCTACTTGTAACTCTGTGTTGTCATGGTGATAGGTCCTGATATCACATTTCTATAGACAATTAGCTGAAATAAATCTTTGCATCCAACACATTTATTGGAAAGGGAGATGCAAATGAGTGACATTTTCTTGTTAAACCTGAAGATAGTAAAATGTAGAAAAAAAGACCACAGGAAAGCAATATATTAATATTGCTTTTGCAAATAATGAGCTATGTCCTTATGGTCCTTTCAGTGAGTTTCAGTTGGCTATTGTTTTATCATCTGTAAAATAAGGACATTAGAAAAAATAATTTCAAAGTTTTTTTCAGATCTAATATTCTATGGTCAACTCTTAAAAGTAGAAAGGATCTGTTGCGGGGGGAGGAGAGGGAGGGGGTGGTTGGGTTATAGACATTGGGGAAGGTATATGCTATGTTGAGTGCTGTGAAGTGTGTAAACCTGGCGATTCACAGACCTGTACCCCTGGGGCTAATAATACATTATATATTAATAAAAATTTAAAAAAAAACTTTAAAAAGTAGGAAGGATCTGAACTACAAAAAAGAAACCATAATGCTTGCCTTTATAAATAGGAGAATACATGCAAACTCATATACTAGGGATCCAGCCTCATGCCAAGAACTAACAATAGTAGTCGCAGGTCAATATTAAAACAAACAGATTGAAAAATCCCAAACAACTAATTTAAAACATACACACACACACACACACACACACACACACACACACCCCACACACACAGATTAAGTTACAGATTTATATGTAATATTGTAATTTTTAAGTTCTCAATGTTATTAATTTTTTGTAAGACATATATGATGACCTTATTGTATCTATTCTATAGTTAGAACAATTAAAAGTATTTGACTTTTGTTTATGATTATATGACATAAAGGGGGGAAAAATTAAAAGTTGTGTTCAGAGGACTTTTTTTTCACTTTAGATAGCTTTCTACAGGCATAAAATAATATCATCTAAAAACTTTTTTAGGGGATGAATGATTTTTCTTGTTACTTTAGTACTTTATTCACTCTTTTCATGGTGTCATTAAATCCTTGCAAAGAAGTCTTTATTGTGATATGAGATACAGCAGGCTAGAGGCAAGGGTATCCACAAAGGACAGTATGTTGGAGTGAAATTACTGATGCTAATCAGCAGTGATGATAAAAGTCCAAAGTACAGACTCTAAAATAAACCAGTCTCCAATTAATAATGACTATTTTTGAGAAAGATGCCCCAGATAAGCCAACCTA
Source organism: Mustela nigripes (assembly GCF_022355385.1). Lineage (NCBI taxonomy): Eukaryota > Metazoa > Chordata > Mammalia > Carnivora > Mustelidae > Mustela > Mustela nigripes. The sequence goes on along the minus strand of NC_081559.1, from coordinate 24,582,626 downwards.
CTGATCACTTCAATCTGTCTCTTGGTTATTTGTTTCAAGCTCTTCCTGGAAATCTTGGCAAAGCACAACTAAAAAATAAACCAATACGTTTTTCTTGCACTACCCTTCATAAAACACACTGCCTGATGTATAAATCAAGTTGTAGGAAAACAAAACTAAGCAAAAATATGGTCAAGGTGAATAAGGAGGAGCAGGAACAAAAGATTTACCTAATTTTACAGTAAGATTTTCTGTAAGTAAAGACATTCCTGGTCCCTCAAATTTCTTTACACACACACACACACACACACACACACACACACACTCAAATCATTGCATGTATGGAGCAGTTTCCATTGAGATGATGTATGTTAGAATAATCTACACAATTACCATAAAATATGTAGACCCGAGTTATGAAAAAAGTGAAAAATAGAAAAATTATGCTTATTAATATCCTACCACTGACTGATTATGTCTTTCTGTGAGTAAAGCCACTGTTAAAAACAGGCAGATTTCAAACATATCCAATGTTTTGTTAACTGGAGTGAAAGTTTGAAAGGGAGACTACTGGGTCTTTCTTTTCAGTTTCATTTTCTTACACTGCTGGAGAGTAAGGAGTGGGCAGCAATGTCTATAAACAGCTGATGGCTGACCTCAAGTCTGAGGTAATCACTAACAGTGACAAGCTCCGCAAATCTCAGACGTGGCTGCAAATCAAACACCGATCACCCCCTGTGCACGGGGCACAGAAGCCCAGTCACAAATCTCTGTAGTCATACTCATCACACAGTTATCACCATTAACAGCAGCATCTTGCAATATGAAGGGCAGCAATAAATACCAGTGGGTGAGCATGAAAAACTATTCCTACATACAGCTAACCAAAGAGCTAGCCGACCATTAATTCTCTTAAAATTTAAAGCAAAAAACTTTTCCTGATTGGAAACAGCCTATTTTACACCACTCAGAGGTTAACTTGGAAGACATTTATTCTTACAATTCTATTCCCACATGTTAAAGGTGTTCAAGAAAGGGATCATTCCCGATTATCTGGAACTTCTGAAAAAATAAATTATTTTAAAAATCTGATCTGCTCCCATTTAGTGCACTTCTATAGAGTTAAAAAATGCCAAGGAGGCACAATATAAAAATAATGAGAGAGGGTGAAGGAATTTTACAAATTTAAGTTTTAACAAAACTGACTTCTAATCTCTGAAATTGGTCCGAGATTATACAAATTAAGTAGAGGTTCCACAGTTGTTTACAAAGATGGAAATTCCTCATGGGGAATATTCACTTTGTTCTTCATGCTGGGGTTGACCCTCAGATGAGCAACAGCATTACTTAATTTTTGTTATTTTGTAGCAACTTGAAAGGAGAAGCCATTCCTGAATTCACTCAAAGGCAATTTTAACATTAAAACCCACAACATACCCTGCAAAACAGAAACTGTATTTTGCAAAATCAACACTTAGGGAAAGTCTTCTCCACTTCTCAACAATGATCCTCCCTTATCTTTATTGTATGAAATTATGATGTTTTCTAAGATTTTCTTTGGATAGAATCTTACAAATGCCCCTGGTGACCCCTTTAACCTTTTGTAGAGAATTTGTAAACCATCTCTTAGAAAAAAGTCTTTAAAAATCCCACTCATATTCTCAAAATCTACCTACTTCTCTGTTATTACAATAAATAAATCCTTCACATCTCTGGAAAGATGCATTCTGTACCCCTTTGCTTAATGCAGAGATCTTAGTTTCTTTGCATTTCATAGAAACTTTTACAATGGCAGAGGGTGGGTGGGATGCAGTGAATTAGGTTTCTGTAAAGTGTTAACTCAACTGAGATTTCTTTACAGCTTCCATTTTTCCCCGTTTTTCATATCTTTGATCATTAGCTCCAAGTACATGTTGCCTTTTGTTCTTTCTCCATTTGAAAACAAACCAACATCAAACAAATCACACAGACCTAAATTCAATCATTCTTTCTACCCAAACGCTTTCACAGATTTAATATTACCATATTGGGCATTGATGGGGCACTGATTAGTGAGAAAGCTGGAAAGCCTGCCATTCTGTGAATATACCCATTGAAGGCAAGTCAATCTTAAACCTTAGCTGGCATTGATATTTGTTAAGGGGGAGATGATTTGGCAAAATACTCCACGTGATTACTTTTCTGTCTACTCTGCTGCTTTCTTCAAGATTTAAATATTAAATATAGATTTTAGAGCAGAACTAGGCAGCTTACCCCAGCATGAAAATATGTTTCTTTAAAATGACCACATACATAGAAAATATGCAGCATGAGAACATGATTCAGAACACTGAATCTTTTAAAACTAAAAATCGGCCACCTGATCAACTATCTTTTGCTTAGAGTGGGAGAAGCACAAAGGCCGTGCCCACAGAGAAAGACAGGTCCTGGGCAAATCAAAATCCTGAATTAGGGGCACTGGGTGTTGCCTACAGAAAATCACTTTAAAATGTGACTGGCTATGCAAAGGCTTTTTCAGTTGCATGTAGTATAACCTTCAGTGTCTGACCTAAACTAAATCAGTGTAAGTTTCAAAGGATTAAAAAAAGACCAAAAAGGCTAATTCTTTTTGAGTGAGAGTTATAAAAATACCAAGGAAAATAAATTATTTATCCCTTTGGGAAGCACAGCACGAGATAGTTTACCACCAAGCCAAAGCTGATAGAGTCTATGTTTCCAATCAACTTCTTTTTTTGTAGGAAATGCTATTGTAATTTATTATTTATGCTCCTTATGTCTTAAAAAGTAGGTTCCAGTGTCATTTTGCCTGGGTATACATAAAAGAAAGATGAGAGAACCTACTATACAGTGACCTTTATCTTAATACAATATTACCAGAACACTGAAAAATTTAGAGTTTTCAAAAAGAGTAGAGAAAAATCCATTTTCAAAGCTTGAATCAGTAAATGTTGAAAAAGATCTTTGCAAATAACATTATTCTTCCCATCAGGTGACACATGTGGCTCAACTTACATTTGAATATACTGATCAGAAAAGATTAAGAAGGGGCATATGTTTTGCAACTATATAGGGTGAGATAGAGTAACTGTTTTGACCCACCAGGTGGTCAACCCTGGTCTGGGATGAAATCCAAGATGACCCTGGTTAGGAAGGGGGATGAAGAAGAGGAGAAAGCAAGATGGAAATGAGCAATGTGTGTCATTTTAAAGGATCCATCTTTAAGGATCCAAAGAGGACTCCTTATCTGAACTTTGCTTCTTTAACTAAAAGGAAGAGAACAACACATAAATAAGAAGAAACTAAGGCATTTTAAAGGAACTCTAACTTTTTTATCTTGTGGGTTTAATTAGGATTTGACCAATTATGTCATCCATCAAAAATGTATTGAATGTTTGTTATATGATTCACATGGGGGGTTGGGAAGAGCAGAAAACACTGTTCTTAACCTCAAAGAGTTCACGATCCAGTTGGAGACAGGTGGTTTCACATTCTGTTATTGCATTGTGATCAAGGCACTGAGGTGGTGAAGAGCTTAGATTCTGCAGTCAAGCTTCCTGGATATGAATACTATTTCTACTTTAGAGCTGTGTGATGTTGGGCAAGCTATCTTACACTTCAGTTTCCTTATCTTTAAAACAGTGCTAATTAAAGTATCATCATCATACTGTTGTTATGAAATGAAATAAGTTGTAATACACATAAAGGTCTTGATAGTATTGGATTGTGATTTATGTTCCTGTTTATAATGATGTATTTAGCATGCTGTGGGAACATAGAGGAAAGGTATGAGACTCAGCCCAGGATGCAGCATAGATAGGGCTTTCCAGTTGAGATGAGATTTAAATGGGGCTTTGAAATAGTCTAGTAGGACTTACACAGGTATGCAATGGTGAGAAAGTGTAAGACAGCATTGCAAACATGCAGGGAAGAGATATCACTTAGAGTTTGGATACTTGGAGAGTCAATGTATAGAGCTGAGACTATAGTATGGAATTTATATTTTTATCTTGAAGACCCTTCTGTTTTTATCCTCATGCATGCTGGTCATTTCATTCTCTGTTTTCTTCAATAGCCTTACATCTGCAGCCATTAATTTCTTCACCTCTATTCAATTCTACACTTGGCTACAAGGTAATTTTGTTCAAAAAACACATTTAACTAGGTCATCTCTATGTACAAGATGGATTTTATCCCTTGTTATTCTTTAGACCAAATTTGACTATTTTGGCCTGGTATCCAAGTTCTTCTCTCTGCTGTCCAAAACACATGTAAAAATTTACCTCTCCTATTACAGTAGCATTCTAGTAACATCCAGTGTCCTGTTCCTATCTCCCACCTCTCTTTTTAAATTTCATATTAATCTCTGATCTTGCTCAAGAAGTTTCCTCTTTGGAATTTTAATATATCCAGATCAATTTGAATTATTTCCTTAAGAATAGTCTCAACTTCGAACATGATGAAGAAAAAGAAAATTTGTTTAACCAAATCTCACACATGTTGATATGCTTCTGGCACCACAGTGCCTTAGTGTTGAGCTTCACAATTCCATGCTTTACTTTAAACTGCTCTTTCCCTTCATTCTCTTTCCATATTGTTCATACATTACTTGTGAGTGGAGGTTTGGCCTTCTAGGTATCTTACTTTCCAGTGTATGTACATCTATAGTATCTTGTACAACAAATAATCCCCAAATGTTTGTTGGATGAATATATTATATGTAAAAATATATAAAACCTTCTTAATAACATGCCAAGATAATTATGTGAAAGTTCCGTATATCTTTTGAAATTAGTTACTTGTTTCTTGTGAGCTAAATTAGAAAAGAATCAAGATTATATTATGGCTTATATTTACTTAGGTATATATAGTTTACATAGACAGGTAGAACATTTATAAAAAGTATTGGAATTCTTTCAACTGAGTGACTGTTAAGCATCAATTTCCATTATAAAATGTAGGTGAAGACATAGAGGAATTGTGAAGTTATAGTAAACCACTGGACATTAGAGTTTAGGAGGAAGGGAACAACCATTTAGTCAATATCTATAGTGTGCCAATCATCACAAGCCTGCTATTTTCTTCATAAATCATCTAAGTAACTCTTTCTAATATATCCTCCCAAGAAAAGTAATTATTATTATGGCCATTTTATAGCCAATACCACCATGGCTCAAAAACTTAAGGAGTCCTTTCAAAATCTTACATCTACGTGATGAATTTGGGATTTGAATCTATATCTATCTGACTCTTGAGCCCAAGTTCTCTGAGAGGTTATTAGAATGACAGTATTTAGAGGTAGGTTAAATAAATTGACAATTTTGGACAAGTAACAAACTTTTTTGGTCCTAGTTCTTCACTGTTATGAGCTTGCCCTAGATAATTTCTATAGCGTTTATAACTCCAAATACATGTGAAAGGAGGCAACTATTTTCTTTCATTCTGTTTTTTAAAAATCTCATGGCATGGAAAGGTGGAAAAGTTATGCACATCAATGGGTTGTATATTGACTATAGCAGGGACATATAATTAGAATGAAGTGTTGTGAACTTTTTCTTTATATATCTCTTATTGTTTGACATGGTGAAATAGATATTATATTTGTAAAATAAAAATCTAATAAATAGAGGAAAAACTAGCATTTTGAGTAGTGAGTTGGTTAAATTCGAATAACCATTCTCTTATTTACTGAATATTGAGGACAAAATTATGTAAATCTTAAATTTTATTCAATGTACTTTTTTGCTTGGGTAAGGCTATCCTACAGTATCTCTTTGCACTCAGCTCTCAACTAGTATGCACGTTAGAAAAGAGTAACATGATTCTAGAACCATGTCTAGAATACAATTGTGTTGAGTACTTGCATTTACTTTAATTACCCTAAAAGTGAAAATAGCTAATGTCAAAATATACTTAATATTTTAGAGACCATAAATCTGTTAATAAATGTACTATCCTATTAACTATCATTTGATATAAATAATGGTAGTTTTACTAGACTTTCAAGTCCTTTACTTCTGAATATTGTGCAACAAATTATGATAATATATGAAAGAGAAACGCCTAGAATAACATTTATGTATAAGAAAGCTAAATACGATAATTATTAAAATTTCCTTCATGTCCTAAGGAATCTAGTTAAAGTGACTGGGTATTCTTGAGTAAACTACAATTGGTTTGAACCCATAACCTGGAATGAACTGAGTGCAATGAAATACCAATACATAGAATACTCTAATCATGATCAGTTTAAACGTTTTTTTCCCCATATTGATTTCTTTTACCATTTGACTATTGTAGAGAAGGAAGTTGGGTTAGTGATAATAACTGGACGTTCTTCTCTCAGTCACACTGGAAACTAGCTATGTCTTCTTTTGCTTACGAGATTCTAAGCACCTTTCACAGAACTTGGTTAGATGAAATGAAAATTTTTCATATCAAGCCATCAGTATGACAGATACTCCAAGGCACAAACTGCCATTACATTTAAGGAGAACATTTTGATATATGAATTTATACCCTCAGGGTTGAGGTCTGGCTTGTAGGACATCCTAATTAAAACTAGCCATTTGAGAAAAGAGACTCAAAGCAGAGATAAAAATTAACTCCAAATTACTTAAAAGTATAGGCATATGAAATACATATGAAATACTAAGGACACTGGAAAAATAGTCTTTTTTCTTCCTACCTCTGACAATAGAGTATGACAAAAATTCAGTTCTCTTTGGGGTCTTGCAAACAAAAAATATCTAATGAGCAGAGAACAAAATGAGGATGATGCTCTACAACAAGTAGGCCCAATGCATATTCTTAATATATAGACCACAGCTCAGAGGTGTGTCCCAGTGGCACTTGCATTTCCACACACTAAACATAATTCTAGACTATAAATGACTCCAAATACAGGCTAACCAGGCACACCCACATTAAAAAAATCACAATATTTAAACATTAACCTTAAATAAACACATACACTACAAAAAATTCCTCAGAAAACATTTTGTAATAACACAGAAGAAATGCTTAAGGGGAAAAAAAAGTATTAAGCATGCCCAAAATACTTCTGAGGGAAGAGATTATTGTGAAACCTTAAAGATATTGATCAATAAGCCAATTGATTATTTATTGACCACAGTGGTACTTAGGCTAAGTCAATTATCATATAGTTTCACTTACTTGTGGAGTATAAGGAATAACATGGAGGATCTTAGGAGAAGGAAAGGAAAAGTGAACTGGGAGAAATCGGAGGGGGAGATGAAGCATGAGAGACTGTGGACTCTGAGAAAAAGAAATGAGGTTTTTTGTAGGGAGGTGGGGGAATGGGGGGCCCTGCTGGTGGGTATTAAGGAGGACACGTATTGCATGGAGCACTGGATGTGGTGCATAAACAATGAATCTTGGAACACTAAAATAAATAAATAAATAAATAAAATTTTAAACAATTTTAAAAATCAAAGGGAAATTTAAAAATAAGTATTTCAAACTTTAATTTTAATGTAGTAATCTACTAAGTATGTCATGTGAAAAGTTAGTATTCAATAAATATGGAGGGTAACTCATACCTTAAATTCCTCCAAGATTTTGTAATTTTTCCCATGATATTCACAAAAGTTTTTCACTTCTTTGCACTCAGGACAGCATCCATTGTGTTCCACTTTAGTACACTTTGGGTGAATTTTAGGGCATTCTGGCTGATCACAAACAGGTCCATCCAGAGCACAGACACATGGACAGTTGGAATGCCCTGGGAAAAATCGTTCTCCCAACTTGTATACAAAGCCGCTGTCATCCACACACCCTTTCCCTCGATAGTCATCAAAGATCAGATTGTCATTACTGGAGGTCTGGTCACCTTCATCAGCAGGATAGTCTTCATGACTGATGGCAGCAGAGGTGACCAATCCAAGGATGACCAACAGAAGTATGCAAGCTTCATGAATATGAAGAGCCATCCCCCTCCTCAAAGGCTTCTGGATGTGCTCCTAATATTAAATATACTCAGCTCCTTCCATGGGAATACAAGAAGGGTAGGCTGAAAATAAATATTTAAAGAAGAACAATTTGACATATATAAAGAGAATATGGATTTATGTAAGCCCATTTTCTCAACCTGTTTATTTGAGACCTATCTGGAAGACACTAAGACCTTAAATAGATTAAGTTCATGCAAATATCTATACTTTATTAGGAAATTTGGAGAGTTTATACTTGGCAGTATATGCATTAAAATTTGTCCTTTATTTCACTTGGGAATCTTAAGCTTCGATTTATCTTCTGAATTTCAAAGGTGTGGCTTTGTCTAAATTAAGAAGTGGTTTTACTAAGCCTCAAAAGGTGATTAAAAGTAGTTACAAATGGCTCAAGAATGTTTGAATTCAAATTAGTGATAGAATATATATGCTATATTATATATGCTATATAACTAAATTAGTGATAGAATATATATGCTATAATTATCTGTATTAAAAACTATAAGATTAGTAAGAAAACTTCTACTTCTAAAAGGGAGGCGACCAATAGTTATATATAAATTATAATTGAGATGAGCTAGTACAAAGGCCTTCCTACTCCTTTACTTCCATAACTGGAGAACAACAATGGTTTCAAATGGGTTACTTGTTTCAGAAAACATAAATCTAGATTTTGAGACATAGATAGGAAGAAAAAATAGTGCAACCATTTCACAGTGACTAAGAGAAAAATTTAATAAATAGTACAAGAGAACTCCATATATTGAAAATAATTTATTAAAAATAAATTTATTTTTCTCATTGTCCATAACTTTATTTTACTCAGGAAGTAAGCTCCTAGTGGGCAGGAAAGATGTACCTGTGATTTTTTTTTTAATGGCAATTTGAATCAAGTGTTTATGGACTACCACTTGAATTAATTTCTTCAATATAAAATATATACCATTCACATTGTCTTGAGAACATATCTTTCTTTTGACATCCCAAACATATTTGCATCTAGTCAATTTTCACAAAAATGCCAATATAAAACTGCTTATTGAAATTCCTTAAAATGATAATATGGTGTTGCCATTTACAGAAAATATGTCTGATTAATTTGGTGACATTGAATCCTATAAGCTTCATTTAGTGTTAGTGGTTGGTGTGGAGTGTTGGTAGTGGGCTCTTATTTAAATGTTGAGAGTGACTAACTTATACAAAGGCTCTGGGGAAACTGTGACTTTAGAGAATAAAGAAGTGGTTTTACTAAGATAAGAAAAAGTGTTGTCAGATAGTTCATTTGTCTATTTAAATGCTATTGGCTTTATGCCAATATTGCTTAGATTGTGTTTAGGATATTTTCAGATAATTTATAAATGTTATTTGTTGGTATATTTTCAGAATATAATGAATAATGATAAATCATCCCTTTTCAGTATAACATATACAAAGGATAATTCAAAAACAAGGTAAAGATGGCTTAAGGACACTTCATCAACTATTATGTTTGCATTTTAAGTAAAATATGCAAATTATCTTATGCAAAGTAATAGTAAAATGGAAGGTAGTATATTTATGCCCTCCTTTAAGAGAAAACTGCTCTCTGATATTAGAATTCCTTTTGGGTAGGTAATGATAAAAGAGATGGATATATTTTAAAATATGTCAAAAATAATGAGTCATGACAGAACAAAAAAAATGCAAACCTATAATTCTACTTGAGAAGCTGGAAGCTCCCTTTGACAAAGCAATTTTTTTTCTCTTAAATTACTACAGAGGCCACAAACAGAAGCTTCTGAAAAAAGCATAAATGTATTTTTACTGAGTAAGCCATGTATTATAAATCTCTCACATATTTAGAAAGTTTATTTGGAAGAAAGGAAGCTATTGTGCTTCCTTATAGTATTCCAGTAGTGTTTGCCAGTACATGCAAAATAAGCCATATGAAATACACATATCATTCTGCTTCAAAAGGACAGAGACAGAAATTGATCTCTTTGCAAGCTACAGGTAGGCATTAATATATTGTATCGGGTTGTGGTAAATGTAAACCTAAAGATAAAAATAGGGGTGTAATGAGTACTTTATATAAACCTTAAATATGTTTTTATTATATGAAATACAATTTGAAATCTGCATGGAGAAAACAAGGTTTTCTTTTTAATAAAACAAAGTTCTTCAGTTATTAAAAAATCCCTTTTCATAATTGAGCTGCTCCAGTGTAGTTAAAAACACTATTTAAGAGAAGAAAGGTTAGAGAAATGAAATGAAAGGTTTATCTGAAGATTTTCAATAAGTAAGCAAACACTGCTAAACTGAGGATCACTTTCTAGCTAAACTTTCCCCCCTCCCCATATTGCTACATATGATTTAAAATGACTGCATCTATTTCTTTGAGAAAACAAACATAACTCATGTCATAAGATACACTTACCTAATCAGTCTGGAGGTTAATGGTGGTGGTGGGAATCATAGACCAATATGAACTAAAAGATCAGGTATGTTTTAGGAAAGCAGTTCCTCTTTAATTATCCAAAGAATACATTTTCAGGCATGAATTAAAGGTAATCCATTCTCTCTACCTCCCATTTCAAAACACAGTCAAGAAGCAGTCTCCCGCCCTTCCAGAGAGAAACACAGCAGACACACATAAGAAATATGCTTTGGACTTGTCTTCAGAATTCAAAGCAAGAAGCAATGCTGGTCCTGTAGAAATCCAGACCCCAGTAGCAGAATCATGTTGAACTTATTTTTAGCATTTTCTCAGATCCTTCTATGAAATTTACCGGCTGATTACGCCTCCTCCACACATGAGTTCACTTACACAGTGTTTGGTACGGCAGTAGAGGTGATTTGGCTAGGCTCTGAGGATCACAAACAGCAATAGCATACTGTAGCTTAAAGCCCACTCCGTGGCAGTACCATCAGCATCATCCACAATATGTTGCTTGAATCCCCTCTTACACACCAGAAAATACTAACTGTGGACGTGAAGGAAAGGAGCAACTTTAGCTGGGTTTCTGCATCACTGAGAGCAGTTTGCAGACTGCTGATTTGGAGCTCATTCGCCGGCAGCCGGGAATTCCTCAGCACCACGGACAGCGCCAACAACTGGCTTCTGAGCCCAGCTCGGTCGAAATCCGGAGCTGCTTCTTTAGATGAGGCTAGAGTGTTCTCTAAAGCAGTCGCACTTTATACAGCTGATGCATGCATTAGGAGTGGTAAAAACATTTTACACGCGAGATACTTATTGGCATTGAAATTAAAATAAAAAATACAAAACATTGTAATTATACCTAATGCATTCTTAGATGGGCTGCAGAGATGAAAGTTCTGGAAGAGCATTGCATTTAGATTTGAGCCATCTGCAGTCTTGATTATTATTAATAGATAAAACATAGTCATTGTCAAAGAATCTCTGAAACTGTATGCTCCCCGCTTTTATTTGACCCTTTGGTTGCAGAAAGACTTTCTCCATGCTACACGATTAAACTTCAGGTCTTCCTGCAGCTTGGATTTGATTTAAAAAAAAAAAAAAAAAAGTAGCCCTGTTCTGCAGTTTGTTCTCTAACATTCAAAATCAATCTCCTGTAATTCATCTAGTCTGTCATTAGGCGTCATTGTAAAGCCGTTTCTTTCAAAGCCTTAGTAAAGATGTTCTGTCTCTAAATTCTTATCAAAATGAAAAAGAAAAAAAGACCCAGACACAAATAAATGAGCAAGAAGTTATTATTATTTTTTATTGGTAACAGTATGAGCACTAAAATACATGTCTAAAGCATGTTTTAAAGCAAATTGTGAATGTTACCAGCTGGCATATTTAACCAGATAGTTGCTGGTTTGGGACTGACTACGTAAGGTATTTTCCAGACCTTAAAGGGGATGCCGTCCATAGTTGGATATGCTGACCTCAAGACCACGTTCGAACAGTGCCATCAGAACCTCCGGAAAACAAATACTCTCCATCATGAGAAAACACGACTGTGTGAGCCTCACTCTCGTGGCCCATCAATTTGTGAATCTGTCCTGATTTAAGATCTAGCAAATGGATAACCCCACTGCCACTCGCCTGAGCTAAAACTCGACCTGAGAGAGAGAGAGAGAGAGAGAGAGAATATCAAAGTTTAATTGCAAGCAGTCGTAGTTTCTAAGCAATGAAATACACAACTTAGTTTCATTTGTAATTCTAGAGACTCATATTAGATGTCAGTCATTAAATATAAGGTAACTCTCATTTGTATAGGAAATAATTCCTATTTGTATAGGAAATAATTTTGACATGTCAAAATTAACACATGTCAATGATTATAAAATTTTAAAATAAAAAGTAAAGGCTAATACCTTACCTACTTTATCAAATTTCCTCCTAGTTTCCTTATATTTGGAATTAATAAATAATTTTGAGAAGATGAGGGTGAAAACAACTAAGCAATGCAGGTTTCTTTTACAACTGAATTGTATGTAAAAAAATATCCCAAGCATAGGTTTAAAATCTATGTCCCTATATAATGGATAATACATGTTAAATTTTGCATTATACTTTAAGTTGTTACAATTATGCTAAATCTTTACTTAGTTATAATAATATACATTTATGCTTTAAAAATTATGACACTTATGAAATTTTTTTGGAGTTGAAGTGAAAATAAATACCTCCAGTTCAAGAATGACTTGGGGTTTTTACTCTAATTTAAAATTCAAAATTCTGTTAAACTAAATTTATATTACATAAGAGCTAAATATAGTACAGAGTATTCTCATAATTTTTATACTGTATAATTTTTAGTGAATAATTTCCTTCAAGTGAAAAATATATCAGCAATCCAGTTCTAATGCTTTTATTAAAGAGGTCTGATAACAAACTATCAGGGAATTTAGAGGTAAGTAAAAATAATGGAATATGTTTACATAAAGTCAGTATGTGGGGCAAAAGCACAATAATAGGACTACCTATGGGATTATCTAATCATACTTAGAAGGCATATTATCATTCCAGTAATAATATTTAAAATTGATTTGCCTACAATCTAGATACTAGATTTTGTACCTGATGTGAATAATTCCATATAATCCTTATAAGAGCTAATGATAAAATAATATTAACTTCATTATATGGGTGAACAAAGAGAGGTTTAGAAAGGTGAAGGAGCTTGCTCAAGAGGAAGTATGCAGGGTATGGAGGATGGAGGGAGGTATCATTAAATCACAATCACTTTGAATCCAGAGCCTGGATTTTTAGTCATTGTGTTTTCCACATACAGCATGGTATTGTTATCAATGATGCCCTCCTGACAGATTTTAAGTGGGTGATATACTGTGAAAACAAAATTTGTCTGTTTCACAGTAAAAATTCTTTAACGATGTTGTCATAAAAGTCACAGTGAAATATTTAATCACAAATTATACCCCAAAATATCATGAATATTTTGAAAACAAGGAAAAGTTATAAAAGTAAAGCTAACCATGATAAATATGGCCTATTTGCAAACCTTTGTAACTACTGGGCTTCTTCATCTAGAACAAAGCCTGACACAGCAAAGTTCCTTAGGATGGATTAGAGTGTCCAAAGAAGCAGATGTGAATATTTATTATAAACCTTCTTCTACTGAGTCTTTGCTGACAGAAGCATTACATATGGATTCCACTTCTAGACTCATTCTATAGGCAATTGCTGCTTGTGACTTTCCTAAGAGACAAAAAATACTTTTTTTTTGTAGTCTTCATACAACAGACAGGAAAGGGGTAAATATTATTTTCTATTTTTGAAATGAAACGGAGTCAAAGCTCATAAAGAAAAAGGAAAAGATTTAGCTTTAAACCATTATCTTTTGTTGAAGTCAAATCAGTAAAAATAATAATTGGAAAAGTTTATGAAGGTTCTTGGTAATTTCTGAAAGTTCAATGAAATAGAGAATATAATATTCGAACCTAAAGATAGGATTATAAAATTCAGCGGCACCATGTCTCAGGTGTTTCAAAAATTTGTCTTTTATAGAACAGATTTTAGTAATTTTATGATGAGGTTTTTCAGGTTTACTTGGATTCATTTACAGAAGATCGCAAGATTGTGGTTCTATGTATAACTTATTCCTAAAATGTGTATACATTTATAATCATGTTCAATTTTATTTAAAGTATATGGGATTATTACATGGCATAAAATGTCTGACCTAAAATTAGCTTTAATGGCAATTGAGATGCTAAACCCTTTCTAGGCTAGAAGATTTTCAGAATTACTTACTAGGATGGGTCAACTACCACATTACTATCTAGTTGGTGCCAGAGAGGTGGCACTCTCAAAAAAAAAAAAATAGTATGATTAGTGGTAGGATCTCTAGAGAGTGGAGTATTTACAGACATGTGTATAGGTATCTCTCTAAATATCCTGGTGATTGGCAATGAAAAATAAATCAGAATATAAATCATTTGTCATCCCAATGCAGAGTCTTAATGACAAATTTAGGAAAAGCATTTATCTACTACTTGGTCAATGGAATAAAAATATATATAGACAAAATTTTTAGCAGTATTGTGAGAATTTATAAAAACTTGTGCTAATGCTTATGTTAAAGTTAATACACGTCCTTAAAAATATGAAATGAGAAAAAAAGATAAATTATATATTTATACTTCAAATATTTTGTTAAAATATAACAATTTAGCCAAAATAATTGTCTTGTAACATGTAATTCCTAAATAGATTATTTAAAATGTCATTTAGCATACCCAGAGCAATCTGTACTTTCAACGCCATCCTAATCAAAACACCATCAGCATTTTTCAAAGTGCTGGAACAAACAATCCTAAAATTTGTATGAAACCAGAAAAGACCCTGAATCACCAAGGAAATGTTGAAAAAGTAAAACAAATTTGCCTGATTTCAAGCTTTATTACAAAGCTGTGATCACCAAGACAGCATGGTACTGGCGCAAAAACAGAGACATAGACCAGTGGAACACAATAGAGAACCCAGATATGGACCCTCAATTCTATGGTCAAATAACTTTGACAAAGCAGGAAAAATATCCAATGGAAAAAGACAGTCTTTTCAATTAATAGTGCTGGGAAAATTGGACAGCTACATACAGAAGAATGAAACTTGACCATTCTCTTACACAAAGATAAACTCAAAATGAATGAAAGACCTCAGTGTGAGACAGGAATCCATCAAAACCCTATAGGAGAACAGAGGAAGTAATTTCTTCAACATCAGCTGCAGAAATTTCTTTCAAGACATGTCTCCAAGGACAAGGGAAACAAAAGTGAAAATTGATCAAGATCAAAAACCTGTTCTTCATCAAGATCAAAAGCTTCTGCACAGCAAATGAAACAGTCAACAAAACAGGCAATCCACAGAATGGAAGAAGATATTTGCATATGGCATTACAGATAAAATGCTGATATCCAAGATCTATAAAGAACTTCTCAAACTCAACACCCAAAAAACAAAAAAGTCAAAAAATGGGCAGAATACATGAACAGACACTTCTCAAAAGGACATATACAAATGGCTAACAGACACATGAAAAAATATTCATCATCATTATTCATCGGGGAGATTCAAATCAAAACCACATTGAGATACCACCTCATGCCAGTTAGAATTGCCAAAATCAACAAGACAGTAAACAACAAATGTTGGAGGGGTTGTGGAGAAAGGAGAGCCCTCTTACACTGTTGGTGGGAATGCAGATTTGTGCAGCCACTTTGGAAAACAGTGTGGAGCTTCCTCAAAAAAAAAAAAAAAAAAATAGAGCTACCATATGACCTAGCAATTGCACTACTTAGTATTCACCCCAAAGATACAGATGTAATGAAAAAAAGGGCCATATGCACCCCAACGTTCATAGCAGGAATGTTCACAAGAGCCAAACTGTAAAAAGAGTCAAGATGCACTTCAACAGATGAATGGATAAAGAAGATGGGGTTCATATATACAATGGAATATTACTCAGATGTTAGAAAGGGTGAATATCCAACTTTTGCATCAACATGGATGGAAATGGAGAAAATTATGCTGAGTGAAGTAAGTTAAGTAGAAAAAGTCAATTATCATATGGTTTCATTTACTTGTGGAACATAAGGGATAGCATAAAGGACATTAGGAGAAGGAAGGGAAAAAATAATTTCTAGCAAAATTATCTCTTTAGTGTTTCTGTTTCTATTTTAGATACAATAATATCTGTTTTCAAGACTTCAAAGTATAGTGAAATTCATTTGTCACTTTTACTCCTTCTCTATCCTCAACCCAAGTTCTATCCATTCTTTTTTTTACTAATTTTCTGTAGTTCACTTATTTAAAACTGTTATGTCCACAATATTATAGTCCTTGTTTTCATTTGGCAGGACTATTGAGATAGTACACCAAATGATCTTTTTATTATAATTTCTTTACTTTAAAACCTACATATTAACTCCTAAGGTATATCTTCAATTATGTTAATCCTACTTTAAAATGCCATAAATTTGAATAAAACAACACCAAAAGCAGCAACAACAGCAACAACAAAGAGGCTTCTTACAACTCTGACATTCTCAGGTTTTGTTTTAGATCCAACCATCTCATTTTATTAAAAAAAAAAAAAAAAAAAAAAAAAAGCTGAGATGAAAAGACTTGCCCAAGGTAAGAAAATGTATCTATGTCAGTTGAAAAACCTGATTGAAATCAGATCTCTGGTCCCAAATCTGTGTTTTTTTTTTATTGCCTTCTGACACTGAATATTGTTCTAGTATCTAGTATGACTTTCAAGACCTCTTCACTCCCATAAAAACTGGCATCTATTCAACCAAGTACAGTTTTACAGGAATCCTATATTCTCCATCAAATGATATCTCATCATTTCTTGATTATAATTTTCATTTTCCATCTTTGCGTTGTTGCTTCTGTTATTCCATTTGGTGAAGTATTTTTGTTAGCTATTTCCATGGTCCTCAACTGTATCTTCATGTAAAATTCGATCTATGTATGAAGTCCTGTTTCAAAATAATTTTCTTCATCTTGTTGGTATAAGGCATCCCTAGTGGAGATTTTCCTATTCTGAGCATTCATTGCATTTTATTGATATCACTCATGTCATAATAAGATACCATAAATTATAGTTAACTGTGTATTTGTCTTACCTTCTTAATTTTGCAATTACTGGTGAACAGGGGCATGTCATATTTTTGCATTACTGCCCCCCAGCTTAATACATTGGCTGTTACTATGTATTACTATCCTCAGTGATAATATTAACAGTTTTCATGACTATACTTTTTAGTCCTACAGCTCTAAACCCTTTATACATGTTATCTCATTTTATCCTCACTACAACCCTATGGGGTAGATATGTACCTGCACTATACTATTAGAGCATTTATGACTCACATGTAGCTACTGGACCATGGAAATGCAGCTGGTGAAACTTGAAATACATTATAATTGTAAAATGCTCACCATTTTCAGACTTTAGGAAAAATATACAAAATATTTTATTAGTAATTTTATATCAATTACAAGTGATAATACATTTTAAAATTAATTTCACCCACTTTTTAAAAATGTGGCTACTAAAAATGTAAAATTATGTATGTGGTTCACATTGTATTTCTTTTGGACAGTGCTAGCACATATCCTCCTTCATATAAGAGGAAAATGGGGCTTAGAGATGAAAGCAAATTCTCCAAAGCCATACAACTTAAGTAATGGAGTCTTGACTTGGGGGCTCTATGTCTCCAAATCCTATGCTTATCCTCTACGTCATGTCCTAATACCTCCGAATGAATTTTTATTGATTGGCTCAATGTTGTCTCTCCTACTGTGATTAAGCTGCCCTTACTAAAATGCAGTATGAGTCACAATAAACATCTCTTGGGTGTGCAGCACCAGTTTCCAGCTAAATCTGTGCTTGCTCCTAGGAATACTTTAAAATTAATTTCTATTTAAGTACAAGAAGTATTTCAAAATTTCATTTCTGTGGTTACCCTAATGGCACTTATTGACTCCAAGAATCTTATTGTACAATCAGCTTCCTGGGAATAAGGAGGGGACTTAGAAAAGCAGCTTTTATTCTTTTAAAGCTCAAAAAGTCCATCCATGTACCCAACATTCAACAGTGCCTTAGTAAGGAAAAATCAAAACAAATAAAAAACAAACAAAAAACACCTCCACAACTTTAGATACATGTTTTACATTAAGATGTTATAAAAATTTATGTCATTTTTTTGTTCTAGGGGAAATAAACAGGAATATATTATCCTTCTAATGCTTATACTTTCAACATTGACTGACATCCTCTCAGACTAACTGAAACAGGTACAATAAACACAGTAAATGTAGTAAATTTGTCCAATTCCTTACATCGGCTGTTCATTAAAGGAGAAAGTTCTTGTTTTGTTGAAATATTTCAACTTTGTTTTGAATGGAGAATTTCTTTAGAATTAAAGAGAAAGTTAAATTTTTAGGTTGAGAAAATTACTAAGGGAGAGTTATTGGGAACTCAGTTATCAATATGACAATTTATATTCTCTGAAATTCCAAATAAAAATTGTGAGATACATAAAACATTTTTTAAAAAGTATATGGTGTTATATTAGTGTCAGGTTTACAATATAGTGATTCAACAATTCTATATATTACTTAGTGTTCATCATGAGAAATGGACTCTTAATTCCTCTTTCACTGGTTTCACCCATCTCATCATCCACTTCTCCTTTGGTAACCATCAGTTAGTTCTCTATAGTTAAGAATCTGTTTTCTGGGGGCACCTGGGTGGCTCAGTGGGTTAAAGCCTCTGCCTTCAGCTCAGGTCATGAACCCAGGGTCCTAGGATCGAGCCCCGCATTGAGCCGGGCATCGGGCTCTCTGCTCAGCAGGGAGCCTGCTTCCCTTCCTCTCTCTGCCTGCCTCTCTGTCTACTTGTGATCTCTGTCTGTCAAATAAATAAATAAAATCTTAAAAAAAATCTGTTTTCTGGTTTGTCTCGCTTTTCTTTATTCATTTGTGTTGTTTCTTAAATTACCCGTATTAAAGAAATTATATTGTATTTGTCTTTCTCTAAGTGACTTACTTTGCTTAGTATTATACACTCTAGTTCCATCTATGCTGTTGTAAATAGCAAGATTATATTCTCTTTTTTATGACTAAGTAATAATCCATTATATATGTGGCATCCCTTCTTTATCCATTCATCTATCAATGGACACTTGGGCTGCTTCCATAATTTGTCTATTACAAATAATACTGCAATAAACATTAGTGTGCATATATCTTTTCAAATTACTGTTTTTATATTCTTTGAGTAATACCCAGTAGTGGAATTACAAGATCATATGGTAGTTCTATTTTTAATTTTTTGAGGAACCTCCATACTGTTTTCCACAGTGGTTACACCAGTTTTCATTCCCATCAGCAGTGCACAAGTGTTCCTTTCCCCCTACACCCTTGTTAACATTTGTTTCTTGTGTTTTATGATTTTAGTCATTATGATAGGTGTGAGGTGATACCTCATTGTGGTTTTGATTCATTTCTCTGATGATTAGTTATGTTGAATATCTTTTCATGTGTCCATTGACCATGTATATCTTCTTTGGAGAAATGTCTGGAAATGTCTGTTCATGTCTTCTGCCCATTTTTAATGGATTTTGTGTGTGTGTGTTGTGTAAGTTCTTTATATATTTTGGATACTAACCCTTTATTGGATATGTCATTTGTAATTTTTTTCCCATTCAGTAGGTTGCCTTCTAATTATCTTTGTTGTTTCCCCTTCTGTACAGAAGCTTTTAATTTTGATGTAGTCGTAATAATTTATTTTTGCTTTTGTTTCCCTTGTCTCAGGAGACATATTTAGAAGGATGTTGCTGTGACCAACACCAGAGAACTTGCTGTCTGTGCTCTCTTCTAGGATTTTTATGGTTTGGGATTTCACATTTAGGTACTTAATCCATTTTGAGTTTATTTTTGGGTATGATGTAAAGAAGTGGTCCAGTTTTATTCTTTTGCATATAGCTATCCAGTTTTCCCAACACAATTTTTCTTTATTCCATTCCATTTTCTTGCCTCCTCTGTTGATGATTAATTGACTATATATTCACGAGTTTATTTTGGGGATCTCTATTCTGTTCCATTTATCTATGTGTCTTTTTTTGTATCAGTACCATACCATTCTGTCTACTATAGCTTTGTAGTATATCTTGAAATCTAGGATTGTGATACCTCCATCTTTTTTCTTCTGTTTCAACATTGCTTTGGTTATTTGGGATCTTTTGTAGTTCCATACAACTTTTAGCATTGTTTGTTCTAGTTCTGTGAAAATGCTGTTGGTATTTGCATTAAATCTGTAAATTGCTTTGGGTAGTATGGGCATTTTAACAATATTTGTTCTTCCCACCATGTGCATTTGGAATATCTTTCCATTTCTTTGTGTCATCTTCAGTTTCTTTCATCAGTACTTCATAGTTTTCAGAGTACAGGTCTTTCACTTTCTTTAAATTTATTCCTAGGTATTTTATTATTTAGAAATATAAGTATATATATTAAATATAAGTATATATATTAAATATAAGTATATATATATTTATTATTTAGAAATATAAGTAAATATAAATAAATAATATTTATTTCTAAATTATATTTATATCTAAATTTATATATTTATATATATTTATATTTATATCTAAATACATTTATTATTTAAAAATTATATATATAGAAATGCAAGAGGTCTCTATATATTGATTTTATGTCCTGTCACTTTATGAATTCATTTATCAGTTCTAGTAGTTTTTTGGTGGAATCTTTAGGGTTTTATATATATTGTATTATGTCATCTGTAAACAGTAGAAGTTTTACCCCTTACTTACCAAATAGGATGCCTTCTATTTCTTCCTCTTATATGATTGCTTTGGCTGGGACTTCTAGCTATGTTGAATAAAAGTGTTGAGAGTAGACATACTTGTCTTGTTCCAAATCTCAGGGGAGGATCTCTCAGCTATAAGTATGATACTAGCTGTGGGTTTTTCATATGGCCTTTTAATGTAGAGGTATCTTCCCTCTAAACCTACTTCATGGAGGGCTTTTATAATGAATGGATGTTGTACTTGTCAAATTCTTTTTCTGTATCTATTGAGATAATCATATGGTTTCTATCATTTCTCTTGTTGATGTGATGTAACCTGTCATTTGCTTTGTGAATATTGAACCACTCTCACATCTTGGGAATAAATCCCAGCTGATTATGGTGAGTGATCTTTTTAAATGTATTGCTGGATTCAGTTTGCTAATATGTTGTTGAGGATTTTAGCATCTATGTTCATCAGGGCTATTGCCCTATAGTTCTCTTTTTTGTTGTTTCTTTATCTGGTTTTAGTAACAAGGCAATGTTGGCCTCATAGAATTAATCAGAAGCTTTCCTTCCTCTTAAATATTTAGAACAGTTTAAGAAGAATAGGTATTAAATCTTTAAATATTTGCTAGAATTCTCCTGTAAAGCTATCTAGTCATGGATTTGTTGGGAGTTTGTTTATTAATGATTCAATTTCACTACTAGTAATTAATGTGTTCAAATTTCCCTTTCTTCCTGATTCAGTTTTGTGAGATTCTGTTTCTAGGTTGTCCAATTTGCTGGAATATAATTTTTCATCATATTCTCTTACAATCCTTTGCATTTCTGTGAAGTTGGTTATTATATCTCCTTGCTCATTTCTAATTTTATTTGAGTCATCTCTTTTTTACTTTTTTTATTTTTTTAAGTGTATCTCACTAAAGTCATATCAACTTTATCCAGGTCCTCCTTTCATTCATACGCTCTATCATTTTTTTAGTTTGTATTTACTTCTGCTCTAATCTTTATAATTCTTTCCTTTTACTGGTTTTGGGTTTTGTTTTACTTTTTTTTTTTTTTTAAATCTCCTTTAGGTGTAAGTTTCCTCTTAGAATAGCTTTTGCTCTATCCCAAAGATTTTAGACTGCTCTTCTTTCATTGTCATTTGTCTCCATGGATCTTCTGATTTCCTCTTGATTTCGTAGTAGAATTATTCATTGTTCAGTAGAGTGTTATTTAACCTCCATGTATTTGTATTCTTTCCAGATATTTTTTTTGTGTGTGGTTGATTTCTAGTTTCAACAGTATTTTGGTTGGAAAAGATGCATGGTATGACTGATATTTCTAAATTTGTTGAGTCTTGTTTTGTGGCCAAATATGTGGCCTATTATGGAAAATGTTCCAGGTGCACATGGAAAGCATGTGTATTCTGCTGCTTTAGGCTGGAATGTTCTGAATGTATCTGTTAGATCCATCTGGTTCAAAGTGTCATTCAAAGCCACTATTTCCTTGTTGATTTTCTGTTTGGATACTCTATCCATTGATATAAATGGGGGTGTTAAAATCCCCTACTATTATTTATTACTATCAATTACTTCTTTTATGTTTGTTATTAACTGCTTTAGGTATTTTGGTGCTCCCATGTTGGGTGCATAGGTATTTACAATTGTTATATCTTGTTATATTGTTTCCTTTATGATTATATAATGTCCTTCTTTGTTTTTTATTGCAGTCTGTTTTAAAGTCTATTTTGTCTGATAAAAATATTGCCACCCTGGCTTGCTTTTCACTTCCATTTGTATGGTAAGTACTTTTCCATCCCTTTACCTTCAATCTGAATGTGTCTTTAATTCTGAAATGAGTCTCCTATAGGCAGCTCATAGATGGGTCTTGGTTTTTTAACTATTCTGTCATGTTGTGTCTTTTTATTGGAACATTTTATCCATTCACTTACATTCAAAGCAATTACTGATGGGTGTATATATATTGTCATTTTGTTACTTGTTGATGGTTTTGTAGTTCTATGTTTTCTTGCTCTTTCTCTCTGCTGGTTTTCTTTAGTGATATACTTTGATTCTTTTCTCTTTATATGTTGCATATTTATTACTGGTTTTTGATTTGTTGGTACCATTTCATTTGTACATGACATCTTTGCATATAGCAGCCTAAATTAAGTTGATGGTCTTTTAAGTTTGAATCCATTCTTTACTTCTCTCCCCCCCCTTTTAAGATATATAGTGTCATACTTTACATTATTTTATCTTGTGAACCCCTTGATGGATTTTTTATATATATACTTAGATATATATAGAGAGATAGATAGATATCTTTCTAAAGATATGTAGATATATCTATCTCTCTACATATATAGAGATATATATCTACATATCTCTATATATGTAGAGAGATAGATATATCTACATATATATAGATAGATATTATATCTAATATATATAGATATCTATCTCTCTATATATTTATATTTATATATATACTTAATTTTACTCTTTCTGTGCTTCCTACTTTTCTTACTCTTACTTATGGTCTTTCCTCTTCACTCAAAAGGCTCCCTTCAAAAATTTGTATAGGGCTGGTTTAGTGGTTATGAATTCCTTTTTTTTTTTTAATCTCTGTTCCTTTTTAATATTTTCGATTCCTTTATTAAGGATCTGACTGAAGTCCTCCACTCTTTTGTCATCTAGTGAGCATCTTTATGACCCTTATTTTAAATTCTCTATCAGGCATGTTACTTGTGTTTGTTTTGTTTAGCTCTCTTGCTATGATTTTGTCCTGTTCTTTCATTTGGGACATATTCCTCTGTCTCCTCATTTTGTCTAACTCTCTGTGTCTGCTTCTATGTGTAAAGAAAGTGGCTACATCTCCTGCTCTTGAAAATAGTGTCCTTATGAAAAGAGGTCATATAGTGCCCTGCAGTGCAGTGTTCCCTATTCACTAGAACCTGGTGCTTCAATGTGTCTCCTAGGTATGTTACATGTGTGTTATATGCTCTATACTGTTGTGGCTTAGCTGCATTTGTCTTCAGTCCAGTCATCTGCAATGGCTTTCTTTGCCCGTTGTAAGTAGAGTTTTGTCCCTGTATTGTTAGTGGGCCAGTCTGGGCTACCTTGGGTTTGAGCTGAGTCAGACCAGGTGTTTGCCAGAGATGCAGTAGCACAGAACTGCAGGGTACTTTCCCTGAGTTGTCCCCTGAGAAGTCTTTGTTGGTGGGCAGTGCCTGCAGTCAGACCAGTTTTCTGTCCCTGACCACTGTTGGAACTGCAGTTGGACTAGTGTGTGTGTGGTTATCTTCTCTACCAGGGGCAGGAGTCACCTGGAGTGGTGCTGGTCCTTGTCATGGTCACTTGCACACTGTCAGCTTGTTGCACCATTTTGGATGGCTCCGGCCAAAAATGTAGGAGAATATGGGGCTGGGATGCATATTGCCAGCAAGTTTCACAGTGGTCTACTGCAGGGCACTTGAAGCTGCCTGGTTGGGGTGGGCAAAGTTGGAGGAGGCAATCTACAGAGGAGTACAGGGGTAGAGCATGCAGTGTTAGCAGGGTTTGCTGTGGGAGAGACTGGGAGCTAAGGCCTGCCTTGATGGGGAGTGTCTGTAGGAGAATGCAGGGGTAGGGCACACTGTCAGCAAACAAGTTAGCAAGTTAGATGGAGAGTGTTGTTGTGCTGGTTCCTGTAGATGTCCTTGTATCTAGACTGGGGGCTGGAGTAGGGAAATAATAACCACCAGCTACTTTTTTCCTGGAGAAGTTCCCCAACAATCCTTGTCTCTCTAGCACACACACACTCTGTGTGTATAAAGATATCTCCCTCCCATATACTCCAGACATTTTTCAAATTGTTTTTTCTATGCTGTATCTCTGTGGGGCTGCTAGCTGTGCTCTTTAAGGTCAGAGACTCAGCTTCCTATCACCCTCCTGGTTCTCCCAGAGCCAAACAAGATGATTTTAAAGTTCCAGGTGTTAAGCCCTACTGATTGTAAGAACTTGCAAAATTATACTCCTCTGGTTTTCAAAGTCAAATGTTATGGGAATTCATCTTCCTTGTGTGGGTTCTCTTTGCTGGGGTGCCTGGTATGAAGATCTGTTTATGTCTCATCCCCACAACCACAGTGTTCCTCCTGTGGACAGTCCCACAGGTCCTTTTAGCTTCTGACCACATCTCTGTTCTCCCTACAATCTTCAGTATGACCTTTCTTTACATTTAGCTGTGGAGAGTCTACTCTGACAGTCATTTTCTGGGTTATTTACACTGATGTGGTTTATCTACCTGTATCTGTGGGATGAGGTAAGCTTAGGATCCTCCTGTTCTTCCATGTTCTCTCTCACTTGCATAGAACAGTGTAATAAAATAAATTGGTAGTCAAGTTTTAAGAAGATACTGCTTCAATACTTTCTAAAGTAATATATTCACTGGCCAAAATGATGCCATTTGTAATGGAACATCTAAATAAGGAAAATAGGTAGTGTAGATTTTAA
Source organism: Mustela nigripes (assembly GCF_022355385.1). Lineage (NCBI taxonomy): Eukaryota > Metazoa > Chordata > Mammalia > Carnivora > Mustelidae > Mustela > Mustela nigripes. The sequence continues at coordinate 24,557,402 of NC_081559.1, read as the reverse complement.
AATTTACTAAATTATGTTGATAGGAATCTTTGATTTTTCTTTATTGGAGGAATAATTCACCACACTAATAAATGTATCAAGAATTGAGCTTTGAAATTTAAGCTTCTTTGGAAAAATCTTCCACTGGACTAGTAATATTTACCCAATGAGCCATCAGTTATCAGGTCCTATTAGCCAAGGCAACTGGGCTTTCATATATTGTTTAGGTCAAGAGAATAGAATTCTGTTTAATGGGATTCATTAAAATCTGTACATATTGAAGCTATAAACTTATCATTTGGAAAGTTAATTTAGAAGACATACTTTTTACCCTGTGTTTGTACACTGATATTGACAAAAAGGTCACAAAGTTCACTTATAAGTCAACCACATTACAAAGTATAATTTGACAGCAATACAAAGTGTCAATAGTTGGCTAAAACTGTGCAATTTTCTATTATGTCATCAAGAATAACATCATTCCGGGGATGCCTGGGTGGCTTAGTTGGTTAAGTGTCTGCTTTTGGCTCAGATCATGATCCCAGAGTTCTGGATCAAGTCCCACATTGAGGGGTCCTTGCTCAGCAGGGAGCCTGCCTCTCCCACTGCCTGCCACTTCCCCTGCTTGTGCTCTCTCTCTGATAAATAAATTTAAAAAAAATTTAAAGAAATAACATCACTCTGGATTAAACACATATGTCTGCATTAATGCATTAATGAAATTCTGCTATAAGAAATAGAAGCAGACTCAAAACTTTTAAGTTTGTTACAAATAATGAAAATGTGAGTGAAATACATCATTACATTTCTCATTAAAATAACTTCATTAATTCCTCATGATTATTCATGCTTTGTTTAAAGGTTGAATATGTTCCCCAAAAGAAACAAAAATATCCATTTACATTTCATTCAGATTAGTCTCATACACAGATTATAGGAAATTTGTTTATCACAAATACACAAAAGTGAAGTCTAAAAAATTGTGTGCCACATATAAAATAACATATCAGAGAAAAGAGGCTTTGATCAATAAGGAAATGGTTTTTATACACATCAGAACCAATTTGAAGCAATTCTCTCGATCAATATAGATAGGCAGAAATGCTTTTCAGCATTTATTACCTGTGGAGAGTATTATTGATTAATTGTATTGATTTTTAGAATGCCATGTGGAGAAGCATCTGTTGTTTCTTTAAAAGATGCCTCAAAATGAAAAGTATCAAGAAACTATTTAAGTTTTGAGGATTTGCATTAATGGCTCAACCTGGGTCATCACTCAGAATTTCAAAAACACCAATGAAGGAGATATGGAATTTGATTTAGTTTATTTTGCATCCTATTGCTAATCAATAAATTTTAGAAAAAGAAATTAGTTGGAAATTTAACTTCCATAAGTGCCTGTGCCAATTTATAAACTTTTCTAGTATTTTTACTATGTATAGGCTTCCCAAAGGGCCTAAACTTTTCTCTTATTTGTGCCAAAGGATAAACAAATGTTAATAAATAAATGCATTTTAAATGTCTTTGGCTGAAACCTTGTGCCATAAAAAGGACAATAAAGAGAGCAGGGAAAACTTCAATATCTTGTTTTAGGACTATAGTCAAACAGATATGCTTATCTTACTTGGAGTAATTAATATGTAATGGCTACAACAGTTGTTGAAGATAAAAATCTACTATTATTTAAATTTAGTATGGAATGCTAAGCAAGTAAATTTTCCGCCACAGAGTGTGTTTTATATGTTTGCTCTAAATAAGCAATTTTAAAGAAATTTAATTATTCTATTTGTCTTTTACATAAAACTCATATCTTGTTTACAAAGGCAGTTCTTTGACACCACAGAAATTCCTAAATTTTAGCAGGTGAATAAATTCAAAATGCAGTCTTTCCTTGCTAGGCATGGAACTTTGGTCTTATTTTCCCCTAGTAGGAGTGTGTGAGTGAATATCTTCTTGAACAGGTGCTTTTCCTTCCTGAGCTGTCTTCTGAATATTATAGAAATCCCTTGTGAGATGCACCTAAAGTCCTAAAAATGTTCTAACTAATTATTGAATCTATTTAGAATATCAACAGCCACCTGCTTTCATTAAGAAATCCTTGTAGACCTGTTTCCTAACTTGGTCTTCACCTATGCAGCTGATCAGTGTTGAAATAATATTTATTCAGGGACCCCATGCACCTGGAGCTTTGCAAACATTTCAGAAAATCATTTGGTGATGTCAGAAGAAAATCTAGTTTGGGTTCATTTCTGGGGATCGGATAAGCCATGGTAAAATGTGGTTTGGAGCAAGTCATAGACTGTCGTATTTTCTTCCCTACTGTTCAGTAGTTAAGAAAGGATCCAGAGGCTTATATTTTATAATAAAAACTTAATTAAAACTTTAATTTTTTATATTATAAAGTAATAAAACCACCTTTAGTATTTCTCATTTTTCACTGTTTAAACCATAACATTTACTACATTTTCAGACTTACAGAGTTCTAATATTTTAGGAGATTTTCTCTTCATGGACATTTGTGTCAGCACTAACTTCATTATGAAGAAATAGCACTTCCAAAAGCACAGAGTTTTTTCTGTGGAGGAGAAAATACTCTCAGCTTCCATTAGTTAGTATTGAGGTGCTGAGTTAGTACTAATTGTATCCTTATTTTTAAAACTTCATTCTTCCTTCTGTAGGACAACATCATCTATTGGGTGAAAGTGACTAAGTGATAAGAATTACATTCAAGATGATATCTTCCCTCCCCAAAAGAAGAAAAGAAAACCAGCATGAAAGTCCTGTGTAAATTTAGAGTGAATGACTATTTAAAACTGGAATACTATGCTGGGCTTAGGAGATCATTAAATTCTCTGAAATCATAGACTGCCTAAATTCCAAATCTTTCACAATTCATTACCTGAGGACATACACACCTAACACCTAATTGATAGTTAACTTTAAAATGATTTTAAGTAGTTGATAATAAAAGATAAAATCACTGCTTTCCACTTGTTGAGTATCTACTGTTTTCTGAATATTTTCTATTATGTGATTTTTAAAAACATTTTCACTTTTATAGGTAAAGATGATGAATGAATCATAGTGAAGTTAAGTAACATTGTCAAGATAACGGAGTTACTGTTAGTGCAAGAATGCCAACTCAAATGGTCCATAAACTTTTTCTATTCTACAGCCTGGGGAGAAAGGAAAGTAGTTATGCTAGAAAGCTAAGCTAATTTGGCTGCTACATGAAGAACTAAATCTATATTAACTCATAATTCTATGAAAGCATCGTTATGAATATCTAAAGTAATATTCTAGTATATTACATTCTGATGACCTGACTGTATATCTCATAGAAAATTTAAAGCAACATATGACTAGTTTATTCTTTAATACTTAAAATTTTAAATTTTATTTTAATTGAACTATAGTTGACATTTAGTGTTAGGTGTACAACATAGTAATTCAACATTTTACATATATTACAAAATACCATGATAAATGCAGTCATCTCACAAAGTTATATTATTGACTGCATTTCTTATGTTGTATTTTACATCCCTGTGACTTATTTATAACTGCAAACTTGTAGCTCTTAATTCCCTTCACCTATCTCATCCATCCTTCCCCACCCCTCTGACAACCATCACTTTGCTCTTTGTATTTATGACTCTTTCTGTTTTATTCTGTTTTTTAGATTTCATATATAAGTAAAATCATACAGTATTTGTCCTTTTCAGTATGATTTATTTCACTTACCATAACACCCTCTAGGTTGAACCAAGCTGTTGCAAATGGCAAGATTTCATTCTTTTATTATGGCTAAATATTCCACTGTATGTGTGGTATGTAGAACCACATCTTCTTAATCCATTCATCTACTGACAGACACTTAGGTTACTTCCCTATCTTGGCTTTTATAAAAGATGCTACAATAAGCATTGGGTGCATATATCATTTCAAATTAGCTTTGTTTGTTTGAGTAAATACCCTGAGGTAGAATCACTGAATTACATGGTTTTGTTTCTTAATTTTTTGAGGCACCTTCTTCATACTGTTTTCTACAGTAGCTGTACCAATTTACAATCCCACCAACAGTGTATCAGAGTTCCCTTTTCTCCACAACCTTGACAACACTTGTCATTTTGATACTAGCATTCTGAGTAGTGTGAGATGATATCTCATTGTGGTTTTAATTTGCAGTTCCCTGATGATTAGTGATGTTGAACATCTCTCCATGTGTCTTTTGGCCATTTGTATGTGTCTTTTTTGGAAAAATGTCTATTGATGTTCCCTTCCGCCCATTTTAAAATTTGATTAATTCTTTTTGGTATTGAGCTACATGAGTTTTTTGTATATTTTGCATATTAAACCCTTAACAAATATATCATTTGTAAATATCTTCTCCCATTCAGCAGGTTCCCTTTTAATTTTTAAAAATGGTTTCCTTTGCTGTGCAAAAGCTTTTCAGTTTGGTATAATCCTAGTTTTTATTTTATTATTTGCTTTTATTGCCTTGCCTGAGGAGTGAAAAAAAAAAGTATATTCAAGATATTCATCGGTTAACTGCTGATATTCTCTTTCAGGAATTTTGTGGTTTCAGGTCTTACAATTAGGACTTTAATCCATTTTGACTTTATTTTTGTGTACGGTGAAAGGAAATAGCCTAGTATTCCTGACACCATTTATTGAAGAGACATTCTTTTCTCCATTGTATATATTGCCTCCATTATCATAGATTAATTGACCATAAAGTGTGGGGTCTCTATTCTGCTCCATTGATCTGTGTATTTTGGTGCTAGTACCATACTGTTTTGATTACTATAGCATTGCTGTGTAGTTAGAAATCTGAAATGCTATACCTCCACCTTTGTTCTTTCTCAAGATTGCTTGTCTGTTCAAAGTCTTTTGTGGATCTATGCCAATTTAGAATTATTTCTTCTACACTTGATCTTAGCCAAAAGGCCGAGAAGTGATTAGAATTATTTCTTCTAATTCTATGAAAAATGTTATTGATGTTTGATAGGGATTACACTGAATATGTAGAATGTTTTTAGTATGAACATTTTAACAACATTCTTCCAACTCATGAGCATGTTATATCATTCCATTTGTATTGTCCTCATTTTATTTATTTGTTTTTTAATCAATGTCTTCTAGTTTTCAGAGTACAGGTCTTTTATGTCCTTGGCTAAATTTATTCATAGGTATTTTACTCTTTTTAATGCTATTTTATTTTTATTATTTATTTAAAATTTTTATTTATTTATTTGACAGACAAAGATCACAAATAGGCAAAGAGGCAGGCAGAGAGAGAGAGAGAGAGGAAGAAACAGGCTCTCTGCATGTGGGGCTTGATCTCAGGACCCTGGGATCATGGTCTGAGCCGAAGGCAGAGGCATAACCCACTGAGCCACCCAGGCACTCCTTTAATGCTATTTTAAACAAATTTTCTGGATTTCTCTTTTTGCTATTTTACCATGTCATCTGCAAATAGTGACAGTTTTACTTATTTCTAACCAATTTGGTTGCCTCTATTTCTTTTTTTTTTTTTTTTTTTTTTTTGCCTCTTTTTTTTTTTTTTTTTTTTTTTTTTTTTTGCCTGACTGTTGTAGCTTGGACTTCTAGTACTATACCAAATAAAATTCATGACAGTGGGCATCCTGGTATTTTTCCTGATCTTAGAGGAACAATGTTTAGCTTTTCATCATGAATTGTGATGTTAGCTGTGGTTTTTTATATATGGCCTTTATTATGCTGAGGTATGTTTGTCCTATACCCATTTTGTTGAGAATTTGTATTATGAATAAATATCGATTTTGGGCAAATGTCTTTTCTGCATATTCAGAGAGGATTTCTATCCTTCTTTTTGTTAATGAAATGTGTCACACTGATTGTGTTTATTGAACTATCCTTGCATCCCTGTAATAAATCTCACTTGATCTTGGTGAATGATCATTTTGATGTATTTTTTAATCTGTTTTGCTAATATTTTGAGGATTTTTGCATCATATTCATCAGTGATACTGGTCTATAACTTTGTTTTTTTTTTTTTTTTTTTTTTTTTTTTTGTATTTTTTTTTTTTTTTTTTTTTGTTTTTTTTTTTTTTTTTTTTTTTTTTTTTTTTTTTTTTTTTTGTAGTATCTTTGTCTTGTTTTGGTATCAGGATGATCCTAGCATCATAAATAAATTTGCAAATGTTCCTTCCTCTTCAAGTTTTTGGAACAGTTTTAGAAGAAGTATTCTTTAAATGTTTGATGCAATTCACCATTGAGTCATCTGGTCTTTGACTTTTCTTAGGTTGAGAGTTTTTTGATTACTGATTCAGATTGGTCACTCTTTTTCTAGTTCCTTTATGTGTAAAGTTAGATTTCTTAAGGTTTTTTGAGGTAAGCTTCTATCTCCATAAACTCCCTTAGAACTGTTTTTGCTGCATTCCAAAGATTTAAGCCATTGTGGTTCCATGTTCATTAGTATTCAGGTATTTTTAAAATTTCTTCTTTGATTCCTTTGTTGACCCAATGGTTGTTTGGTAGCATGCTATTTAGCCTAGGTTTTTCCTTTTGTTTTTGTAGTTCTAGTTTCATATGACTGTGGTCAGAAAAGATGATCAATTTCAATCTTACTAAAATCTATGGTCTAACATGAGCTATCCTAGCTATCCTGGGGAATGTATCATGTGACCTTGAAAAGAATGTGTCCTGCTAGTTTTGGGTGGACTTTCTGTATGTATCTGTATCTGTATGTATCTGTTAAGTTCACCTTATTTATGTGTTGTTCAAAGCCACTGTTCCCTTACTGATTGTCAGTCTGGATTACCTCATTGATGTAAGTGGAGTGTGAAAGCCCCTACTATAGTACTACTGTCAGTTTCTCATTTTATATCTGTTAATACCTCCTTTATATATTTAGGTGCTCCTTTATTAGATACATAAATGTTTATAATTGTTTATCCTTTATTGGATAACCCTTATTATATAATGACCCTCTTTTTCTCTTTACAGCTTTGATTTTAAAGTCTATTTTGTCTGATATAAGTATTGCTACTTCAACTTTTTTTGGCTTCTATTTATAGGGCATATCTTTTTTTTTTTTTTTTTCCTTCATGTTCAGCCTATATCTGACTTTAGGTCTGACATGAATCTTTTGTAGTCAGCATATAGATGGATCTTGTTTTGTTATCCATTTTGTCACCCTGTGACAATAGTGGGAGCTTTCACGCTTTATGTACATCAATAAATCTACCCTCCAGACTGAAAATCAGTAAGGGAAGAGTGGCTTTGATTGGAAAATTTAGTCCATTTGCATTTAAAGTAATTATTGAAATGATGTACTTATTGCTATTAGAATTGTTGTCTGGTTATTTTGCAGTTCTGTTTCTTTGCAATTCCCTTGCTCTCTCCCCTGATTTAATGTGTATCTTTAGTAGTATGCTTGGATTCCTTTTTATTCTTTGGGTGTCTATTACATGTTTTGGCTTGTAGTTACCATGATGTTTGTACATAACATCCTATGTATATTGCACTCTATTTTATGATGGTAGCCATTGAAGTTCAAATACTTTCTAAAAGCACTGCATTGTTACTCTTCCCCTCTTCCTGTTTTGTATATCTGACATTTTATACCTTTGTATTTTGTGTATCTCTTTACTAATTATTTTAGGTATTGTTGATTTAAATTCTATATTTTAATCTTCATAATAACTTTATAATTGATCTACTTTTACTATATTTTTACCAGTGAAATTTTATCTTTCACAATTATCTTCTAATTATAACCTTTTCTGCTTAAAGAAGTCCTTTTAACATTTCTTATATAGTTGGTTGAGTGTTGATCAATTCCTTTAACTTTTCTTTTCTCTGGGATACTATCTCTCCTTCAATTTTGAATGATAACCTTGCTGGGTGGAGTATTCTTGGTTGTAGAATTTTTTTTTTTCCCTTTTAGCACTTTGATTTTATCATGGCCACATCTTTCTGGCTGCAAATTTTCTGCTGAAAAATCAGCTGATAAACTTGTGGACACCCCCTTGTTCAAAACTATAGTTGCTTTTCTCTTGCTGTTGTTAAGATTGTCTTTACTTTTTAACTTTTTAATAATTATGTATCTTGGTATTGACAGACCCCTTTGCGCTTCATCTTGTTTGCAGTGCTCTCTGCTTTCTAGTACCTGGATGTCTACTTCTCTCCCCAGATGAGAGAAGTTTCAAAGTTTCCTTCCCCCTCTTCTCTATCTTGTCCTTCTGGGACCTAAAATGCAGACATTAGTACACTGAATGTTATTGCACAGGTCCTTTAACCTATCTTTGTTTTTTAAAATTCCTTTTTCTTTTTATTCTTCAGCTTGGTTGTTTTCCATTACTCTGTCTTGCAGATTGCCAGTTTATTCTTCTGCATTCTCTAATCCATTGTTATCTCTCTTGTGTTCATTTCAGTTTGTATTTTTTTTTTTTTAGTTCTGCTTCGTTCTTTAAAAATTTTTTTTTTCTTTTGATGAAATCTTGCCATTTGCGACAACATGGATGGAACTAGAGCGTATCATGCTTAGCGAAATAAGTCAAGCAGAGAAAGACAACTATCATATGATCTCCCTGATATGAGGAAGTGGTGATGCAACATGGGGGCTTAAGTGGGTAGGAGAAGAATAAATGAAACAAGATGGGATTGGGAGGGAGACAAACCATAAGTGACTCTTAATCTCACAAAACAAACTGAGCGTTGCTGGGGGGAGGGGTTTTAGGAAAAGGGGGTGGGATTATGGACATTGGGGAGGGTATGTGCTTTGGTGAGTGCTGTGAAGTGTGTAAACCTGGTGATTCACAGACCTGTACCCCTGGGGATAAAAATATATGTTTATAAAAAATAAAAAATTAAAAAAAAATGTTTTTTTTTCTAACAATACCACAAAGTTCATCTACTTCTCTCTTAAGTTTGGTTAGTATCTCTGTTACCATTACCCTTTACAGATAAATTGCTTCTTTTTCATTTAACACTTGTTCTGTGGCTTTGTCTTGTTTTTTGTTTGGAACATAATTTTCTGTCTCCTCATTTTGACACTATTCTTTTATGTATCATGTAAATCATCTACAGCTCTTGGTTTTGAAAGTAGTGGCCTAATGTTGAAGTCCTCCTCTGGGGTCCAGAAACAATTCTCCCTGGTTACCAGATGCTCCATTTAGTTCTCCAGTGTAGGATACATTCACCCTCCTGTTGTGACTGAACTATGATAACTGTGGGCATTCTGGTTGGTGTGACTGACCTTCCAGTACTGTTTTTTGAGGTGTGATAGTGGGCAGGGCTGGCTAGCCCCTTTCCTAGGATAGGAGTTGCTTTGGAAGAGCAAGGGTCCTGGTTGAGATTGCACTGGAGACATTGGGTTGTTAGGCACTTTTGGTTAAGGCTGCCTGCTACATGCAACAGGGTTGAAAGCTTCTCTGGAGGTGTGTGCCAGGGAAGAAGGTTGGGTGAAGTGGGTCAGAGAATACCAGGGCTAGGCAAGGAGTGCCAGCAAGGTAAATGAAGAGTGTCAAAACTGGCACCTGCAATGGCACCTTCCAGGCTTCCACTTGCAGAAAATGCTCCTGCATATCCCTGACTCTCTGGCACCTGCTTTAAAATTACCTAACACATGCTTTTCAAATTGCTGTCTCTTTGATAGGTCTTAGAGCAAGGGAGATTTTGGGGGTCCTTTAAGTGCAAATTCTGTTTATTATAGCCCTCTGGCTCTCCTGGAGTTAAAGTTGATTTTCAAAGCTCCCAGATAACTCTGATTATCAAAGCCAGGCATTGTAGGTGCTTGTATTCCCAGTGCAGTTCCCTAGGGTGGATGGTGCCTATTGTGGGGCTTGAACCCCTTGCTTTAAATGAGAACCTCCACGCCTGCATTTTCTATCTTGTTTGTGGGCTGCCACACCAGGTGTTTGGTTCCTGATCAGAGTGCATTTCTGCCCCTCCTACTACTCTTGTTGTGGTTTTTTCTTCATATCTCCAACTGTGGAACTGTTCTACTACTTTTATCATCATTCTCAGAGTTGCTTTATATATAGTTGAACCCTATGTGGGTCCATGGGAGGAGGTGAGGTTGGGGTATTCTCCGCCATCTTCCTGTGAGTTCAATTAATTCCTTTATCAGTCTTTCTCCATCACGTGTTTTCAGTCTTACCCTCTTTTCTGGCATTCAACTTTCAGCAAAATCCTAAAGAGAACTGCAGGAATGGTGGGGATGAAGTGGAAATTACCATTGCAAAAGAACACAAAGAGCTGAACACCTGTGTGACAAACAAGCTATGTTAGAATATGAAAAAAAAATTCTTTAAACTCAGGCCTCTTTTGCATTTATAGATACTAGGATTATTACTAGTGACATTCATGTTCCAGATTATACATCCCAAAAGAATCACCATCCTAGTAAATTACACTGAATTTTTTAAAAATCAAATAGAGAATAAGCTTGTTATACTCTAAAGTCAGAAAATATATCACATTTTATAAGGCCTCAATGTCTTCAGGGGAAAAAAAATTAACTTAAAACTCTCTTCTTAAGGGCTCTTTTAAGTTTTAGTGGCAATCTTGCACATGTTCTTAAGACCTTGATATGGTCCTTTAGAATTCTGAATACTGAAAAATTATTTATTATTTCTACAATAAAGAAACCATTTTAGAACCAAAGTATAAAAATACATACAACCAAATACATAAAGGCTGCTTTATGAAATATTCTCTTAAGAAACTATAATATTTTTGTTATAGTAAGTATTTAAACTTAAAAAATATTGATTAGAAATCACTTCACAATAAAACACAAGAAAATGAGGGGAGGGGGTTGATGAAACAAAATTGACAAAATCTTGATAACTGCTGAACCCAGGTAATGAGTAAATAAGGTTCATTATGCTGTTTTCTCTACTATTACATATGTTTAAAAAATAAAAATTTTTTAAAAAGCCACCTAAGATCATTATTGTATAGTCATTTCTTATACTTAGAATTTAAATTATTAAGAAGTGGAACTCATTTTGGAGCAAGATATATGTACTGTGAGTCTAAGTAATGTTGCTAGCACCTAAAGAGCCAGATAGTGATAAAGATACTAAATGTAAAAATGTGTTAGAAAAACAAACTTAGAGCCATGATGAGATCAATAGATTCTTTTCAATTGTAATTACAAGTATCTATATCTATATCTACGATTTATTTATTTATTTGATACGCAGAGATCACAAGTAGGCAGAGAGGCAGGCAGAGAGAGAGAAGGAAGCAGGCTCCCCACTGAGCAGAGAGCCTGATGTAGGGCTCTATCCCAGGACTCTGGGACCATGACCTGAGCCGAAGGCAGAGACTTTAACCCACTGAGCCACCTAGGCACCCCTACATATATATATATATATATGTATATATATATATACATATATTTATATGCTTTAAATTACATATATATGTGTATATATATAAAATAATTTAAGATGTTATGAAGTGCTAAAAAGTAGGTGCCTTAAATCTTTGGTCTTTTACTCTTGTATATAACTGCATTAGAATTCAAAATTACTTTCTCTAAATTATGAAGCATACCATATGATTTTTAAATACTTAAAGTATTTAAATGAAATGCTAAAATTTGTATGCTGGTATAGGGAACACTTATTTACCCAAAGAATTAGTGACAGTAAGCCATGTTGATACCATATAAGCTCCAACTAGACTTAAATAGAGTTGCCTATGTGCATGTACTATGGAAACTAAAATAATACAAAGATTTTCATTGAAAGGCACTATCTATCATAACCAGAAAGAAGATTGGTAAAAAGCAGAATGAACTTCCTGGCCTATACCACAAATTGACCACTGGTAGTGCCTAAATATACCAGATAATTGTTCTGTCATCTGCTTCACATTGATTATACAGTCATTGTGGTACATTTCTTATGACTAAAAATAGATTCCATTTTAAAAAATTTAGACATGATTTAAATTTTCTAAATTAGAAGTCTTTTCAAAATAACACAATATTAGCCCTTTAAAGTTATTTTTAGAGCAAATCTAGAACTTCGATGTTTTGTTTTTCTAAGAATTAATATCTTCAGTATTTCCCGATTTTTTTTCATTTTTTTAGCTTTATGGTATGCGTATTATAAAGCATGAAGTTTCTAAAATATTTTCATTTTCAATCAAATGCAAACATGTCTCTGAAGATGTATAGAATCACGTTTAACTCTCCACATAAAACACATGCACATTTTGACCTAACTGATCCTGATAACAAAGGGAAACTTATTTTACTGAATAACTTTCATAATTTTGGCAAAAACATTTATAAAAAAAACTTTGTCCTTTTCCTAGACCTAAAAATACTAATTCTCATGCATTACATATTTAATGCAATCCCTATTTTACATTTTGTTTGTTATTCAATGAAGTAGTCACAGAGAAAGAAATAACTTTTTTTCTCCAAACTCTAGATATTCTTGAGCCAAGCTTTTCCACCTGATGATAGAAAGGACATGGCAAGACTAAGCCAAATCTTGCATATTTCCTTCACGGGCTGCCAGCCAAAGAATAGGGCATGATTGTAGGAAAAACTGTATTATAACATTTAACCAAGACAAGGAAAAGCACCCCATAAACCATCTGAATTCATGAAAATGTCTATAACTTCCAGAAGAGAGATTGCAAGACTGCTTCTATAGCAGATATTTTCATTTTTTTTCCTGATGCAACATATAATACTGATTTATTTAATCATAACTACTATAGGCTTATAATGATAAATAACACTCCTCTACCCTAAATCTTCTTACACCAGAGGTCATTCCTGAAAGTATCTATTTTAAAGATTTATTTTAGAGAGAGAATGAGTGAGTGAGTTGGGGGAGGTGCAGAGGGAGAGAATATTCAAGCAGACTTCCCACTTAACATGAAGACTTTTGCAGGGTATGATCTCAAGACCCATGATATGATGATCTGAGCAGAAACCAAGAGTTGGACACTTAATTGACTGAGCCACAAAGGTGTCCCTGAAAGTATTTATTTTAAATATGCCTATGTATCAATTTCAGACATTTTCTCTGGAATTCTTATTAAAAGAGAGTATTAGTCTCTTATCTAATTAATACCCATTTCTTACCTCTCCCTATTCTCAACTGGTTTAGATCACAATTAGGGTAACTGGTTCGGGTTCAGGATTAACAAATTTAGTAGTTACATTATTATGACACCTATCCATATCATTCACTGCTGAGCCACTTTGAGTGGTCTGATTATATATCCCTTGTACAAACTTACTTGCCAGATTTTTTTTCCTTTCTGGTTTAGTTTTCTATATATCTATCATTAATCACTTAGACTCATTAGAACTATAGAACCTCTTTCAATAGTATTCTTCTAATCGTCAAATTTATTTTTGGATTCTTATTTCCTGGAGACCATACCTCCAAAACAAGAGCTTTGTTGTTAGAAAAAGTCCATTCTTTGGAGATTTTTTTGAACAATAGTGTATAATGGGGGTAAAATTCTGAATGTGGGAAGCCAAATGACATTTTCACTGTGGGATCCTTAAATGTCAGATCCTTAATTTTAATTATTTCTTTTGGGTCTTAGTTTTTTTTTTTTTTTCCAAACTGAACCTGATTAGCAATCTATATTTCAGGAGGAGGATGAGGAAAGAGTGGAGAAGATTTTAATAGTCAAAATCTGTTTTGTGCTTGCTTTTGTGCCTTGTATTCCTGAGTTCAGAACCCCTACTAATTAAACTTTTCTTTCCTTTCTTTCTTTCTTTCTTTTTTTTTTTTTTTAAGATTTTTATTTATTTATTTGACAGACAGAGATCACAAGTAGGCAGAGAGAGGAGGGGAAGCAGGCTCCCTGCTGAGCAAAGAGCCCAATGTGAGGCTGATCCCAGGACCCTGGGATCCTGACCTGGGCTGAAGGCAGAAGCTTTAACCCACTGAGCCATTCAGGCACCCTGTGCTCAGGGGTTTTAAACTGCTCTTTATATAAATGGGTCAAATCCGTGCCTCGTCACTAAATTCTTTGTAGCAGGTGTAATGAATTCCAGAATCATTAGGAAGCTCTGTGGTACAAATTAATTAATTCACATTGAGTTTTTTTTGTTGTTGTTGTTGTTTTTATTTGTTTTTGCTTAGATCCCTGCTTCCCCTGTTTTGCTTAAGTCAGTTACCACTCCTCCATCTGTTTCCCATTGCCATTCCTATCCCACTTGTAGCATGGTCTCCATTCTCTCTGTCCTTGTGTACTTAATACCCCTTTTCTTCTTTACTGACAAGGTAGTGGACTCAGATCTTTACCACATTTAATATATTCTGCAATATGATATTTACATTTAGATGGATAAAAATGATGCCAATTTACCTGTATATATTATATTCAATAATTTAGATACTCTAAGTTTTAATTATGTACTTTTATAAATGATCTATAAATCTTAGGAAATTTTCATTAAAAATTAGTAAGATGAAGCCCCAAAATATGTATATTTTTTTCTTATTTGACCTTCACATTCCATAGGCATTTTATAGGCCTTAGCCTATTTACTCCTCAAAGTCATCCCAATATTGGTTATCCCAATATTAACCCACAGAGACTGAGCAAATTGCCTGTGTCACATTTAGTCGGGGCCAACATTCACATACAAAAAGTTTGGATCCTTTTATAGAACCACAAAAGCCCCCAAATAGTCAAAGTAATCTTAAGAAAGAGGAACATAACTGGAGGTGTTATACTTCTTGATTTCAAATTATATTACAATGTGATAGTAACCAAAACAATATAGCATTGGCATAAACATAGACACAGAGATTAATAGAAAAGAAAGCCCAGAAATACACCCCAAAGTATATGGCCAATTTACTTCAAAGGAGCCAGGAATATACAATGGGAAAAGGACTGTCTCTTCAATAAATGTTCTTGGGAAGACTGATTACATGGAAGGGAATGAAACTGGGCCATTATCAAAATTCAAATTTGAGTAGAGACTTGAATGTAAGACATGAACCATAAAATTCCTAGAAGAAAACTTAGGCAGTAAGCTCTTTGACCTCAGTTTTGGCAATGATTTTTTTTTTTTTTGATTTGACACCAAAATCAAAGGCAACAAAAGCAAAAATAATTAAATGGGACTACATTTAAATTAGAAAGTTTCTGCATAGCAAAGGAAATAATCAACAAAATGAAAAGGCAACATACCAAATGGGAAAAAAACACTTGCAAATCACATATCTGATATGTTAATATAAAATGTATATACAAAACTCCTAGGACTCCATAGAGGGGGAAATACAAAAAATTGGCACAAAACCTGAATAAACATTTTTTGTCATGAAGACATTCAAATGGACAACAGGTACACAAAAAGGTACTCAACATCGCTAATAATTAGGGAAATGCAAATCTAAACCACAGTGAGATATCACCTTATACTTTTCAGAATGGTTATTGTCAAAAGACAGAAATAACAAGTGTTAGTAAGGATGCAGAGAAAAGGAAACAGTTGTGCACTGTTGGTGGGAATATAAATTGGTGCTGCCACTATGGAAAGTAGAGTGGAAGTTCCCCCTTAAATTAAAAATAGAACCACCATATGACCTAATAATTCCACTTGAGAAGAATAAATGAAACAAGATGGGATTGGGAGGGAGACAAATCACAAGTGACTCTTAATCTCACAAAACAAACTGAGGGTTGCTGGGGGAGGGGGTTTGGGAGAAGGGGGTGGGATTATGGACATTGGGGAGGGTATGTGCTTTGGTGAGTGCTGTGAAGTGTGTAAACCTGGTGATTCACAGACCTGTACCCCTGGGGATAAAAAATATATGTTTATAAAAAATAAAAAATTAATAAAAAAAATAAAACCCACTAATAAAAAAGATACACACATCCTTATGTTCACTGCAGATAATTTACAATAACCAAGACATGGAAGTAACCTAAGTGTTCACTTACAGATGAATGGATAAAGATGTGGTATATATATACAATAGAATATTATTCAGCAATCAAAATGAATGAAATCTTGCCATTTGCCACAACATGTTTGGACCTTGAGAACATTATGGTAAGTGAAGTAGATCGAATACAAATACTGGATGATCTCACCTATACGTGAAATCTTAAAAGCTAAAAATACAAAGCCAAAATCAAAACCAAAACCAAAACCAAAAACCCCAAAACATACAGAACAGATGTGGTTGCCAGAGGCAAGAGGTTCGGGAAATGAGTAAAGGTTGTCAATGGGTACACGTTTCTAGTTACAACATGAATAAGTTCTGAGGATGTAGTGTACAGAATGATGACTAAGTTAGCAATACTGTATTATATATTTGTAGTTTCCCAAGATAATATATCTTAATTCTCACTACAAGAAAAAAAATGTGTAACTATATGAGGTGATGTTAACCAAACTTATTATGGTAATCATTTTATAATAAACATAAATCATTGTGTTGTACATTTTAAATGATATATTGTTATAGGTCAATTGTATCTCAATAGAATGAGAAGAAATTAAATAAAATAGAAATGCCTAGGTCAAAAAGAAAAAAAAAACAGTTTTTGTCCATAATCTCTGTTCTTAACTGTATGCTTACAGTCCATTTAAGCTCAGGTCATGGTTCATGGTTTCATGATCTCTAATGTGATAAGAGTACCCTCTTAAAATCATAAATACTCCTAAGAACCATCATGTCTAAAGCCACATACATCTATTCAATGTCCTCCTTAGCTTACTCATCACTACTTAAGGGATAGCTTTGAGCTTTGATCTGCACTTGCTTCAAGACTCCCTTCTTAGGGAGCATTCCTTTTCTACGCCAATTCATTTCACATGTGGGATGGTGTCTTTTGCCAAGCCTCCTATAGATTGGCAGTTCAATCTTGGACTATAGTTTTGAGTCTGATCTGGCTTTCATTGGAACTGTGCTTCTTATAACTTCCCCTTAGCTTCACATATTTCATCTAGTTGGACATTAGCACCATAATCAACACTTCCATCTAGAACTAATGTTGTGTGCCCTGTCTACCACCTGCCTCTCTCCTCTTTCATCAGGGAGGGGAAGGACAATGCTCTACTCTCATTCTAATTGGATGGTATTGGATTTTAACTGCCTCTTCAAATTATATTTTTAGTGATATTTAATTTAGCATTCAGAATATGACTGTTTTTAACCAATTTATGCTCAAAGTGAGCTTAAGATAAAATGGGAACTGGATGATGTAGAAGAATAGTCACTTGTTTGGCTATCCAGGAAGCCAAGTTTAATTTTAGCCTTGAGAGAATTTGAAATCATTATAATTAGCTGGGTATTAAAACCCAAGTGAAAAGGACTCTCTCTCTCTTTTTTTAAGCGTACCCATTCATTTAGCATCAATTCACAACTGGCAGTCCATTCTCTCAAATGTGCTATCACTGAGCATGCAGAGCTGGAGTAAAATATTTCTGGAGAAGTTCAAACAACTTGGAAGTAGGTCATTGCTGGAGATGTGATATAGACACTATAATTAACTTGAATATCTATAGAACTGTAAGGAATGTAAAACATATGTATCTGTGAAGGGGAAGTTTATATTGTTTCATACATTTTACATGTGGTACCAAATAATGGGGTAGTTGGTTTCAAATAATTGTGTGGTGTTGGCCTTCAATACAAGTGTTAGATGATAAAAATTACTGAGCTTGGGCTCCAGGGTTAACTTGAAGTGCACCCTAGAAAAAAAGACCATCGTTTCACAGTCACTTCAGGATTCTACATAAGTTCTGCTTCAGTCCAGACTAATACCCTAACTGAAGAATGTCAGTGATATGATGGTCTAAGGTATCTTTAAGAGCAGATGAGAAAATACGACTGGCAGTTTAGTGTTCTGCCCCTGCAAAGAACTAAAAAGGTATTTTGTAAGATTTAGGGAAAAAAATAAAAAATGGGCTTTGGAATTTCCAGTAGAAAATGAAGGCAAGGACTCTTCTTTTAACTTAAGCATGTTATTGTCAACAGTGGCATCTCTATTAAGTTTGCTCTTTTACCTAAACACTCCTATTACTGTCATCTCCCTGGATTGTCATACCCACCACCCTGACAGTACAAACATTCCACTGTAAAATCTGTCAGAAAGGCCAGTTGATGTACTACATCTTCTGACACATGCTGGTCTTTAATATCAGCCTGTCAGAACACCTAAGAGAAAGGCATCTGCTTTCATGCTTGGAGCTAAGACTGGGACTACCATCACATACACTGTAATCATTAGCTTTATGCTGCTATGAAATTCTGCCTTTTGGAACCATAGAATGTCTTGCTGGAAAATGCTGTTGGCATACATCTATCATGCAAGTTAAATTGCACACATTTTGGTAGAAATCGTTAATTAAAATAAACTTTTCTGGTGTGAATCTGCTTTAATTTCTTTTTATGATGAGTTGTTTTGAAATGTATATATTGGATTTTATTTTTGCCACAATCAAGTGGTACCTGCATAGAAGTCAAATGAAATAATTTTGGCTTGACTTATCTTGATTTAATTTATCCATGTGAATTATATATGCCACCACATTCATCTTAAGTTTGTTTTATCTAACGAAGAATGTTTCTCTTGGTTTAAAAATGTGATTGGCTTAAGTAATTCAGGAGTGACAATCTGGAAAGTCTGTTTTAGCAAAGATAGCTTTCCTGCAACCCCACTGGCAGGCCATTGAGCTTTCATGTTTTCTCTTCCTATCTGGTTCTCTTCTAGTATATGTTTATGGGAGGCCTGAGGAGCAGTTTATTAATGTAAGGGATTTTTTTGTGACAAATAAAATAGAACTTCTAAACCCAGTACATGTGGCATAGTCATATATTCACCTTGGAGAATGTGGACTTATCCCAAAGACAATTACAGATTATCTTGTTTGAACAGCCTTCAGATTGTAAAGCAGCACATGCTTTTATTTTCTAATTCGTAAAATTTATTTTGGTACTAGTAATTAAGATAAAAATGATGATCTCTTGCACACACGCCCTCCTCAACACCTTACCTTATCTCCTGGCTTAACTCCCCCTTCATGAAGCTGAATTTATTTATTTATTTATTTATTAAAGATTTTATTTATTTATTTGTCAGAAAGAGAGAGGAGCGAGAGTGAGCACAAGCAGACAGAGTGGTAGGCAGAGGCAGAGGGAGAAGCAGGCTCCTGGCTGAACAAGGAGCCTGATGCGGGACTCGATCCCAGGACGCTGGGATCATGACCTGAGCCGAAGGCAGCCGCTTAACCAGCTGAGCCACCCAGGCGTCCCATGAAGCTGAATTTAATTTGGTTTGTATCATTTCATAGTTTCCATTTACTCACAAAACATATACACAATATATAGTGGCTTTAATTTTTAAAGGAGTATGTGTAGATCATATATATTCTTTAACTTGTTCCTTTTAACAATATATTATGGACATAGAGAGGTTTACCATGAAAGGAACCATGAATTTTAAGATTCCTTATGTGTATGGGCCCCTTCCAAGTCCCTGGGAGGGGGAGGTCTTAGAAATTCTTTTATTCTTTTATATATATGAATAAATTTATAAATATATTTTAATGAATAAAATATATATGAATAAAACTATATATATATAATTTTTTTCTCCCCTCAGAGAGAGTCTTTGACTTTTATCTGCTAGGCTCCACAAAATCTGGATCTGCTCCTGAGCTTGGAAATCTTTTTAGGTCAGTAGATCTGGAACACATACATCCTTTTTATTCTAGCATTCTCACAAATGGAAATCTCTCTAACAGGAAAGAATTGCCAAATATACAAAGACAAGGATCATTGTAGCATTTTTAAGATACTAAAAATAAGACAACTGCTTTTTTATCACTTGGAGAAAATTTTTAAATTATTGTACAGCCATGATTTGGAAATACCATGTGCTTTTGCATTTACTAAATAATAGCAGATTATGTTTATAAAGGTGGATTCAATTTTTGATGTGATCAAAGGTATTCAGAGTTATTGGAAAATAGAGGTGCAATTATAGTAGTATAAACTTCAGCAAACAATTAGAATGTGAGTACAGCCATTTGGTGATTGGAAGAAAGATACTGAGGAGAAAGATACTGAGCTCACCACCTCATAGCACACTGGGCAACAAGTATATGTATTGCAACTAACTCCTAAAATGACCTGAAGACTGGCAGAACAGATCTTCCACAGTGAAAATCACACAGAGAAGGCCACATCAAAAAGAGTAGGAGGGGGTTGCCTGGGTGGCTCAGTTGTTAAGCGTCTAGCTTCGGCTCAGGTCATGATCCCAGGGTCCTGGGATTGAGCCCTGCATCAGGCTTCCTGCTCGGAGGGAAGCATGATTCTCCTTCTCCCACTCTCCCTGCTTGTGTTCCATCTTTTCCTCTGTCTCTCTCAAATAAATAAATAAAATCTTTAAAAAAAAATGAGTAGGAGGGCACAGACATAGGTACTGAACTGCCAGTGCAAATAACCATAAGCAGGAAGGTTATCACAAGCACAGAGGACCTGTGGGATCAAGCTTCACACTGGACACCCTAGGCCCTGGGAACCTACACTGGAAATACAGGTCCCCATAATGTCTGGCTTTGAAAATCAGCAAGGCTTAATTCTGGAAGTTTTAAAAATCAGCGGGTATTAACTCTAAGAAAGCCAGAGGACTTTAGGAAATAGTCTCCATTTTTAAAGAACCAGCATGCTATTTCATTCATGAGAGACCCAGCAAAGAACTAATAGTTTGAAAAGTGCCTGGGTTATACATGAAGGAGATTTGTTGGCTATTTTTAGTACACATGTCAGAGGGGTAGGGATCTGCAGAGGAGATAACTCCAAGAACAAAAATCCTGGAAGGTGCCCTTTTCCTTCAGCTTAGATAGCTGAATGTTTGTAGGAGCCAGGTCTGACACTCTCCATCTACCTTTCTAGCACCACTTGCTCTGTCTGAGTGCCTCTCTGTATATCCACCCCAAGCAATCTGTGCACACTGGCAGTCCTCCCTTCAAGGTAGCTTCTACCCTTCTACATTCAATGGGCAGTACTGACCAGTAAACTGGTGTCTTTTCAGAGGTACTTTTGCCCCATGGAGAAGAGCTAACTTCACACAATACCATGTCCACAGTAGCTCAACCAAGCCTCTCAGCAAGATGCACTGAGGTCAGGCCTTGCCCACCAGTGTTCCCACAGCAATCATGGCTCAGCCATAATAGGAAGGTACAGGTACACCTCTGGAGTGGCTTCTCCTGGTGATCAGGAGGGATGGAGCTTCTGGGCTCCACAGGACATCTGTATAAGGCCACTACTTTCAAGATGAGGGAACTTAAATGACCCATCAATACATGGAAACAAGTACAAAGTCAGACAAAATGAGGAGAAAGAGGAATATGTTTCAAACGAAAGAACAAGAAAAAACAAGAAAAAAAGCTAAATGAAACAGAGATAAACAATCTAGTCCATAAAGAATTTAAAGTAATGGTGATAGTTACCAGATTTGAGAGAGGAGTTGATGAACTCATTGAGAGCTTCAACAGAGTAATAGAATGTATAAGAAAGAATCATTTAGATCTGAACACAATGACTAAAATAAAAAATACATTAAAGGGAATCAACAGCATATTAGAGGATGCAGAACAAATCATCAATCTGAAAGACCAGGTAATAGAAAGCAACCCAGCTGAAGAGAAAGAAAAACAACAACAACAACAACAAACAACAACAATGAAACAGGAGATGAATTAAAGTTCTGTGACAATATCAAGTACAATAACATTCAGTTTAAGGGGTCCCAGTAGGATAAAAGAGAGAAGGGGGGGCCAAAAAATTTCCCTAATCTGAGGACAGAAAGATATCCAGGATTAGGAGAACCCAAAGTAAGATGAACACAAAGAAGTCCACACAAAAACACATAACAATTAAAATGGCATAAGCAAACAAAAAACCAGAATTTTAAAAGTAGCAGAGAAAAGCAAACAGATAAGGGAAATCCCATAAGTCTCTCAGGTGATTTTTCAGCAGAAGCTTTGAAAGCCAGCAGGGAGTGGCCTGATATATTTGAAATCTGAATAGAAAAAAGCTACAACCAAGAATATCCTACCCAGCAAATATATCACTCAGTAGTGAAGGATAAATAAAGAATTTCATAAACAGAAGTTAGAGGAGTTTATTACTGCTAAACTGGCCTCACAACACATTTCAAAGGGACTTCTTTAAGTGGAAAATAAAAAGCTATAACTAGAAAATAATTATGAAAGAAAAAATCACTAATAAAAGCAAACACAGTAAAGGCAGTAGGTCAGTAAATCAATCACTTATAAAGCTAGAGTTAAGGTTAAAATATACAAGTGGTATGATCAATTAGAGCTACAAAAATTAGTCAAGGGATACATGAGATAAAAAATTGTAAAATATGACATTGTATACATAAAACATGGGAGGGTGAGTAAAATTTAGTGCTTTTCAAATGTGTTTAAAATTAAGTGACCATTGGAAATAATATCCAATGGAAAAAGGTTTCTTCAACAAATGGATCACTTTCTTATACAACACACACACACAAAATAAATTCAAAATGGATTAAAGACCTAACCATGAGTCAGGAAGCCATTACAATTCTAGAGGAGAACATAGGCAGCAAGCTCCATGACATGGCCCATATCAACTTCTAGGACTTTTGGGATTTCATCAAGATAAAGATCTTTTTCACAGTGAAGGAAACAATCAACAAAACTAAAAGGCAACCTTCAGAAGGGAGAGGGTATTTGCAAATGACATATCTGATTAAGGGTTAGTATCCAAAATCTATTAAGAACTTATTAAACACAACATCCAAAAAATAATCCAGTTAAAAAATGAGCCAATGGCATGAATAGACATTTTTGCAAAGAAGACCTACAGATCGCTAACAGATACATGAAAAGATGCTCAACATCACTCATCATCAGCAAAATACAAATCAAAACTACAATGAGATATCACTTCATACCTGTCAGAATGACTAAAATGAATAACACAGGAAACAACAGATGTTGATGAGGATGAAGAGAAGAGGAAAACTCTTACACTGTTGGTGAGAATGCAAACTGGTACAGCCACTCTGGAAAACAGTATGGGAGTTCCTCAAAAAGACAAAAATAAAACTAACCTATGACACAGCAACTGTAATATGTATTTATCCAAAGGATACAAAAATACTGATTTGAAGAGATATATGCAATCCAATGTATGGCAGCATTATCAATAACGGACAAATTATGGAGAGAGACCAAATGTCCATCAACTGATGAATGGATAAAGAAAATGTGGTATAGGGGTGCGTGGGTGGCTCAGTCGTTAAGTGTCTGACTTCGGCTCAGGTCGAAGGTTCATGATCCTAGGGTCCTGGGATCGAGCCCTGCATCAGGCTCAGTGGGAAGCCTGCTTCTCCCTCTTCCACTCTCCCTGCTTGTATTCCCTCTTTCACGATCTCTCTCTCTCTGTCAAATAAACAAATAAAATCCTCAAGAAAAATAAAGAAGAAAATGTGGTATATACATAATGGAATATTATTCAGCCATAAAAAATGAAATACTGTCATTTGCAACAACATGGATGGAGCTAGAAAGTATTTTGCTAAGCAAAGTAAGCCAGTTAGAGAAAGACAAATACCATGATTTTACTCCTATGTGAAATTTAAGAAACATAACACATGAACATAGGGAAGAAAAACAGAGGCAAACCATAAAATAGCCTCTAATCTATAGAGAACACACTGAGGGCTGCTGGAGGGTGAGGGGGTGGGCCAAATGAGTGATGGGTATTAAGGAGGACATATATTGTGATGAGCACTGGGTGTTGTATGTAAGTAATTAAGTACTAAATTCTACTCCTGAAACTAATATTGTACAGTATGTTAATTAAATGGAATGTAAACAAAAACTTGGAAGAAAAAAATGACCATTAAAATAGACTGCTATATAAACTGGATGGTATATATGAACCTCATGGTAATTACAAACCAGAAACTTACATAGATACACAAACAAAGAGAAAGGAATCTAAAAATAACACTGAAAATCATCAAACAACTAATGAAGAGCAAGAGGATTGAAAAGGAAAGGAACTACAAAAACAAGACGACAATTAACAAAATAGCAATGTATACATTCAGTTACTAATTACATGTAAATGGACTGAATGCTCCCAGCAAGATATAAACAGATTTTTAATAATTAAAAAAAAAAAAGAACCATCTATATGTTGCCTACAAGAGACTCACATCAGACTTAAAGTCACATACAGACCAAAAGTAGAAGAAAGATAAAGAACAAAACAAAACAAAAACAGAACAAAACAAAACAAAACAAAACATGCTGGAGTAGCAATACTTACATCATAAAAAATAGACTTTAAAAGAAAGATTTTAAAAAAATCAAAGTCATTACAGAGTAATGAAGGGATTAATACAACAGGAGGATATAACAATTACAAATATCTGTGCACCCAACATAAAAGCACCTAAAGTCAGAGAAAGACAAATACTATATGATTTCACCTATATGTGGGATTTTAAGAAAAAAACAGATGAACAGAGGGAAAGGCAAGTAAAAAAAAAAATAAGAAAAACAAAGAGGAGGCCAATCATAAGAGACTCAACTATGGGAAATAACTGAGATTTGCTGGAGGGGAGGAGGATGGGAAGGGAATGGTAATTGGATGATGGACATTAAGAAGGGCACTTGAAGTAATAAGCACTGGGTGTTGTATGCAACTAATGAATTACTAAATTCTAACTCCAAAACAAATAATACAGTATATGTGAATTAATTTTTTATTTAAATTCAATTTTTTTTAAAAAAGCACCTAAAATATAAAGCAAATATTAATAGACATAAATATAGAAATTGGCAATAGTATAGGGAACTTTAACATCCCACCTACATCAAAAGATAGATCATCTGGACTTAATAAGGAAACAGTGGCTTTGAATCACACAGACTGACACATTAGACTTTTTGGGCCTTACAATCATTTATAGAAGAGTACATTCCAAACCAGAAGAATAGATATTCTTTCCAAGTGCACATGGATCATTCTCCAGGATAGATCACAAGTTTAGCCACAAAACAAGTTTCAATAAATTTAATAAGACAAATCATATCAAGCATATTTTCTGACCACAATCATATGAAACCAGAAATCAATTATAAGAAAAGAACTGGAAGAAACCATTTTTATCTCCATGGAAGCTAAACAGAGTGTTACTAAGCAACCAATAGGTAAATGGAGAATTCAAAGAGGAAATAAAAAAGGAGACAAATAAAAATTGAAGCACTGTGGTTCAAATTCTTTGGGACACAGCAAGAACAGTTACAAGAGAAAAGTTTATAGTGATACCTACCTCAAAAAAAAAAAATGACAACATAACGTTTCACCTAAAGGAACCAGATAAGAACAAAGTCCAAAGTTAGTAGAAGGGGGAAAAAAAAAAAATCAGAGCAGAAATAAATGTGGACTAAAAAACAAACAAGAAAACAATGAAAAAGATGAATAAAACTAAACCGGTTCTTTGGAAGACAAAATTGATAAGCCTTTGCCAGACTAATGAAGAAGAAATAAATGAGGTTCAAATAAAAAATTTCAGATATGTGAGAGAAGTTACAACCTACACATACAAAATATGTGATTATAAGATACTACTCTGAAAAATTACATGCTAACAAATTGAACAACATAGAACAAATGGATAAATTCCTAGAAATAGATGAATCAGAAAAAAATAGAAAGTCTGAATAGACTGATTGATGGCTCATAACAAAATTGATGGTAATTAAAAATTCTGCAAAAAAGTGGAGGAAAGATGGCTTCACAAATAAATTCTACAAACATTAAACAAACAAAAACCAAAAAACAGTTAATGTCTATCCCTCTCAAACTATTCCAAAACTGTGAAAAGGAAGGAACACTTCCAACTTTATTATGAGGCCTGCATTACACTGATACCAAGACAAGACGAAGACATTACAGAAAAAGAAAAATGAAATAGAAAAACACTCAACAAAATATTATCAAACCAAATTCAAAAATACACCAAAAAGATCACTCAAGATTAAGTGGGATTTATTCCAGGGATGGAAAGATGGTTCAATAAACATAAAATCTTTGTGATACAGTGCATTAACAAAATCAAGGATTAATATTATAATATTATTTTAATAGATGCAGAAAAAGAATTTAATAAAACTTAAGAACTTAAGAGTTTATATCATGAAGCATGTTAACAAAGTAGGTATAGGACAAACATACCTTAACATAATAAAGGCCATATATGAAGACCTACAGCTAACATCATATTCAAGGCCAGGAGTAAGGCAAGAATACCCACTTTCAAGATTTTATTCCATATAATAATGAAGTCCTAGCTATAGCAATCAGCCAAGAAAAAGAAATAAAACTCGCCTGAATTGGTAAGAGAGAAGTAAAACTGTAACTATTTGCAGATCACATGATACTATATACAGAAAACCCTAACTCCCCACTAAAAAAAACATAAAACAAAAAACAAAAAACTATTACTACTAATAAATTAATTCAGTACAGTTGCAGTATATAAAATCAATATACAGATATTGGTTGTGGTTCTATACATGAATAATTTAGAAGCAGAGAGAGATATTAAGAAAGCAATCCTGGGGCACCTGGGTGGCTCACTGTGTTAAGCCTCTGCCTTCAGCTCAGGTCATGATCCCAAGGGTCTGGGATTGAGCCCTGCATGGGGCTTTCTGCTCAGCAGGGAGCCTGCTTCTCGCCCCCCCCCCCCTGCCTGCCTCTCTGCTTACTTGTGATCTCTCTCTGTCAAATAAATAAATAAGATCTTTAAAAAAAGAAGAAAGCAATCCTATTTGCAAGTGCTTCAAAAAGAATAAAATACCTAGAAATAAATTTTACCAAGGAGGTGAAAGACCTGCACACTGAAAACTCTAAGACAATGATGAAAAAAACTGAAGATGACACAAATAAATGGAAAGATTATGCCATGCTCATGGACTGAAAGAATATTGTTAAAAGTCCATACTAAGCAAAGCAATCCAGTAACTAATGCAGTCCTTGTCGAAGACCAGTAATAGTTTCAAGAACTGGAATAGGCAAAGCAATCTTGAGAAAAAACAAAGCTAGAGGTATCACACTCCTAGATTTCAAACTGTACTATAGTGTAACAGTAATCAAAACAGTACGGTGCTGGCACAAAAATACACAAAGATATGTAGAGACCAACAGAACAGAACAGAAAACCCAGAAATATGTCCATGCTCATAAGGTCAATTAATATATGAGAAATGAGACAAGAATATATAGTGAGAGAAAATATGGCCTCTTTAACAAATGGTGTTGGTGAAACTGGACAGCTCTATGCTAAAGAATGAAACTGGATCACTTCCTTCCACCATAAACGAAAGTCTAAATGACTCAGAGACCTAAATGTGAGACCTAAAACCATAATATTCCTAAAAGAAAACAGTAAATTCATGGACCTCAGCCTTAGCAATATTTTTCTGGATTTGTTTTCCCAGGCCAAGGGTAAGAAAAGGAAAAATAAATAATTTTTTAATAAATAAATAATAAATAAATAATAATATATCAATCTAAACAAAAACAAAAACAAACAAACTTTCATACAGTGAAGGAAGCCAACAAAATGAAAAGACATTCTATGGAATGAAAGAAAATATTTGGAAATGATATATTCAGTAAGGCGTTAATATCCAAAATACATCGAGAATTCATGCAACTCAACACCAAAAGACAAATAATTTCATTAAAATTGAGCAGCATACCTGAATAGACATACAGATAGCTAAAAAACACATGGAAAGATGCTCAACAACATAATCTTCATGGAAATGCAAATCAAAACCACTATAAGATACCAGGTCACACCAAAGATGGTGGAGGACTAAGGGAAGGCTCAGTTTGTCTTGTCCTTCAAATATAACTAGATAGTTATCACATCATTTTGAACACTGAGAAATCAATTGGACATCTGAGTAAATAAGTGCTGCAGATCTACAAATAGAAAGATGACCACTGTTTGGAAGGTAGGAGGTGTGGAGACCTCAGAATCTTATGTGATATAGCTGAAGATATGGAGGCAGAGAGGGGTCTGCTTAGGCAGGCTAAAGTATTATAAGCAGAGAAGTGCAAAATCAGAACTTTCAGAAGTCTGCTATGGTGGGGGACAATTCCTGGCTTAAAGGTGCTCTGGTGGTGATGGGTGGTGTAATCCCCGGTGTGACACTGTGGTCTTAGGATCCCAAGGGATGCAAGAACAGGGCGCCTGAGTGTGGCAGAATTCCCAGGGATAGGAGCAGGGATCCTGGCTGAGAGCAGTGAATCTAGGTGCTGCCTTTCTGCTCTGTGCTGTGAATCACAGCATGGTCATGCTTTCCCTTTCCTGGGGAGGGTCCAGCAAAAGTCAGAAGTGTGGCAAATGCAGACACTAAACCAGCCCTGCAAGAAATATTAAAGGGGATCTTTTGAGCTGAGGCCAGACAAAGACCAGAAAGGAACAGAGACTAAGGGAACAGTTACATTACAGGTAAAACAATAACAATGTGCTGCTTACAAGATACTCATTTAAGACCCAAAGACCTGTCTAGATGGAAAGTGAGGGGGTGAAGAACCAATTTTCATATTAATGGACATCAAAAGAAAGCTGGAATATCATCCTTACATCAGACAAACTAGATTTTAAATCAAAGACTATAATAAGAGATGATGATACTGTATCATAATAAAAGGATCTATCCAACAAGATTTAATAATTGTAAATATTTATGCCTCTAAGCCAAACATATAAACCAATCAATAAGAAAATTAAAGAAACTCATTGATAATAATATAAGAATAGTAGGAGGCTTTAAAATCTTACTCACAGCAATGGACAGACCATCTAAGCAGAAGATCAAAAAGGAAACAAGGGCCTTGAATGACACACTGGACCAGAAGGACTTAACAGATAAATTCAGAGCATTTTAGTCCAAAGCAACAGAATATACATTCTTTTCAAGTACACATTGAACATTGACCAGAATAGGTCACATACCAGGTTACAAATCAGGCTTCTACTGGTACAGAAAGTTTGAGATCATACCAGGAATATTTTCAGACCACAGTAATGTGAAACTTGAAGTCAACCACAAGAAGAAATTTGGAAGGACCACAAATACATGGAGGTTAAAGAACATCCTGCTAAAGAATGGATGAGTCAACCAGGAAATTAAAGAAGAATTAAAAAAACAAACAAACAAACATGGAAGCAAATTAAAATGAAAACAGGAGAGTCCAAAACCTTTGGGATGGAGCAAAGGCAGTCCTAAGAGGGATGTATATAGCAATTCAGGCCTTCCTCAAGAAGCAAGAAAAGTTTGAAATACACAACCTAACCTTACACCTAAAGGAGCTGAAAAAAAGAATAGCAAATAAAGCCTAAATCCAGCAGGAGAAAAGAAATAATAAAGATTAGAGCAAAAATCAATGATATAGAAATAAAAAAATACAGTAGAACAGATCAACAAAACTAGTAGCTGTTTCTTTCAAAGAATTAACAAGACTGATAAATCCCTAGTCAGACTTATCAAAAAGAAGAGAAAAAGGACCCAAATAAATAAAATCATGAATGAAAGACAGGAGATCACAATCAACACCAAAGAAATACAAACAACTATAGGAGAATATTATAAGCTATAAATGCTAACAGATTAGGCAATCTGGAAAATATAGATAAATTTCTAGAAACACAGACTACCAAAACTGAAACAGGGAGAAACGGAAAAGCTGAACAGATCCATAGCCAGGAAAGAAATTGAATCAGTAATCAAAAATCTCCCAAACAAGAGTCCAGACCCAGATATCTTCCACAGGCAATTCTACCAAACATTTAAAGATGAATTAATACCTATTCTTCTGAAAGTGTTCCAAAAAATAGAAATGGAAGGAGAACTTTCAAACTCATTTGGAAGCCAACATTACCTTGATTCCAAAAATCAAAGACCCTATCAAAAAGGAGAATTACAGATCAATATCCCTAATGAACATGGATACAAAAATTCTCATTAAGATACTAGCTAACAGGATTCAACAATACATTAAAAAGATTATTCACCACAACCAAGTGGGAATTATTCCTGGGGTGCAGGGGTGGTTTAACCTCTGCAAATCAATCAATGTGATACACAGCATTAATAAAAATAGGGGTAAGAATTATATGAACTTCTCAAGAGATGCAGAAAAAGCATTTGACAAAATACAGAATCCTTTCTTGATAAAAATCCTCCACCATACGGGTAGAGAGAACATACCTCAACATCATAAAAGTCATAAATGAAAGAACCACAGCTAATATTTTCAATAGGGAAAAAACTGAGAGCTTTTCCTCTAAGGTCAGGAACATGACAGGGATGTCCACTCTCACCACTGTTGTTCAAAATAGTACTGGATGTTCTAGCCTCAGGATTCAGACAACAAAAAGAAATAAAAGTCATCCAGTTCAGCAAAGAAGAAGTCAAACTTTTACTCTTCATAGACAACATGATACTCTGTGTAGAAAACCCAAAAGACTCCACCAAAAAATTGCTAGTACTGATACAGGAATTCAGCATAGTCACAGGATATAAAAGTAATTCACAAAGTCAGTTGCATTTTTATAAACTAACAATGAAACAGCAGACAGAGAAATCAAGGAATTGATTCCATTTACAATTGCACAAAAATCCATAAGACAGCTCAGAATAAACCTAATCAAAGATTTAAAGGATCTGTATTTTGAAAACTATAGAATACTTATGAAAGAAATTGCGGAAGACACAAAGAAATGGAAAAACATTCCATGCTCATGGGTTAGAAGAACAAATGTTAAAATATTTATGCTATCCAAAGCAATCTACACATTCAATGCAATCCCTATCAAAATACCACCAGCATTTTTTATGGAGCTACAACAAATAATCCTAAAATTTGTATATAACCAGAAAAGACCCCACCCAAATAACCAAAGGAATGTAAAAAAGGAAAACCAAAGCTGGAGGCACCACAATTTCAGACTTCTAGTTCTATTACAAAGCTATAATCACTGGAGTGCCTGGGTGGCTCTGTCGTTAAGCACCTGTCTTCCGCTTGGGTCATGATCTCAGCATCACAGAACCTGCTTCCCTCTCTCCCACTCCCTCTGCTTGTATTCCTCTTTCACTGTCTGTCAATAATAATAATAATAATCTTAAAACAAAACAAAACAAAACAAAACAAAACAAAACAAACAAACAACAACAACAAAAAACAACCAAAAAAAACACCAAAGCTGTAATCATCAGGATAGTATGGTACCGGCACAAAAACAGACCCACAGATCAATGGAACAGAATAAAGAATCCTGTAACCACCCCCAGAACAACATACTGCTTAAAATATAACCTATGAGAAATTATACTATTTACTAAGATGCTTAGATATAGCTTTAAGAAAAACATGCACTGGCAACAGGCCTCTGGGGGAGAGGATGATAGACATCCTTGAGGCTGAGCAGCTGGGGATGCCCAGCTCGCTCAGGGTGGAACACTACCTGCTTCATTTTTCCACTATCTCCCCTTCCCTGGAGCATCAGCAGTTAGTCAGACAATCGTTTAGTTTGGGCTTGCTCACTATAGGTCATGTACTACGTGACCAGACATATTTTGCCCTTCTTCTTATGTATCTACAAGACTCATGGTCAATGTGTAATCTACTCTGGCTTCTTTATTGGTTGTTACCCACTTTCTAATAAATATGAGACTGAGGAGTTGTTCAGGGTGACAGTCTTTTCTACTGTCACCCCCTGTTCCCATTCTCTTGCAGCTGACTTGTTTATGTCTCATTCTCCCGTGTGCCGTCAGGAGGCAGCAGAACCCAGAAATGGATACTCAACTCTATAGTCAACTAATCTTTGACAAAGCAGGAAAGAATGTCCAGTGGAAAAGACGGTCTCTTCAAAAAATGGTGCTGGGAAATTGGGTAGCCACATGCAGAAGAATGAAACTATACCACTTTTTTATACTGTACACACACACATGCACACACACACACACACACACACACCCTTCAAAATGGATGAAATACGTTAATGTGAGACAGGAATCAATCACAATCTTAGAGGAGAACACAGGTAGCAACCTCTTTGACCTTGGCCATACCAACTTATTGCTAGACATGTCTAAGGGAGGGGAAACAAAGGCAAAAATGAACTTAATAAAAATAAAAAGCTTTTATACAACAAAGGAAACAATAAAACTAAAAGGAAACTTACAGAACAGGAGAAGATATTTTCAAATGACTTATCAGATAAAGGGCTAGTGTCCAAAACCTATAAAGAACTTCTCAAACTCAACACTCCCAAAAAAGTCCAGTCTAGAAATGGACAGAAGACATGAACAGGCATTTATCTGAAGAAGACATACAAATGGCTAACAGACACGTGAAAAAATGCTCAATGTTACTCATCATAAAAAAAATAGAAACCAAAACAAGAATGAGATATTACCTCACATGGGTCAAAATGGCTAAAAGGATCTGAGGGGTTTGAAGTGACGGGGGGGGGGGGGGGGGGGTATTATAGAGGGCACGAATTGCATGGAGCACTGGGTGTGGTGAAAAAATAATGAATACTGTTTTTTCTGAAAGTAAATAAATTAATTTTTAAAAAATGGCTAAAAGGAACAACTCAGGAAACAACAGATGTTGGCAAGGATGTAGAGAAAGGGGAACACTTTTAGACTGTTGGTAGGAATGCAAAATGGTGCAGCCACTATGAAAAACAGTATGGGGGACTCCTCAAAACATTAAAAATAGAGCTAATGTACGACCCACTAATTGCACTACTAAGTATTATCCAAAGGATACAAACAGTGATTTGAAGGGACACCTGTACCCAAATGTTTATAGCAGCAACGCCTGTAATAGTCCAACTATGGAAAAAGTCTGGATGTCCACTGACAGATGAATGAATAAAGAAGATGTGGTATAATACACAATGGAATATTACATAGCCATAAAAATGAAATTTTGCCATTTGCAATGACATGGATGGAACTAGAGCGTATGATGGCTAAGCGAAGTCAGTCAGTCAGAGAAAGACAAATACCATATGATTTCACTCATATGTGGAATTTGAGAACAAAACAGATGAACATAGGGAAAGGGAAGGAAAAATAAAATAAGATAAAAACAGGGAGGTAAATCATGAGTAACTCTTGACTATGGGAAGTAAACTGAGGGTTGCTGGAAAAGAGGAGGGTGGAGTAGTTAGGTGATGGGCATTAAGGAGGGTGCCTGATGTTGGGAGCACTGGGTGTTATATGCAACCGATGAATCACTGAACTCTAAGCCTGAAGCTAATAATACACTACATGTTAACTACATGGAATTTAAATAAATTTAAAAAAAGCTATCCCCTCATATCAATCAGAATGGCTAGTATCAAAAAGATTAATACCAAGTGTTGGTGAGGATGTGGAGGAAAATGTACCCTTATACAGTGTTGGTGGGACTGTAAATTGGTGTGGCCACTATGGAAAACAGTATGGAGTTCCCTCAAAAACTTAAAATAGTAGTAACCATAATATACAGCAATTCTTCTCCTGAGTATTTACCTGAAAAAAAGGAAAACACTAATCCTACGCACCCCATGTGTTTATTGCAGAATTATTTACAATAGCCAAGATATGGAAGCAACCAAAATGTCCATTGATAGAAGAACAGATAAAGAAGTGATTTATACATTTACTTAGCTATAAAAAAGAGTGGACTCTTGCCATTTGTGACAAAATGCATAGGCCTAGGGGTTATCAGGCTAAGTAAAATAAGCCAGAAAGATAGAGACAAATACTATATGATTTTACTTATATGTGGAATGTGAAAACAAGGCAAACAACAAAACTAGAAACGACCCATAAATATAGAGAACAAACTGGCTAGAAGAGTGACTAGATTGTATATGCTTTAGTTACTCTCTACTAAATAGGACTTCTTTTAGTTTGTCTTCTACATTGCTGATTGAAGAAGCAACATATGTTTTGGAAACCAGATCAGCAGATGGCATGTTTGGCGACCTATTGCAGAAACTGAAGAAATGAATAAGTTTTCCTGCTTCAAGAATGTGTTCTGCCAATGGCATGTAAGTACCTGCCTTCAGCCTGGAGAGGAATGCATAGTGTTTATCAGAGGGGCATCCAAGATTACCTAAGACATTTATATATGTGTAAGTGGGATAGGGAGGAGGAAAATAGAGATAGCATTTGTGGGGAGGAAAATTATTCAAACCTTTCTCGTTAAAAATATGGTCACCACTCTGAAAACCAGCACAGTTTCCTGAGTGAAAGATTATATCCAAGAAACAGTCATAGTTAGCAGTACATGCATATTGTCCTATTTAACTTCTATAAACTGGTACGACATAGGATTACCTCTAGACAAAAAAAAAAAAAAAAAGCTAACAAACTCCAATATTATTTAAGTGGAAAAGGAGAATCAATGTATAAAATGAAAATTATTTGGGGAAAAATGCATTTTAATAAATACAGTTCAGTTAACTGTCATGCCTTGGTGAAGAACAAGTGCTTTCAGACAATTCAGATTTGTGGTCATGATCAAGGGAAGGAAAAATCTTATATTTTAATAATGCTTTTTAAAAAAAGATTTTATTTATTTATTTGACAGACAGAGATCACAAGTAGGCAGAGAGGGAGAGAGAGAAGCAGGCTTCCTGCTGAGCAGAGAGCCCTATGTGAGGCTTGATCCCAGGACCCTGGGATCATGACCTGAGCTGAAGGCAGAAGTTTTAACCCACTGAGCCACCCAGGTGCCCCTTAATAATGCTTTTAATTTTGGTCCACTTGATACGTTCCTGAAAAAACTGAGACTAGGTTTCAAATTGAAATGGTCTGAGAGAGTATTGGGAGGTTAGTAGGTCATATTAAAAATGATGATGCTGTTTTAGAAGTTCTAGATCTGGTATCTTAAATATATATAAATATCTGGAGGGCAGAAGAAATTGGTCAGTGATAACAGGTGGATGGGCAAAACTATTTTTATCAACAAAGACTGATAGAGGTTTTGCCTTGTGCATGAATTATTGCAAGTGCTTCTACTCTGGTCTCCCAGCATCTTCCTCTTATCTCTCTTTAGCAAATGTCAACCCAATAGAATGAATTTCTATGGCTACTCATTTGCTTTATGATTACATAAACTCCCTTCCACTTACTTTACTCCCAACTACTTAACTAATTATTTGTGATCATCTTAAATACTGCCTATCTTCCCCACTCAACTATAAGTTCTGTGAAGGTTGGGAATATGTCTGTTTTGTTCATCTCTCCATTACCAGGGACAAGCACTGTGTGTGTTGTGCTCAATAAGAATTTTGCTGATGGAATGCAGTAGCATGTTACATGACAGGAGGGTGAGGAAGGGGTACTATGGTAGGTTAGAGGCTTCAGGAGGAGCAAAGACACAGAGGTGGGAATCTATGGTAAGTCTATAAAGCTTTGTGACACCCAGTACACTCTTATAAAAAATCATAGCAGTAATCATGTTTGAAGAGGCAGAAGCTCAAACAAGGTGATCTCATGGGTCCCTTTTCTACTCTAGAACTTTCTGTAGCTGGGGTATCTTTTTATAACCCCCAGAGGAGGAAGCCTAGTCCCAGACTGCATATTGAACAATTGCTGGCAGACAAGGGGGCATGATGGCAATACTCTTGATTTAGAAAAAGAGGCTCAAATTCAATGTGAAAACTTTCAGCGAGTGTGTAGACCAATGTCATGTGCTTGATGAACACTCAATAACTGAGCTATTGTTGTCAAAGGAAGATGGTGCCCCATTTCTGAAAAACTCTCCATCACTATTATTATTTTGAACACATCCTCCTCCATGAGAGTGTTTAAATCTGAAGGCTATTACCTACAATCACAAAATCTGATGCACAGAGCAACACCTGCCATGAGTTATAAAGGCACTAATTATACTAATATTGAGTGACTGGATAGGGAACCACCAAATCTAAGGCTACATCACGAAAAATATAAGTTCTATTTTGAAACAAATGTGTTTTGGTTTAGAGATACTGAGCATTTTTCACAGTGAAGTTATATTAACAGAAAGCTAGTTTGTGGCAATAGATTATGCTTCTTTGCACATTTGTAATGGAATTTAGTTTTTAGTCAAACATGAAACAGGTTAGAACCATTCCTTATTAATCATATTTCTTTGAGGATTTGATCTTTCTGGTCATTGGCATTATTCATGTGGGTGGGCCATAAATATTTTAATTATTTTCTTTTCACCCCATGGCATGGGCTCTTGTGGCAGGAGGGATATTCAATGATTCTGTTGCTGCAAAACCTGGCTAACAAATCACTGTGATATTTACTTTTCTTTTTCCAAATCTACAGGGAAATAAATTTATGGATCACTTAACCTTTTGCCCAAGGAACGAATCCAAGTCAGTTTGGAATTAATATTGCTCTGAGGATGCAAAGCAAGGTCTGGCTTTCAAAGCAAATCTGAGGGTTAAGGCAACAATCCAGGTAACAGAGACAGGACTGCTCGTCCTTACCTGAATTAAAGGGCTTTTCCAGCTTTTAGTATATTTGTATGAGTATTTAATGGAGTGGTTTTGTTTGTTTGCTTTGTTTGGCTTGTATGAAGTAACAAATTGCCTACTGCTTTGACTCTAGGTTCTCCAAGGCCAGAAAACTATAGTAACCCTTGTCCCATTGGAGATGGTACAGATACAGATACTCTCCCTCATCTGAGGGCTCTTGATCTAGCTTCACCCATAATATCTGGCTTCACCCAACACCAGAAGGTGTGGAGAACGCATCAGTAATTTCATAGAGGGTTCTGATTTCTACGTTCCAAATTTGTCAAATATTCTGTAAGTGATATTCCAGCTCCATATTCAAATAATGGTATCTCGGGCATTCTTGAAATATTTTACTCAAAATGAAAAATACTGGCAAAAATAAAGGCAACCATCTTTGGGAATTATGCCTCTCTATGTCTTACAATTGATATAGGAAGAACTTGCCCACATGGAAAGACATTATCACTCTTTCGTACTTGGAATAACTTTCCCAAAAGAAAAGCTCCTCTTCATTTTGCTAAGTTACCCAAGCTCTAGTTTGACGCAGGAACTGTTGAAAATTTAGCTTTGGCATGCATGTTCTTAATAGCAACTGGGAATTTAAAAACTATTTTGAAATGGCATATGTTTTGTACATTCCTTTGAGCTATCCTCTGAATGCACTGAGTATTCCTTAAAACATGTGATAATCAATACTTTGAAAGCTACTGTTTCTTAGAATTGTTATCACTAAGCATACCAATTTTCTTTAAGAAAATAAAGTGTCATTCTGCTTTCCTTGCACATTTTTATTGACATTACAATACCAAGAATTTCCTTAGGAATATAGGATTATCCATTCCCAGTAGATTCAGTAGCAAATCGGAACCCCTCTTCCCTTTAATTACTGAAATTGCCTTAATAAATTCTTCTCTGGAGAGAAAGAACCAATTATACTAATGTAGAAGTAAAAACAATAATTGACTTCAGATCATGGAAAACATCCACTGTAACTGGGAATGGAAACAGTGGTGACCATGTTCAGCTCACTGATGTTTCCTGATACAGGCTATGGTGTTTATTATTTCCATTCTATGATTTCAAGTCTCAGTTGTCATAAAAGAATGTTTTGTGGTTTCTGAGAAACTCTGAGCTATCTCATTTGAGGGTATGCTGTTTTAGCTTCTTTATGTACCAATTTGTCTCTAAATTAGAAATAAATTAATGTTTATGCCAGTAAATTATATCTGGAAACTGACTCTAACTGTCTTTACTTTTTTTATTAAAAAAAAAAAAAGAACCATGGGTCCCATTCTGTTGTTTGTTTTCTCCATATTAAGACTTTCACTCATTATTAACAGTTCTTGAACAATAAAGCAGAAGCAATCACACAGGACTACATAAAATGTAATTTCAGTAGAGTTCAATAGAAGCATTTCTGAAAATTGTTTTAGGCATCTTGAAGATTGCCAGGAACTAGAAATGCTTTCAAACACTAAAGTTTTGCAAAGCTTGAAAATTCATGTGATGGTTATTGGGTAAAAAGATCTGCAGTATTTTAAAGGTCATCGCCATAGGTGTGGGACTTTGCAATCTGCTTTAAGGAAAAATGTTCTATAATTTTTGTTGGATAATGACACTAATCTAGCCCCACTCACCACCATGTTGCCATCTTGCTGTAATCTTTGCCTTCCTCTTTGCTGACAAAATGTTCTCTGGGTTGAATAGACCCACAGAGTTGTTGTGGGCCAGGCACTGTGCTTAGAAGTGGAGAAGCAGTGTTCACAAGATTTACTCTCCGCCCTCAAGAAACTTAGTTTGGCTCATTCATACTGTTTCCTGGGTGCGTGGGCAATCCTGAGCTGTAGATATGGCTGGGGAAATTTGTATATTGTTTCTAAAAGGGTGCCCAGAAACAAGGATATTGAAGGGTAGTTCTTCCATCTTTGATGTTAATCATCAAATTCTTAGGATTTTGACAGAGGAAGAATATGCCCACACCTGCCAAGCCAGATTACTGTAATCAACCCTGATGATCAATGTTCTTGCACTCGGGTTTCATGTAGACTTAATTGGGGTAGAGCAGACCTAAAGGGGTTGCTAAACCACTAGATTCATTCTAGCTTTTTTCTGGAACTAGTCTAAGAGGATCTTTCCTCATATCTATCTCAAATTATAACAAACAGGGAAAGTTTGCTCAGATTTCTTAGCCTCTCAATAGGATATCAAGACTAGTCTTGGGATGAGCCTTAAAGCACAGGGATAATGTTAGAATGGGGCAACTCATAGATCTCTAACTCTGGGAGTGACCCCTACCAGTACAAAAAGAACAACATTGGCTTGGGAATCATAATGCCTTCCTTAAGGTTAATAACACCTCTGACATTTATAAGCTTTGCAATGGTGCTCAAATTTTCTCTTTTGCAAAGCTGGAGAAAGTAATGCACTGAAAGTTGGAGATTAAATGAAAATTTTTTATAAAGTACAAACAGCTTGATACATACCTTATAACACTCAATTAACATCCCTTCTGTCTCCTCTTTTCTCCCTTTATTTGCCTGACTGCTGAGCTGGTTGGCTAGGGAATTCCTCAGAACTATATCAGATACTTGTAAAATATACACGAAGAAGCAGAGTTTGATGCAGTAGCGTATATAAAGAAATATATCAGTTTTCAAAGGGAATGTACCATTTTTACGGATGATTCATAAGACACTATCGAGTGTCAATCCAATCCAGAGTTCAGCAACCTGCAGCAGGTATGCCAGACCGTAGTATCACGAGCCAAGGTGCTGGGCATTTTGCCATTCCCCAGGTGGAAGAAAGTCCAGACTAACTGCCAGTCTGAGCCTGGCAGAATGAGTCTTGAGCTTTTACTAACTACTGCTGCTCCTTCTATTATACAACTGTCCCTATAGAGTAAGGGAAAACATAGCCAAGTAAAAGTTGGAGCTTGCTTCCTAGACATGGGACAGAGAACGCAACATCCCTGGAACTTGTTTAACCACTTTCCTACCTACACTCTCCTAATCACAAGATTTTGTGATATCCTTTGTGGGGCATTGTTTATATCTTATCTGAATGTGTTCTCCTCTTTCCCTTTCCTGATAGAACTCTGATTTTGTCCAAGCATCTTCCCTATCACAGGTAGCTCTTGAGGGAAGCTCCAGGGATGGGCCCTAATTAGTCCAAGTCTCTCAAAGTAGATAATTATGAGAAGCCTGGCTCTTTCATGCTAAAATGAACAAGGAAGCATTTAACTCCAGTTGCTGCTGGCAGCCTTCTCAAATTTAAAAGGCAACTGGTCTTAGGATGAAGCCAATAGAACAGAAACACAGAGCAGAGTTGCAGATAGAAACTAAATGTCTTCCCTGTTGATACCACAGGGACAATGGAGCAACACATTCTGCCTATATAGGGACTTCTTAAATATGTATGCTCACTTTCTTCCTCTTTAAACTAGTTTGGTTAACTTTCCTACTATTTGAATCCAAATTATTCCTGATTTACCTACTGTATTAGTTTCTTGGTGCTTCTGTAACACTGCAACAAATTGAGTGGCTTAAAACACGCAAATTTATAATTTGTTCCAGTTTGATCTCCATTTCTGGAGATCCAGAATTCTGAATAAGAAGCACTGCCTTACCTCTAGAGGCTCTGTTGAAGAGCCCACTTTCTTGCCTTTCCTGGCTCATAGGGGCTGTCTGGTGATGACCTCTGTTTCTGTCACATCTTTTTCTGACTGATTCTCCTGCCCCCTCTTACCAAGACCTTTGTAATTATATTGGGCCCAAGGGGTATATCCATGATCCATCTTGAGACCCCTAATTTAATCATGTCTGTAAAGTCCCTTTTACCCTGTACAGTAACATCTCCCTAGATCTTGGAAATTAGGAGGTATTACCTTTTGGGGGAGGGGAGGCATTATTCTGTTTGCCATATGTGCTTAACATAATCACATGGCTACTTTCCTAAGACAGATCTTTGTGGTGTGCTACCTAGAAGTGCTATCAGTATCAAATTTTACATTTCAAAAAAAACATTGTCACTCAGGGTGCCTGGGTGGCTCAGTCAGTTAAGCATCTGCCTTCGGCTCAGGTCATGATCCCAGGGTCCTAGGATCAAGCCCCCACATGGGGCTCCCTGCTCAGCAGGCAGTCTGCTTCTCTGCCCCTCCCCTGGCTCATGCATTCTCTCTCTGTCTCTCTCAAATAAATGAAATCTTTTAAAAAAATTGCCATTCAGTCTTGTCATTGAATCAAAATTTATAGAGCATCACGTGCTGGGCATTATACTAAGTATTTTGTTTACAAAGGTTAGTCATTGATAAAGGGAAGACAGTCTTAAGTGGGTACGAGAAGAATAAATGAAAGAAGATGGGATTGGGAGGGAGACAAACCATAAGTGACTCTTAATCTCACAAAACAAACTGAGGGTTGCTGGGGGGAGGGGGTTTGGGAGAAGGGGGTGGGATTATGGACATTGGGGAGGGTATGTGCGTTGGTGAGTGCTGTGAAGTGTGTAAACCTGGTGATTCACAGACCTGTACCCCTGGGGATAAAAATATATGTTTATAAAAAATAAAATATTATTAAAAAAACAAAAAAAAACAGAAGTCTTATTAGAAAATGTGCCTTCCGGGTGCCTGGGTGGCTCAGTGGGTTGAAGCCTCTGCCTTCGGCTCAGGTCATGATCCCAGGGTCTTGGGATGGAGCCCCGAATTAGGCTCTGCTCAGCAGGGAGCCTGCTTCTCCCCCACCCCTTCTCTGCCTGCCTGTCTGCCTACTTGTGATCTCTGTCAAATAAATAAAAATAAAAACATTAAAAAAAAAAAAAAAAGAAAATGTGCCTTCCACTATACCACTCAAATCAACAGAGAAGAATCCTCGCGTCTAACTGCTAGGATGGGCTGTTTGGTTGTAATAAGATATTCTTAACCACAGATGTAGAAGATAAAGTCACCAAAATACAAGATTATCATCAAGAAAATATAGTCTTGAACTAATCATTTCCAGTTTGGCTCTATTGTTATTATTATTTTTAAGGATTTCTACAAGTCTGGCTTCCTTAGGTCATGGAGGCATAGTTTGAGAAAATGTCTAACAAATCTGAGAAATGTGGTCCAAATGATTTTGCACAATATATTTAATTCACTTCATAATCTATTTATTCAACCAATGTTTACTAAGTTACTAAGTTACCAGGAAATGTGTTGTATCCCAGGGGCAATTCAGGGGTAATTAAGGTATCATGACCTCTTGAATTCTAATTAGAGATAGAACAGGTATACAAGTAACTAAAATATATTTAATACATTTTATGATATTTAATTCTGCCATGAATTGCTCCATTATCAGATTGTTTGTTTTAAAGTATTTCTTTTTAGTTTTTCCATTATTTTTTATTCTGTCTCCTTTTTTATCTAACATTTTTAAAACACTGAAGATCACAGAAAAACATATGACCCATAATTCAACTTCTTTAAAAATAGAATATTTTGAAGAACTCAAGGCACATAGATTGTAGGATGCACTGCTATGTACCACTAAGAAAAGAAGAAACAGAAGAAAAAAAATAAAGGAAAGGAAAGAAAAGAACTTTCAATTAAGCAGGCATACTAGCACTTATAAAACATCTCTTAACTGTAGAGATGTTAACCTGTGAAATTAGGAGCACTCCTCCTCATTTCTCTCCTTCCTGGGGTAACCAGTATTTATTCAATACCCACTTTAGGTATGTGGTAAAGACCACAGAGGGAATGATGTTGTATACTTCCCAATTCCCCATGGTTAAAAATCTATATTCCTAAAATTTGGAGATGTATTAATAGACCACA
The DNA here is from genome assembly GCF_022355385.1 of Mustela nigripes. Classification (NCBI taxonomy): domain Eukaryota; kingdom Metazoa; phylum Chordata; class Mammalia; order Carnivora; family Mustelidae; genus Mustela; species Mustela nigripes. The sequence goes on along the minus strand of NC_081559.1, from coordinate 24,514,987 downwards.
AAGCATACCAGGGTTACTTTTTCCTTTCTTTACTGTGTCTACAACTTGACCGCATGCATCCACCCACACTTCAGGAATGGTACTATAGAACAGTGTATTTTTCCTCATCTGGGATGTGAGTACACATGTGCTTACATGTGTGTTGGTGGGGTTGGTGGATGCATGTGTATGAGTATCAGCATACATTCATGTGCTGGTTGAGAGTCTACTCAGTATAGGAGGTAATGGGTTATGAAAAGCTATATTCTCATCTCAGGTAATGAAGACAGAATGTGAAAGCCAAGCTGAGGAAAAATACATAGAAAAGAAAAATCTCTGCCCTATGTTGTCAAGTGGTTTTTGGCAACTGTTCTGTATGAAGTTTCTTGAGAAACCAAAATAGCTTAGAAATACTTCAACTTTTATACTTTCTAACACTTCTACATTTTCTTAGAAACTCAAGCCCTTTTATTTACACTAAAAACCATTGAAATTAAAGCTTGGCTTCCAAATCAGTTGAGGTCTAGAGAAGCCAGCATGTGTTAGAGAAGAGGAGTGGGAGGAGGCTTCTGTCCCTCTCCTAATCCTCGCCACTAACCTGCCTGAAGATGTTGGTTCTATGGCTGATTAAAGGAGAGAAGGTCTGTTCTGACATGTGTCCTCAAAGATTTAGATTTAAAATTATACTAACAAACTAACACCATGTTCACCTTGCAAGCCTTTGATATTAAATATATTAAAGCATGTTGTACCTTTCCCATGATATAGTCAGGACATGCGTCATTCACTTAACAGGATTTTGAATCATTCAGACCTTGTTCTCCATGTGCCAGGAAGTATGTACACCAAAAATAAAAGACACTGTGCCCTCTCTAAGGAAGGAACTTAGATATATCTAGTGCTTACTAAGAACCACACACTGAGCTAAATGATTTTGTTTGTGGCATTTTATTTAATCGAGTGAGATATGCATTTACTTCAATGTAACTTCGGTGCAGAAATCAAATGTTCTATTCCATATAATGATTAACTGAGTAAATTACTCTAGTACAGCTCTGTTTGGGATCCCTGATTATTCAATGCGTTTGCTTTTGGGTCTGCAGGTGCAGGCTGCCTCTCTAGCGTACATTTTGAGAAATTTAGAGTTTTTGAAGTTCTGCTTGGTTCCATTCTATTTGGTGAAGGATTTTATAATACCAAATATTTTAGAAAAGAGAATTTGTCAGGCAGAAGAGTTACAGGAATAAGCTGGTAAACAACTTAAATGTAGGAGCAGATTTTTTTTTTTTTTTAATTTCTGCTAAATATCCAGAGCGGTTAGTGTTCTTATGCTGGTAGCCTCTCAAATTTCCTGTTATGGGTAATACATAATCCGATATTGTTCATTGTAAGGATTAATTTTAACATCTGCCAGATAGATTTTGGACAAATTGGCTTACTTGGAATTTGATCTGAAGAAAATCATTCTGGATATTTTTAGAGTCATTTCCAGATCCTTTCCTGCTATACTGCTTCCAAGCAGACTCTTCTGGATGTTCATTTACAGTAATTAGAAAGGTAGTGTTTGTAAGTCGTCCATAAACTCTAAATTCTTAGTGTGCAGTTAGTTCCAGGTAAGTGTACAGTTCCACTGACCCATCCCTATCTCTAGCTTTATGTCCTGCTGTTCCTGACTGATTTTGCATTGTTCTGTTTCAGCATTTCATCCTACTACATTCCAATTTTACTTGTTTCTGGCTCTTAGTAGACTGAAAAGCTCAAGGGCAAAAACCTTATCTGGTTTATTTGCTTCCATTTTCCTGGAACATGGTCAGTTTTGTGCACATAGTGGGTATCCAAAGGAATACTGCTAAACAAATAATTTCACATTATTTCAGTTATAATCACGATTTATGAAACTCTTACTATGTTAAAGTGAAACCTGAAATTCTTCCATTTCATTTATTATTGGCAGAAGATAAAGAAGATGTAATTTACTTTGGCAACACTTTCTTCACTTCTGCCTCTTTACGAAAAATGTCCTCTCCCTTCAAGTTTACACTACAATCCACAAAGTCATCTCTTTCTCTCCCTCCTGCACTCCTTCCCTTACCAGTACTTTTAAATTACAAAGTAAGGGCTGTTGTCCTAGTGGAGTGGGGCTTTCTTCTAAGATTTCTCTGCTCTTAACATCTACACATTGATAATAAGTTTAGCATATCAAGTCATGGACTGCTGGTGTAAAAATTTCTACTTTGTGAATTAATAAAGAATTTACTGACTTTTGTCCTACACAAATATACTAGATTTTATATAGTTCTGAAAGGATGAACTGCATTATAAGGTTTAAGCATATAATGTGTAACTCTTGTCATCAGTTTTGTTGCTTTATAGGCATGTCTTATGTAAACAATAATATCATGAAAGGGAGTATAATCCTATATATTTGCCTTGGCATATAGCACCTCCCTATCATTTTCATATCTGTTGGTGGTGAGAAAGCGACATTATAATAAAGGTGTTATAAAATCATCCAAAGAAATTCTTTAGTATTACCAGTTCATTTTGAAAGCAATTTTTTCTTTTGAACCAATTACTTCTAGCTATTAAGAAAAGTGCCAGCCTGCACACATATTTAACCTCACTAGAATTTTATAGATCAGAAACTTGTAATTTTACTGTATTCTTTGATGTAATCTTTGATTTTCTCATAGAACTAGTTATCTAAAATATACATCATAATTTTCCTTTTCTCTGGAATATTGCTTTGTCATTCCAAGAATATCACTTAGTGTGGGTGTCATTGTTTGCTGGTATATATATTTGAATATTTCAGTTTCAATAGAAATTTTATTTCTAATCTTAACATAGGGGTAACAATCTCATGCCACTTTGTGGGAGTGTGGACAGCAACAGCAGAGGAAGGATTAGGATTTTCTACTACAGGTTGGCCAAAAAATTAAATTTTCCTTTCTCCTTTTGTCTAGGAATTATATCATTATAAAACACTATAAATAGAAGAATAAAAAGTTATTTTGTCCTAAATTGTATCCTTCTTGGGATCAAGTCTATGAAATCCATATAATCCTCTGTGAAGGAATGGATTAAAAAAACATAGAGAAAGGGCTTCTGTGCAGGCTGCTTTGACACCCATCTTTGCATCCCTGACAAAAAATTAACTTCCTTTTTTCTCTATTTAAAACAATTCCCAGAGATGCATTTCAAATGACATGATACAGGAAAGTTACTTTTTTAAAAAATTAACTTCAAGCTTTTGTTGTATCCTTCACTGCCTTTTTTCTTTTTATTATTTGAGGAAAGTAAATCTGATCTTGTTTAATTTTTTTTTTTTTTTTTTTTAATTTTTTATTTTTTATAAACATATATTTTTATCCCCAGGGGTACAGGTCTGTGAATCACCAGGTTTACACACTTCACAGCACTCACCAAATCACATACCCTCCCCAATGTCCATAATCCCACCCCCTTCTCCCAAACCCCCTCCCCCCGGCAACCCTCAGTTTGTTGTGAGATTAAGAGTCACTTATGGTTTGTCTCCCTCCCAATCCCATCTTGTTTCATTTATTCTTAATTTTGAAGCTTAAATGATAGAGACTAGTTACACTGTTATGATGTTTCAAGGAAAGCGGGGATTACTATTTGTCCCATTTGGCTCTGGAAAGGAAATAGAATACTCTACAGGCTATTTATACTATTTCTGTTATAAACAACATGGAATGTAGGTCCCTAATGAGTTTTATATAAGATTCTCTAACATCAAAACCAATATGTGAAGAATCACTAACATTTGATTGCTGTATGAATCTGCTACATGGTATCACGTTTATTCAAAATAGGAGACACCTAACAGGAGAGACCTATAAGACAGCTATCTCTCAAAGTTAAGAGAAGGGAAGGTCTAGTAATAAACTCTACACAAGATATACATACACATATATCAGAATCTTTTAATCTTTACAGGAAAATAAATTCATCTAAGCCAATAATATTAATTATAACATTTTGAGGTTTGACTGCTTTTACTCTAGCACAGAGTCTGGCACAGAAGAAGGGTACTAATGTACAACATATGCTTGGTAAATAATTGACTAGTCTATCATTACATAGGAACAGATTTTCCCCCACAGAATATTTACTTAGTGCCACCTCATTATAACCTTGGGGTTATCCCACATTTTGGAAGCCTTAGTCAGACCTGATGAATTACCCCAATAACAGTGCACCTTAGTTTCTTACTCTGACGATGAATGTAATAGAGTAAAAAGCCCCTTCAGAGCTCTAAAATGACTCCAAACAACAATGGCAGGTGGGACTGAAATCCTGGAAGTTAAAATATTCGGCTGAAAACAGGCCTGAGAGTGTCAAGAAATTTGGAACTAGCATAGAAAACTTGATTGAAATGGAACATCATGTGTTCATTCCCACAACATAATCCCATTGTTACAATGTATTCTAACCCATGTTCTTAGGAAATGGAGCAGGTTAGCTTTCCCTGGAGGGGAAAAAAAAATACCACACACAACAGATTTTTAAGTAAAGATCAATGCATGTTGGGGTGAGCACCACAGCTTTGTAATATGCAGCAACAGCATTTGAAGCAAGAAGTATGTTGGAGACTGGGGGTGGTTCAGGCATGGCTGAGAGAGTTGAAATAGAAGTAGCTTAAAAAATTGTATTGTGACAGAGCTGGAACAAATAATCCTAAAATTTGTATAGTACCAGAAAAGACCCCAAATAACCAAAGGAATGTCAAAAAAGAAAACCAAAGCTGGAAGCATCACAATTCTGTACTTCAAGCTCTATTACAAAACTCTAATCATCAAGACAGCATGGTACTGGCACAAAAACAGACTCATAAATCAATGGAATGGAATAAAGAACCCAGAAATGGACCCTCAACTCCATGGTCAACTAATCTTCTATGAAGCAGGAAACAATGTCCAATGGAAAAAGAACAGTCTCTTCAACGAATGGTGTTGGGAAAATTAGACAGCCCCATGCAGAAGAATGAAACTGGACCACTTTCTTACACCATACACAAAAACGGACTCAAAATGGATGAAAGACCTAAATCTGAAACAGGAATACAACAAAATCCTAGAGAACACAGGCAACCACCTCTTCAACCTTGGCTGCAGCAACTTCTTGCTAGACATGTTTTCAAAGGCAAGGGAAACAAAGACAAAAATGAACAATTGGAACTTCATCAAGATCAAAAGCTTTTGCACAGCAAAGGAAACAGTTGACAAAATCAAAAGACAGCCAACATAATGGGAGAAGATATTTGCAAATGACATATCAGATAAAGGGCTAGTATCCAAAATCTATAAAGAACTTATCAAACTCAACACCCAAAGAACAAATAATAAACAAAAACAAAAACAAAACAAAACAACAAGAAAAGGGCAGAATACATGAACAGATATTTTTCTAAAGAAGAGATACAAATGGCCAACAGACACATGAAAAAATTCTCAACATCACTTAGCATCAGGGAACTACAAATCAAAATCACAATGCAATATCACCTCACACTGGTCAGAATGGCTAAAATTAAGAAGTCAGGAAATGACAGATGGTGAGGATGTGGAGAAAGGGGAATACTTTTACACTTGGTACCAATGTAAACTGGTGCAGCAACCCTGGTAAACAATATGGAGATTCCTCAAAAAGTTGAAAATAGAGCTACACTATAACTCAATGGTTACAGTACTGGGTATTTACCCCAAAGATACAAATGTAGTGATCTGATGGGGCACCAGAACCCCAATTTTTATAGCAGTCATGCCATAATAGCCAAACTATGGAAAGAGCCTAGATGTCCATCAAACAGATGAAAGAACAAAGAATATGTGGAATACACATATATACATACATACATACACACACAGAAAAATATTATGCAGCCATCAAAAATGAAATCTTGGGCACCTGGGTGGCTCAGTGAGTTAAGCATTTGCCTTCTGCCCAGGTCATGATCTCAGGGTCCGGGGATCAAGCACCACATTGAGCTCTCTGCTCAGCAGGGAGCCTGCTTCCCCCTCTCTCTCTGCCTGCTGTTCTGCCTACCTGTGATCTCTGTCAAATAAATTAAAAAAATGAAAAAAATGAAATCTTGTCATTTGCAATGATGCGGATCGAGCTAGAGGGTATTATGCTAAGCAAAATAAGTCAAACAGAGAAAGACAATTATCATATGATCTCACTGATATATGGAATTTAAAAAACAAAGGAGAGGACCATAGGGGAAGAGAGGAAAAAATAAAACAAGACAAACAAAAGAGGGAGACAAACTATAAGAGACTCTTAATTATAGGAAACAAACTCAGGATTGCTGGAGGGGAGGGAGATGGTGGGATGGGGCAACTGAGTGATGGACATTAAGGAGGGCATTTGATGTAATGAGCACTGGGTATTATATAAGACTGATGAACACAGGCCTGTACTTTGAAACCAAGAATACATTATATGTTAATTAATTGAATTTGAATGAAAAAATGTTTAAGAATCTAAAAATATATATGCAAGGATATTAATCTCAGAGCTTAATACAATAGACATAGACATACAATAGATATGTATGTCTAATACTAAGAGATTAGCAATATAAATTATGGTGATTCTCACAATAGAACAAAATGCAGCCATGAAAAATAATGATGTTCAATTACACTGGCATAAAAGGAGGCTCAGAAAAATATACTATTATAAAACAGGTAACAGGGGCACCTGCGTGGCTCAGTGGGTTAAGCCTCTGCCTTTGGCTCAGGTCATGATCTCAGGGTCCTAGGATCGAGTCCCGCATTGGGCTCTCTGCTCAGCAGGGAGCCTTCTTCCTCCTCTCTCTCTCTCTCTCTCTCTCTCTGCCTGCCTCTCTGCCTACTTGTGATCTCTCTGTCAAATAAATAAATAAATAAAATCTTTAAAAGAAAAAAAAAACAGGTAACAAAGTGATAAATTATAGAATATCATTTTTAAAAATTTCTTGGGATATCTCAGAGGCTCTGTTGGGTCAACATCTGCTTTTGGCTCAGGTCATGATCCCAGGGTCCTGGGATTGAGTCCTGTGTTGGGCTGCTTACTCAGGGGGAGCTGGATTCTCTGCCTGCCACACCACATGCTCCTTGCTCCTGCTCTCTCTCTCTCGTTCTCTCTGACAAATAAATAAAATCTTTAAAAAATTTCTTTATGAGGTGAAATTCACAATGACATAATTAAACATTTTACACTGAACAGAAAAAATTCTGTTGTGACTTCTTTTTCTAAAAACCAGCATATTTACTAGAAAATGGGCACACTTAAAGTCAATTTGGAGTGATTTACTGAAGAGCAAGAACTGGGAAAGATGGATAGGCAGGAGTAGTCAGAAAACTAGAAAGTAGAAGACTCAAAATGAGGCATTATATATACCACAGGAATATATCACCAAAAAGTAGGGTCTGGGTAATAATGTCAAAAGTTGCAGATATAAAGATCAAGCAAAGTGGTAGGGCTTGCCAATCACCAGGTCATTTCTGACTTTTGAAAAAAGAATTCCAATACTGAGGTGAAGGTGGAAAAGTATATTGTCTATTTTTAAAAAATTTTAAAGGATTAAAATTAATGGGCAGAGTTGAAAGATGATCCAGGGAGGAAAGAATAATGATACCAGAGAAGAAATAATTTTGATAGAGTAGTATCTCAGAGGAAGCAAAAGACAGTAAGATCAATATTACTGATCAAGGGGCTGGCCTTGGAAAGAAGTTACTGCTTTTCTGAGATAGCATAGGAAATTCTTTTGATAAGTTTGGAAGAAAAACTGAAGGCATTCCCAATTCATTTATATTTTCCTGATTTAAAAAAGAAAAAACATGTTATCTGTTTAGAATCAGGAACCAGGTGTGGAACGTATGTTGGGGGGGGGGGAGAAATCAATTATTATAGAGAATGAGTAGAGTTAACCAAGGATCAATATTGAGATAAAGTTGAAAAGTGAACAGGCAATAGACCCTCAATGGAAAGGAAGGAAAGGAAGGCAGAATAATTTATTTTTTTGGCTAAGAGTCAGGGTATTTATAGCATGTAGCTTTCATAAAAAACCTATAATAAGAAAAGTTATTTTTCATTTTATGAATGAGAAAACTAAAGCTCTCAACATCACAAACCTGGTGGGTGGCAGATGATTCTAGTTCCAGTAGACTCCAAAGCCTGTTCTTTTTCTTCTTATACTGTCTTTAGTTCAGACAGTCCCAAAGGCAACATAAGTTGTGGCAGAAATAAAGGAAAAGAACACATGAAGATTCAGGGTCCGGACAAGAATAGATTAAATAATTGACCACAGTGTTCTTTTGTGAAAGTTAAGAAGTAAATCCAAAAAGAAGAAGATGAACTATAGGAGAATTGAGGACTTCTGATGATGATTTCTGATGAAAAGCAGATTAAGAGGAGTAAAGGTGATAGAAAATTAGAAAGCTAAAATGCTGTGTAGGCAGAGATAGGAATTTCAGAATTTAAATTCTAAGAGGCATGAGTATTTTAGCTAACAACACAAGTCCTTGATGTGGTCATGTGAAATGGTTTCTAAGGTGACTTGAATTCTGTTACAGGAGTCCAAGGAATCAAAGATGATGAAGTTAATTATTTAGGTGAGCCATCTTGAGATTTGCTCAAGATGATGGTAATGATGGAGACAGGAAAACTGTGAACTACGTACTCAGTCTTCTAAAAATTGGAAAGTGTGTTTTGGAGTTTGTTGATTAAAGTGGTATTAAGTTGATATGAACAAAACCTTTGTCTCAAAGCAGGATGGACTGCTCCAGGTTAGTTGAGACAAGTAGTCTAGGATAAGATAAAGTGCAGCAAAAAAATATTTGTAAACATCCTCATTACCCTCATAGAGAGAAAAGAAAACTTAGTAGTCTCCATTTGTGAAAACACCACAATAAAAGCATTATTATGAGAAAACACCAAGTCTTTTTATTTATTTAGAGAGGGGGCAAGAGACGGGGTAAGGGCAAAGGGAAAGGGAGAGAGAGAATTTTAAGCAGGCTCCTTGATCTCACTACCCTGAGATCATGACCTGAGGTGAAATCAAGAGTCAGATGCTTAACCAACTGAGCCACCAACATGCCCCAAGAAAACACCAAGTTTTAATCAAGCAAAGAGATAAGCAAATAAATGGAATATTCCTAAGAGAGGAAGACAATATGAGATGTTCTTGATCACTGACTAAAAAGTCAGAGGTGGTATTAAAATAGAAATGTTTGATGGGGTCAGGAAAAGGATAAGGGAAAACATTTTTCTTCCCATCACATCCACAAAACAACTTTCAAGGTTTTTCACCACATGTTTACATCATTCTGGCCTTCAAGATATGGGTTTGAATGTGTGAGGAGAGAAGAACATGGTATATCTAAACAGATGTCGTAGTTTAAGAAAGAAAAATGTACCTAGAGAGATCAAGAAAAAGTGATTTCAAAAATATGTTAATGACCTTAAGGGACTGAGAAAGAGTACTTTCATGATATAATTAGGTAACTAGAGGACTCTGTATGCTTTACAGATTTGCAGCTATGATAGGAGCAATTCAATACTGAGATACCAGTGTTTAGAAAAAGAACATTTTTCTTCCCACCACATCCACAAAACAACTTTCAAGGTTTTTCACCACATGTTTACATCATTCTGGCCTTAAAGATATGGGTTAGAGACCTGAGGGAAAATATTCACGTATTATGAAAATTAGATTTATTGTGGGAAGAGATGGAAATTGATAAAATCAAAATATTTAGAGTAACTATCCTGTAACAGAATTTTTTAAGAATGAGTGTAGAGATGGTTGACACAGATTATTGGAAGGCAATACATCACATTGGAACAAAAATGGCAGGAAAAAATGACAAAAAAGACTTGAGAGTGTATTCATTTGGGACAGCAGTACCATTTTGTCTACATAATAATAATTTTAAAAAGTATGTTGGGAATAAAGGCATTATTTTATTTACATGCCTCAGAGTAGAGTCCATATTCCCTGAAGAAGGTTCTTTGAGTTCAAAGAGATTTCTTCTTCTTTTTTCTCTGTAGAACTGCTACTTATAATCGTATATCTAGAAGCCTTTTCTGTTTTTAGCTGTTTACTGAAAGAGAATCCTAACTACTAAAAAGTCATTAATCCATTAGGCTAATTAATTCAGTTCAATTTGATATGGAGTTTCTTTAATTTCATGGAACTCTTTTCTCAATACCATTCTAGTGCATGTGGTTTCCAACGCACATGAAGGATAATGAAAGCATGATTTTACAGAGAATAAGTCAGTGTAAGTACAGTTAACTCTGGGTTGTTTGCCTTGTGAATATAAATGTGAAGTTTATGACTACATGGATTGTTAAAGCAAGTTGCAAATTTCCGTTCTTGAAGCCATTTAAAAAACCGTATTTTAACCTAACTCAATCTTTCCTATACAGTAGCATTAAGATATTATAAAATAAATTCTTTCATATGGCATTTTAAAGCAACAATAACTTTTTTCTCTGTCAATTTTCCAATTCTGTCTTCCCCTGATTCCCAAAAGAAACACTCTTCTCTAGGCAGACCAAAGAGAAGCAGTTGGGAGAGAGTAAGAGCAACAACAACAAAAAAGATTTTCTTTACCACTTCTGTTTGTTGAACTTGAGAACTTAAGGCTTTGAATCTGAAAAGAATCTTTACAATAGATTTTGGAATATAGCATGCTAGAGAGGACAAAGCCTTGCAGGGAGCATGCATGCTAGTATGTGTTTTTCTGAACTATAGTAGCTCTAAGTAATCTAAGTTACAGTAGATGACAGAAAGCTGAACACTTGGCATTTAATACTATTACTTATCTTTTTTATGTATTCACCTTTCCCCCCAACACTCTAATTGTTTCCTTTCAACACTTGGAAATTCACTGAAGCAGCAATCAAATCAGGCTTTGGTTGATTTTATGGAAACTGAAATGTATTAAATGTAAAGATGATGCAATATATAAAATTTAATATAATACATATTCATTAAATTCCAAATTCCCTTGAGTTGGCTAATAGAAATTTCATTTATGGGTCTTTGTACTCACTTGCTTATGCTCTTTCTGTAGCAGATCTGCTATATACAGATATTATATATATGGACTATAGATATATAAACATCCTAGATATATATGTGCTAGATAAATTTGCCATATATTATATATAATTTTTATTTTACACTATTTTGGATAATGTTTAAATATTTATAGTCTTGGTAATACTTGGAGAAAGTAGGTCATACAAGAACTATCACTGAGTAGTGGAAAAGTATTTTGACAGAAACTGTATATTCACTATCTGACCATAGTCACAATTTTAGTAATCCACAGAAAACATAGAATAAAGATCTTTTAAAGATATCTGACAAATATAGTTGTTCTGATGACCAGCCTCTCACATTTTTCTTAGGTATGCATTTATAGAATTCCTTTTTATTTTCAGTTGTAAGGATAAATTTATTGATGCTTTATCAAGGCTACTTAGAATTTGATAATAGAATACAGCAGACTGTCATTTTTAGAAAGAAATGGACCTTGAAGGGAGTGAAGAACTAGTTTTATATGACAGAATAATAAAGATGTCATCTCTCCCTACAATCCTGTTTTTGAATGTCATTTTTCACAGAAGGGAAAATTAATATATTTCAAAAGATATAAAGTATAGGAAATGGGCATCAGTCACCTTCATATTTTTAATGGAAACACTGAAAAATCATAATTTTAATCAACTGGGAAACTAAGACTTTTTTTTCTTCATTCTACTCTATATTATATAGAGAGTACTTATGAAGCATGAAGTTTCTAGTACTTAAAAATCTTAAGGTTATGTTTCTTATGTCTTGTTTTAATTTTGCAATTCACTTCATTGATGGTGGTGCTTTATACTTCAACTATTAGATTACATTTTGATGGCAACTTCCAATCAGTCAAATGCCAGTCTTTTATTGAAGGCTGCTATTAGCAAGAGAATTTGGTCTTATATATCTTACAAAGTGATAGTTTCCTAAGTCACTTAATAAGAATAGGAAAGCAATCCTGATATAAAGAGTTTAAGTAAGTGCTGATATACAAGTTCAAGTTCATACTTGCTTTTCAAACTCACTATGTCCAAAATTGAACTCCTAATCTTCTCCTACAAACTTTGCTTCCTCTTGTATTTCCTATCTCTTGTTAAAAGTAAGAATGTCCTTTCTGTCACTCAGGCTTGAAACCTCACTTATCTTCTCTTTCTCTTATCCTCTAGCAACCATATTCCTCATTCTTCTGGATGATACCTTTACAATGTGTCTCCTACCATTTCTTTTATTCATTCTTCATTTACACATTTCTTCCTTTCTGAACTTTTGCAGTATCTTTCTAATACAGCCTACATTCAATTCCATAAGACATATTAACATCAGAGTAATCTTTGGAAAGTTACAAATTTGAATACAAATTTTTGCTCACAAACCATACATAGCTCACCTCTGCTTAGAGAGAAAAAAAATACAATACACTGTCTATCATTCAAGGCACCCTTTAATCATCTCTGATCTACCCTCCAGCTTCATTTGCCATGAATCTTTCCTCTAAAATGTCCCCATTTTAGTTGAGTTGGCCTTATGGGTATTCTTAGAGAGTACTCTTTACTTTCAGTTTAATCAGAAAGCCACTCTTATCATACGAGAATAGATTCCACTTTAAAAGTCCTATGCTGGGACTTCTCTTACTTCTCTGCAAGATGGCAGAGAAGTAAGAGACCCTGTTTCAACTGTTCCCCTAAAGTGAGCTAATTATCTACCAGGTCACTCTGAACGCCCATGAAATCAGCCTGAGATGCAGGATTATACACTTCTGGATTTCTACAGGGGCAGAAGATGCCAGTCGAGAGGTTCAAAACAACAAATTCCATTATAACCTTTTAATTTGAACCTTTTTCATACATATACCTGTCTTTTTCTTTTGCTTTTCTATTTTTTTAATAAATACAGATATAAGCTTCAAGATAATCCTCTTTCCCTAATCAATGCTACCCCTATATATAAACCAGTTTTAATCTCCATTTAGCTTTGGAAATTTGAGTTCTTTAACAAAGATAAAAAGATACACCCAAGAAGAATCAAAATAACCTTCCTCACCCACATTGAGGATTTATAACAACACTCCCATCTTTTTTTTTTTTTTTTCTGTCAGTGTTTCTGTGTATTTGTTTTTGTTCTGATATTATATAAATCTTATACTTGAGCTTCATTTTGGCTGGGTTCTTTTTTTTTTTTTTCCTTGTCATTTACTTTTGTTGGTCTTTTCATTTGTCCATTTTTGTTTGTAACCCTGTAAACCTTAACATTGGGGCCCATTCTGGCTGGGTTTTCTCTCTCTCTTTCTCTCTCTTTCTTTCTCTCTCTTTTTTTTCTTTCTTTTTGGTAGTAACTTCTGATTGCTCAGAAGCATTCCAGAGTGCACCTTGCCTGGATCACAGTTGATATATTCAGCTACAAATCCCCTCAAACACCTCTCACCAAAATGACTAGGAGGAGGAATGTCCAACAGAGGAAAAATTCAGAGACTGTGCCCTCTTCATCAGAGCTATTGGATATGGACATAAACAGTATGTCAGAAAGAGAATTCTGGGTAACAATTATCCAGGCAATGGCTAGGTTGGAGAAAACATTAATGACAACACAGAATTGATTAGGGCAGAAGTGAAAGCTGCCCGGGAAAAAGTTAAAAATTCTATCAATGAGATCCAATCTAATCTAAATTCTTTAACAGCTAGAATGACAAAGGCAGAAGATAGAATTAGTGATCTAGAGGACAAAATGATAGAAAAAAAAGGATCAGAAGGAGGCCTGGAACAAACAGTTTAGAAGCCATGAAAACAGAATTAAGGAAATCAATGATGCCAGGAAACATTCCAATGTCAGAATTATTGGGATCCCTGAGGGGGAGGAGAAAGAAAGAAGACTAGAAGATATAGTTGAATGAATTCTCCATGAAAATTTTCCCAATCTGGGGAATGGAACCTGTGTTCATGTCCTAGAGGAAGAAAGGTCTCCGCCTGAGATCATAGAATCTAGAAAGACCTTGAAAACTGATGAATCATAATTTTAGACAGGAGTTATTGAGAGAAGCTAGGAGGAAGAATTCCTTACATACAGAGGAAGGTCCATCAGAATAACATCAGACCTGTCCACAGAAACTTGGCAAGCCAGAAAGGGCTGGAAAGAAAAAATTAAGGGCACTAAATGAGAAGAACATGCAGTCAAGAATACTCTTATCCAGCAAGGATGACATTCAAAATGGATGGAGAGATAAAGAGCTTCTAAGACTGGCAAGGTTTAAAAGAGTATGTGACTATCAACCCAGCACTACAAGAAATATTAACAGGGGTTCTATATAAGAAGAAAGAACACAAAAGTGTCATAGAACAGAAATTTACAGAGATAACCTATAGAAACAAGGACTTCCCAGGCAACATGATGTCAATAAAAATGTATCTTTCAATAATCACTTTCAACATGAATGGCCTAAATGCTCCCATAAAACAGCACAGGGTTGCGGATTGGATAAAACAACAGGACCCATCCAAATGTTGTCTACAGGAGACACATTTTGAACCTAAGGACACATGCAGACTGGAAGTGAAGGGATGGAGAAGCATCTTTCATGCCATGGGCCTCAAAAGAAGGCTGGGGTAACGATTCTCATATCAGATAAATTAGATTTTAAATTAATACTGTAGGCAGAGATACAGAAGGACACTATATCATTCTTAAAGCATCTATCCACCAAGAAAATCTAACAATTGTAAGTATTTATGCCCCCAATATGGGAGCAGCCAACTACATAAGATAACTGTTAAGCAAGATAAAGAGTCATATTGATATGAACATATTAAGAGTAGGGGATCTTAACATGCCACTCTCATTAATAGACAGATCATCCAAGCAGAAAATCAATAAAGAAAAAAGAGCATTGAATGACACATTGGACCAGATGGACCTCATAGATATATACAGAACATTCCATCCTAAAACAATGGGAAATACTCATTCTTCTCAAGTGCACATGGAACTTTCTCCAGAATAGACCACATGCTGGGTCACAAATCAGGACTCAACTGATACCAAAAGATTGAGATTATTCCCTGCATATTTTCAGACGACAATGGTTTGAAACTGGAACTCAACCACAAGAAAAATTTTGGAAGGAAATTTAAATACTTGGAAGCTAAAGATCACCTTGCTTAAGAATGTTTGAATCAACCAGGAAATCAAAGAAGAACTTAAACGCTTCATGGAAACCAATGAGAATGAAGACACTTTTTCCAAAACCCACGGGATACAGTAAAGGCAGTCCTAAGGGGGAAATACATAGCCATCCAAGCCTTCCTCAAATAAATGGAAAAATCCAGAATTCAACAGCTCTCTTTACACCTTAAAGAACTGGAGAATCAACAACAAATTAAGCCAACTGCACACACAAGAAGGGAAATAATCAAGATTTGAGCAGAAATCAATGAGATAGAAACCAGAGATACAGTAGAATGCATCAACAAAACTAGAAGGTGGTTTTTGAAAGAATCAATAAGATCGATAAGCCACTGGCCAAACTAATCCAAAAGAAAAGAGAGAAGACCTAAATTAATAAAACTATTAATGAAAAGGGAGAGATCACAACTAACACCAAGGAAATAGAAACAATCATCAGAAATTATTATCAACAGTTATGTGCCAGTAAGTTATAACCTCAATGAAATTGATGCATTCCTGGAAACCTATAAACTTCCAAAACTGAGTCAGGAATAAATTGACAACCTGAATAGACCAATATCTAGTACAAGATTGAAGCAGTGATCAAAAACCTCCCAAAAAACTAGATCCTAGGACCTGATGGATCCCCTGGAGAATTATACCAAACATTCAAAGAAGAAATAATACCTATTCTCCTGAAGCTGTTCAAAAAATTGAAGCAGAAGGAAAACTTCCAGAATCTCTTTATGAATCAGTATTACCCTAATCCCCAAATCAGGCAAAGACCCCACCAAAAAGGAGAATTTCAGACTAATTTCCCTGATGAATATGGATGCCAAGATTCTCAACAAGATCCTAGCTAATAGGATCCAACAGTACATTAAAAAGATTATTCACCATGACCAGGTAGGATTTATCCATGGAATGGCAAGGGTGGTTCAACATTGGCAAATCAATCAATATGATAGAACAAATCAGTAAGAGAAGAGAGAAGAACCACATGGTCCTCTCAATTGATACAGAAAAAGCATTTGACAAGATACAACATCTGTTCCTGACTGAAATGATTCAATGTATAGGGATAGAGGGAACATTCCTCAGCTTCATAAAATCTATCTATGAAAAAACTACAGCAAATATCATCCTCAATGGGGAAAAGCTGGCAGCCTTCCCTTTGAGATCAGGAACACACAAAAAATGCCCACTTTCACCACTTTTGTTCAACATAGTACTAGAAGTCCTAGCAACAGCAATCAGACAACAAAGAGAAATAAGAGGTATTCAAATTGATGGTGAAGTCAAGCTCTCTCTCTTCAAAGATGACATGATATTTTATATGGAATACTCAAAAGACTCCTCCCCCAAACTATTAGAACTCATACAGTTATTCAGTAATGTGGCAGGACACAAAATCAATGTACAGAAATCAGTTGTTACTTGTACATTAACAATGAAAATATAGAAAGGGAAATTAGAGAATTGATTCCATATACTATAGCACCAAGAACCATAAGATACCTGGGAATAAACCTAACTAAAGAGGCAAAGGATCTGTACTTAAGGAACTACAGAAGGCTCATGAAAGAAATTGAAGAAGACATAAAAAGATGGAAGATCATTCCATGCTCATGGATTGGAAGAATAAACATTATTAAAATGTCTATACCACCTAGAGCAATCTATACTTTCAAAGCCATTTCAATCAAAATTCCACTGGCATTTTTCAAAGAGTTGGAGCAAACAATCCTAAAATTTGTATGGAATCAGAAGAGACCCCAAATTGCTAAGGAAGTGTTGAAAAAGAAAAACAAAACTGGGGGCATCACATTGCCTGATTTCAAGCTTTATTACAAAGCTGTGATCATTAAGACAGCATGGTACTGACACAAAAACAGACACATAGACTAGTGGAACAGAGTAGAGAGCCCAGATATGAACCCTCAACTTTATGGTCAACTAATCTTCAACAAAGCAGGAAAAAATATACAGTGGAAAAAAGACAGTGTCTTCAATAAATGGTGCTGGGAAAATTGGGCAGCTATGTGTAGAAGAATGAAACTTGACCATTCTCTTATATCATACATAAAGATAAACTCAAAATGGATAAAAGACCTCAACATCAGGCAGGAATCCATCAGAATCCTAGTGGAGAACATAGGCAGTAACCTCTTTGACATAGGCCACAGAAACTTCTTTCAAGATATGTCTTCAAAGACAAGGAAACAAAAGCGAAAATGAACTTTTGGGACTTCATCAAGATCAAAAGCTTCTGCACAGCAAAGGAAACAGTCAACAAAATAAAGAGGCAAGCCACAGAATGGGAGAAGATATCTGCAAATGACACTATGGACAAATGGCTGATATCCAAGATCCATAAAGAACTCCTCAAACTCAACACACACAAAACAGATAATCACGTCAAAAAATGAGCAGAAAACATGTAAGACACTTCTCCAAAGAAGACATTCAAATGGCTAGAAAAAATGTTCATCACCATTAGCCATCAGGAAGATTAAAATCAAAACCACAAAGAGATACCATCTTACACCAGAATGGCTAAAAATAACACAACAGTAAACAACAGTGTTGGAGAGGATGTGGAGAAAGGGGAACCCTCTAATACTGTTGGTGGGAATGCAAGCTGGTCCAGCCACTTGGAAAGCAGTGTGGAGATTCCTTAAGAAATTAAAAATAGAGCTTCCCTATGATCCTGCAATTGCACTACTGGGTATTTATCCCAAAGATATAGATGTACTGAAAAGAAGGAGCATCTGTACCCCAATGTTCATAGCAGCAATGGCCACAGTAACCAAACTGTGGAAAGAACCAAGATGCCCTTCCACAGATGAATGGATAAAGAAGATATGGTCCATATATACAATGGAGTATTATGCCTCCATCAGAAAGGATGAATACTCAACTTCTGTATCAACATGGATGGGACTGGAGGAGATTATGCTGAGTGAAATAAGTCAGAGAGTCAAGTATCATATGGTTTCACTTACTTGTGGAGCATAAGGAATAACACAAAGGACATTGGGAGAAGGAGAGGAGAAGGGATTTGGGGGAATTGGAGGGGGACACAAACCATGAGAGACTGTGGACCCTGAGAAACAAACTGAGTGTTTTGGAAGGGAGGAGGGTGGGGGGTTGGGTAAGCCCAGTGGTGGGTATTATGGAGGGCACATATTGCATGGAGCACTGGGTATGGTGCATAAACAATGAATTTTGCAATACTGAAAAGAAATAAAATAAAATAAAATGGGAAAAAAAGTCCTATTCAAATGCAATCTCATATGTGAAACTTTTAGTAAACTCCTATCCATCCAAACATCCAACCATACACTAATTCATCCAAGCATTGCAAAGGGGGTTAGGATATAAAAAAATAATTAACACTTTGAAGCCTGTTCTCCAGAAGTGAAATCTCTAATGGGGGGAAATTTTATATATATATAAAATTATATATATATGTATATATATATATATACATATATATATATATGAAAACAATGAATAAAATCAATATAACAAGTGGTATGTAACTCCTACCTCTAATAGAGGTGTTAAAGTATGATGGAAACACAGAGGAATGAGTAATATTTTCTTCATTGGAAAATGTGGGACAATTTTATAGAACAAATCTGAATTGGGCTATTTCTGTAAGTAGAACAAAGGAAGAATATTCTACATGGAGAAAAGAGCATCCAGAACAGTAAATAGTTAATCTCTTCAACAATCATTGAGAATCTGCTATATATCAGAGAGTCTAGTTACTAGGAATACTATAGTTGGAGGGGCAGAGAAATGTAGGGAGAATGAAAAGACATGGCTTCACAGAACGAAAACATAATCATTACTCTTGAGCTGTATCAAGGTATGAAGTTGGAAAAGTACACTAAGATTTGTAGGTTTTTTTGATTGGGAACAATGACGAACCCATTCACCAAACTGGAGAATACCAGAGAAGGAACATATTTGGGTCATTTTTCAGCCTACTAAGTATTAATTATATGCCAGATGTCTCTGTGTTGAATTAAAATGTGGATCCATAGGATTTGTCAACATTTCAGTTACATTTGGAGGCATAGGAATAGATAAAAAAAAAAAAAAGAAAGAAAGAAAAGAAAAAGACATACGTTGAGACTAGAGGCAATATCTTGGAAACTAAGAATAGATTGCTCAGAGATATAGGATGTTGTCAACAGCTTTAGATGGTGAGTAACACTCATGTACAGTATTGGATTCAATCATTAAGTGGCCCTTCTATTTTGGTCTTTGAGAGCACAATTGTAAAAGGATTATGGTAGAGACAGATTGCAATGGCTTGAATTGTATTAGAATGAGGAAGTACAGGTATCAAGTGCAAATTTCTAGTTTAAGAAGCTTTAAAATTAAAAAATTAACTGAGATCTATGTTCGGGAAAAGAGGTTATCTTTTAATGGTGTAGAAAACCTGGGTAAAGTAATAAATTGACGAAAACAGTAATGAAAAGGTAGAGATTAGAGATTAAAACTATGGGTGAGAGGGTAGAAATGATGTTTCTGACTCTGGAGAGGAAGGAGGGAATGTATTAAAAGTCTTGGAAAGTGGTCTAGGAAATAATGAGGAAGACAAGTAAGAATGGATATCACTTTAGTTAAATTTGGAGAGAGAAATGGGTAAAATTGGGGGAGTTCAAAAGTTCCAATTACGTGTTGTGTGTTCATGTGTTTGTAAATGGTCCCACTATGTTGTTACGCTATTTTGAATTTTTTAAAGAATTCATCATATTGGTTTTTTTTTTTTTTTTTAAGAGGGAGAGAAGTGAGGGAGGGGCGGAGGGAGAGAGAGAATCTTATGCAGGCTCCATGCCTAGAATGGAGCCTATCTAGGGATTCGATCTCACAACCTTAAAATCATGACCTGAGCCAAAATTCAAGAACTGGGTGCTTAACCAACTGAGCTACCCAGGTTTCCCAAGCATTCATCACATTCTACTCTGAATAACAGCTATTTGTATTTTTATTTTAACTTCCTAATAAAATTATAATATGTTCAAGATTACGTACATCTAGTTTTCTTGTGTTTCCTGGATTCTCTTAAGGCAATGCTTGATTAAATACAGTTTTGGGGGAACAGTTATTAGCTATTTTTGTAGCTATCTCCTTAGTAATAGTTAAACTATGTTCATTAAATAAATAATCCTTTATTGGCTAGCTACTGTGGAGGAAAACATAAATATAACATTAGGCTATGAGACTTGAGAAGAATGAGATTGTTATGATTCTCTGCATTTAGGAAGAATTGTGAAAGATGGGTTATCAAGTGGCTCCATTCACACAATACAACGAGTGAGAGAAAGTTATGTTGATATATTTGATTTTCTTTCTGTATTTTCCTTCTGTGATAATGAAACAGGGAAACTAAAAGGACCTCATGAAAAACTGCCTTTTCCCCCCTTCCTTTTCTTACTTTTAGGACTTGTACCCCTGCCCTACTCAGGCTTTACAGTTAAGATAATGTATCAAAGTTCCAGGAGTGGGCGCCTGGGTAGCTCAGTTGGTTAAGCGATTGCCTTCAGCTCAGGTTTTAATCCCGGAGTCCCAGGATTGGGTCCCGCATCAGGCTTCCTGCTCAGTGGGGACTGTGCATCTCTCTGTGACCCTCACCTCCCCCACTATGCTCTCTCTCTCTCTCTCAAATAAATAAAATCTTAAAAAAAAAAAAAAAGGTCAAGGAGTTAATGATTTCCTTGGAGTCTTCTAACACAATAGATAACATGTTAGGAGTGACCAGACTAAGTCCTCATGTACAGTTTCCAGACCACTGGCTCACCAAGACCCCTGACTCCAGGGCATAAGTGACTTCTGAAAGACACCTAAACACTTGCCTTTGTTTTAACCAATCCCTGGATGCCTTAGAAGACATGTACACCAGACCACAATCCTCAATAAAAACCCTGGGCCCTAAGCAAAGATGAGATTCACTTTCTTATACTTTCTTAATCTCCCAGGTGCTCTGTCTATATTTACACTCTCTGTTTTCAGTAAACTCTGCTCTCATTTCCTCTTGACTTGTATTTGATTATATCTTGCACAAAGCCAAGGATGCTCTTGCTTAGTCTTGCAGGAACCCCTCAGGGTCCTTGGACCCAGCCTGGCTGCATCAATATATCATATTATTGTTAAAATAGTTGCTGCCCTCCCTGAGGATTGTATTTTCCTACCCACTGAATTCAGCCTTGTCTATAACAGTTGTTTTTGGTCTTCCATATGGGAGAGGTATACATCCACAAACTGATAAACTCAGGGAGGAATGTGTAACTTGCTTTAACCAAAAATCATGGAAGTGACATGCTTTGACAATTTTTTTTTTCTCCTCTGCCATAAGACTGCCAATACCCCAGATTAGTGGCTGCTCCTC
Source organism: Mustela nigripes (assembly GCF_022355385.1). Taxonomy (NCBI): domain Eukaryota; kingdom Metazoa; phylum Chordata; class Mammalia; order Carnivora; family Mustelidae; genus Mustela; species Mustela nigripes. The sequence continues at coordinate 24,493,346 of NC_081559.1, read as the reverse complement.
ACCCTGTGTCCAGTGCTGAAGACAAAATAGAGCACAACCTATAATGGGCATTTATGTGACTGAGAAATAAAACTGTTCCAGTAAATTACTGATATTTTGAGATTATTTGCTACCACAATAAACAATCCTAACTGACACTTTGTCCTCTCCAGAACTCTTCTCTGGGAATTCACCTGAGATATATTGAATCATGAAGGGCCTATCACAGGGTACACATTCAATCTAGCTGCAGAAAAGATATATACAAATGAAATAATTTAATAGTAATATAATTCCCTCTAGATTAAATATAATATAATTTGAAGTGGATTTGTGAGAGTTGTGCATGAAGACTGAAGTAGGTAGGCTACATGAGTAAAGGCTATGCAAAAGAAGTACATTTGCAGTTGAGATTTAAAAGATATAAAAAGAAGGAGCTAAAGAATGAGAATGTTGTCTCATAAATGTAGAATTTCATGTCCAGAATATTCAGTCTCCTAAATTTTCTAATTTTGAAAGTCCAACCATCTCTTACTCTTTCAAAATGGTTCTCCACTTAAAGAACAAAAAAATCCCCCTAAAATTGGTTTAGGCATGATTTCTAGTTGGGACTAGCAATTCACATCCAATAGGACTCTTTAATAATATAATGAACTTGGCAACAAAGGCAAAAACAAATCAGTGTGTATGTTTGCACATGTACCTATGGGTTTAGGGGTGAGTGTTCTAGCCCAAGAATTCTACTTGACATTTACATTTCTAAATGATAGGGTCCTGACCATTTGAGCAACAAGGTTTCAGCAAACCAAGAAGGCACACATCAGAAATGAAGGGTTCTAATTTATGGATCAATACTGAATTGTTTTCAACTTTTGACTAGTACAAAGCAAAAGATAATCTTAATTTATAACAATTGTTTTACACTGAAGTGGTTTCATTTAGTTTGATATAGTTTGTAGACTCCTAAGGCCAAAACTTAAGTATGTAACTCCACAGTGATGGACTTTTAAGTAAGTGGATTTGTATCTACCTTGGAATATCCTATAAATAGGAATAGGAATTTCAATTAATAATATAAGGCAGCAATAGAATCTTGCTTCTGTGAAAATGTTAGAGCTTCCAAAATGTACATGAATTATCTTGTGATTGTTTATAAAGATGAAGTTGATGAAAAGTTATAAAATACTTAGGTTTTTCAATTTGTTTGGTATGACTAGAATGCCAAAATTGCAATTTTCAAAAGGTGGGAAGGAGTGTCAACACCCCAGAGTGTTTTCTATCTGTAGCTTTTTAATGGTTAAACATGCTTGAATGTCTAAAACATTTGTTTCTCTTGTCCAAACAAATATTCCAGTATACTTCAAATCTATTAAAACATCAGGTTATATTTGATTTTTAAAAAGTCATAATCCGGGACGCCTGGGTGGCTCAGTTGGTTAAGCAGCTGCCTTCGGCTCAGGTCATGATCCCAGCGTCCTGGGATCGAGTCCCACATCGGGCTCCTTGCTCAGCAGGGAGCCTGCTTCTCCCTCTGCCTCTGCCTGCCATTCTGTCTGCCTGTGCTCGCTCTCTCCCCCCCTCTCTCTCTGATAAATAAATAAAATCTTAAAAAAAAATAAAAATAAAAAGGCATAATCCATCAGTGGGTTGGCTGGGAGAACCATTAAAAGAAGATAACTGATGCCCCCAAGTTATAAATCATGTCATCTAGTGATAATTATCGTGTCCTGTTCCCCCAAATGACACAACTATGGTGATTTATGGTTGGCCCAAGGTAACAGGGTAAACTTGCATACCAAGTCCTGATCAAGAAGTTGATTTGAGAAGAAAACTTCCTGCATGTTTCAGAGTAGAGCACTTGAGACTAATCTACATTTTGACAGTGCTCATTAGTAAGCCAATTGTAGACTAAATTCTCTCCCTCAGAGGGGCTTTAACCAAGTCAGAGCTCATTAGCAAAGAGTCCTTAGTGGTCAAACAAGTCTCCCGTAGATTATGTAGACCAAGCCTTCTTCATTTAAGTCAGTTTTAACAATTTCTCCCCCAAATTTTCTCAATTAGAGCAAACTGATACTACATTTTCCTTAATACAGTAAATGAACTCTTTAATGATATATAGGGCATTGGGATACATTCTGTTGCTCTGATCACTTATTTCTCTTGAAAATTCTCTTGAATTTAGCTTAGGCCTTATGATCCTCTGATATTTTCTCTATTAAAAATGTAAATAGAACCCTGGAGTGACTAATTTGAAAGTTAATAGTTCATCTGCAATTGATGTAGAAATACAGGACAAGCATAGCCATGAGAATTAAATGCTCTTTGAAAGGCCAAAGCATTAGCTTTTTGTTGTTGTTAAAAATATTCTCTTGTGCTCTAACATTGTATTAACTCTTTAGCATCATTGAAATGATTTTTTGTTGTTGCTTCATCAAACAAAAATACTGCCTCCCAAATGCCCAATATGATTTAAAGAGAGTAGCCTATTAGTTGCACAAAGAAAAGACAAAATTCAGAGTCAGGCAGACCTGGGTTTAAATCCATATCTGTCACTCACCAGCTTTATGAATTTAGAAAATTAACTTCTGAGATTGTCTTCATCTATAAAATGAAGATAGAAATGGCACTTCATAGGCTTTTTGTGAAACTTACAAAAATTTGATGCAGGTGAAACATGTAGAATAGTTCTGGGCACAAACTAAGTTCCCAATAAATGTAGGCTTGTATTACTATTACTTTTGTGGTTGATATTTTATTATTCTGTTTCTGTTTACTATTTCTGTTTTAGAGATAATAGCAACTCATAGGTAGTACTAGCAGGTGCTTGTAGTAGGTCTTTAATTATTGCCCCCCTTCCTTTCCCCTCCACACTGGCAAGGTTGTGACAAGAATCAGTCATTTCTTTATAAGGAAAAAAAAGCAGCAGATTGATTTCTATAGGTTTCTTGTTATAAGGCCATAGATTATTAACCAATAGGCAAAAATTATTGTAGTAATATGAAATAAAGTACTTGGCAAGGGAAAACTGAGAAACAAAAACCAAAAAAACAAACCCATAATAACAACAGAGAGTCAACTGATCAGCCTGGTAAGTTAGAGGTATGTCCTTCCCCCTGCTACCTCTTTTCCAACAACCGTTAGTATTAGAGTCTCTGAGCACTCTCCTTGGTGAAATAAAGCCACCAGAGTACAGAGGACTACAACAATCAGAGCCCCTACATCTGAAGCCATAGCTAATAAATATCCCCTGTTCATAGGAGTGGTGTGAGCAGCAGTGATAACAGTGACTAGATCTCTGATGTTAGATTCCGTAAGTTCTGTTTTTGGCACCATGATAGACCAAAATGTCAAGAGAACCCCTTCTAGAAAAAACATAAAGCAATACCATAGAGACCATATTAAAAATATATATTTAAATGCATTCCTTCACTTGTAGGGGAGAGTGGGCTGTAGTTTAGGGGAAAAAAAAACAATAAGCAAAAAATCTGAAAGATCTATTGCTATAGCTAGAGTTTGCCTTAGGGATCTATCTGCTCTATTCCCGGTGACCTAGTAGACCTTGTGCTTTGATGGACCAAGTAACCTTGTGGGGGAAAAACAAGCTTGGGCCCAACCAAGTTGAACAGTTAGGTAAGAGCCTCATTTAAAACTAGGATGCCCAAATGGTGATTCCAAGACCATCCCATGTGGTTTGCAAACACTGTACGGTGAACGACCCCAAGAAACGCTCTGTGTAAGGCCCACAGAGTGAATGTGGCCCCCTGCAGTTATATGTGGCAGCTCTAGGAAATGCCAAACTGAATGTGTTAGAGAAAAAACTGCATTTCAGAAGGATACACGAGGGATACATGTATGTTTCAGCTATGGCTTTAGGTAAAAAAAAAATTTTTTTCTCTTTCTAAAATATTGAAAATTGCTAATCATTTGGGTCCCAAATTTATATCGAATGTGAGACATAAAAACCCTTGAATTCAACTATTTGAGGTTTTTCCAGGATTTCAACATAAAGTCTATATCTTTTGAATTAAGAGAGAAGGATATGGATTGGGGTGGGTGTTTTCAGTACATCCAAAAGAAAAGAAAATGAAAAATGTATATAAAAATGTTTTTTTTCATAAGCTTTTTGCCCTTCACAGAAAAGGTTGATAGATTATGGGAGGCCTAGATACTTACATACTTTCTTTCACTTTATATGGATTGGGAATACTTATATACACAGTTCTACCAGAGACACATTTTTCTCCTTCTTCTCCCTAATTTCTGACTGTTCAAAAGGACAGGAAATGTGTTTATTGGAAATGCTTACTCCATGGGAAACAATGTATGTAGTTTTTGATAAAACATGAACAGGAAGAGATTGCCATCAACAGAAATGATGGTTTTCTCCACCTTGTATTTTCAGATGTACATTTCTCATTAACATAATTCAATTAGAACTAAGAGACATGTTGCTATACTTGAGCCAGAAATATAATAATTAGAAATTAGTGGCTTTGCTATACTTTATAGAACAATAAATGCAATCACAGGTTATCACTGATCATCTAAATAATATGGTAGAGAAAATAAAAATAACATGATTTTCATGTGATTAAATTAAGATTCAGGGGAAGTTTAAATATCTTAGAATTCTAAGAGAGGTGTTATGTCTTTATGCAATTGCATCTTTCATTCCTGGGTGATTCAAGCCAGTTAGCATTTGATCCTTGACTGACCAGGTATTTTGTTATCTATGAAATGCAGGGATTAATTTGTAAAGAGAGTATCTGATCTGTGGACCTCTCTCTTGCAGAGAAGAATGAATTTGCTCAGACCTTCATCAAAGATTGCCCACATCTCTTGCAGATAGATTCTGGTTACTCGTACATTCTACAGTTTAAGCCCTAAATTATAGGTTTGGAAATGTGACTTTTTAAAAAAATCCTTGATTATTCTTTGAGCATGGTAGTTAGGCTTGGGAAATTTATTATACTGATCTCTCTATGCACAGTGTTATCACAGGATTTAGAAAATGAAATTAGAGTTGTGTATTTTTTTCCTCAGCAATTTAATATATAATTAGTAGTAAATTTAAGAAATGTCGAATTAATCAGCTTGATTTTAGCCTTTCGGTAAAGATGCCTCCCTCTTTTTTGCCTGCAGTTTTCTATGGTTTGTGCAGGAACTGCATGCAATTAGAAAAACATTGATAGTTGGATCAAATCAATATTTAGATTAAGCCCCATTTTTAACAGGATGATATAGAAGTATACTATAGAACTCCTCAAATAAAGAACCAGGAAATTCTGCCATTTGCAACAACATGCATGAACCTGGATCACATTATGCTAAGTGAAATAAGCCAGACAAAGAAGGACAAATAGTACATGATACTATTTATATGAGGAATCTAAAATAGTTAAACTCATAGAAACAAAGTAGGATAGTGGTTGCCAGGGATTGAGGGAAGGGGGAAATGGGGAAATATTGGTCAAAGTTTCAGTTATACAATATGAGTAATACTAGAGATCTACTACACAGCATAGCGCCCACATTTAGTAATACTCTTATATACTTAAAAACTTGCTAGGAGGGTAGATTTATATTAAGTGTTCTTATATTAGTAATGGTAATAATGAGGAGGAGGAGGAGAAGCAGCAGCAGTAGTAGCAGTACAGAGGGTTGGAAGAAACTTCTGGGGGTGATGGGTATGTCTATGGCATAGATTCTGTTGATGGTTTCACATGCTTTTTTGTGTTTTTTAAAAATATTTTATTTATTTATTTGACAGACAGAGATCACAAATAGGCAGAGAGAGAGGAGGAGAGCAGAGAGCCCAATGCGATGCAGGGCTTGATCCCAAGACTTTGGGATCATGGCCTGAGCTGAAAGCAGAGTCTTTAACCCACTGAGCCACCCAGGCGCCCTGATGGTTCACATGTTTATATTTAGCTCCAAATTCATCAAGTTGTATACTTTAAATATTTACCACTTCTTGTATGTCAATTATTTAAAAAAAAGAACTAGGAAAAATACGTGTACCAGGGGCAGTTAGTTACATATTAAATGTAATAAAGGATTTATAAGGGAAAACAAAAGTAGGGAATCCTAACACATCCCTTTAGATTAAGACTTACAGAAATTATTACCACAAGTGTAATAGTCTAGTAATGATTTGCATATTTAAGGTCTCTTTGTAAGACTTATGAAAAAAATTAAAAGTAAACTTAATGACAAAATAAAATGTATCTTAAAGTTAAATAATTAGCCTGGAGGCAGCATAAAAACTGAGGGAGTGTAAATAGTTTGTGTAGCCAGTAGTAAAAGGGCAAAAATATAAATAAAAAGGGAGTAGTAAAGCACATGGATTTACCAGGATTTGAAAAGTATACTTTAAAATGTCAAACAATCCCAAAAAATAAAAACTTCGAAGAACACCAAAATGTTATAAGCAATATCCAAAGAAGAGAAGAAAAAAGTGTCCGGAAGTTTAGGTGACAAGCATACACAAATATACACAAACAGAATCAGGGGGAAAAAAGGCTAATTTACTTGTGTGACAAATGCCACAATTCTGAAGTCTGAGTACCAGGATAGGACTTAAAAGACTAGAGAAAGTCAGAACAAATGCAAAGTCTCTAAGGAGAAATAGTATGAAACCAATTCGGAATTCTCAAGTGTATCACTTAGTCAAGGAAACTAAAATGTGATTTGTGCTTCAAATATGGAATAATAAAATACTTGGTCATTCTAGTGTATAAAATCATTAAAGATTAAAGCCTTGAAAATCATGACAACTCTAAGGACCCAATTAGAATATCTAGAATACTAGATTAACAGAAAAATACTAATCAACACCATTTAAGAAATTATTTTTCCTGATGTAAACCGAATACATGTTAACTCTAGGAAAGTAGAAAACTAAAAAAAAAAAAAAAAAGATAATAAAGTTATCTCATGTATTACTGCTAACATTTCATAACTGTATGTATATAAACAATAATCTATGAATATGGAAATATAACATGAACATATTTGATAGATTACTATATGGATATAGTTTGATTGAAGTGATATGGATATAACTAAGCATACACCTACCCTATGTGTACTCTTACATACACACAGAGGCAGACACCAACTTTATTCTTTCTTCTTTTGTAACTTCACATTTGTTTTGTGCATTTTTTCCCCAGCCCTTAAATGAAATACTAGACAAATCCCATAGCTTTTCTGGTCACATTAGATTAATAACAAACCCTATCCCAGTCTATTAATTCCAAAAAGGCTTAAAATCTCCTCTGTGATCCAGTTAATTCTCTTTCCCCTCACCCAGCTCAAACCTGCAACATGCTAGATGCTAATGCAGGAGGAGGAGTATTTCATCTGGTTTTATTCTCTTAACTGACCTTGTGGGACAACTCCAGATTGAGCCCAGAAGTGGAGAGCTTTCTTTAATGGGTCCCCTTAACAGATTGCTTAGTGATCCCCTGCTAGGATCAGAATGCCTGCTGGGATCAGGATGCCTCCTGCAGATCCATTGACCTGGCATTGCCTTCACTTGCCAAAAGTTCATCAAGTTGGAATCACATGGCCTTCTTGACATTTTCTCAGATAGAGTCCATCCTAAAATGAATCTGAGCCTTGCAGGAAGATACATCTAGACCAAGAGAAATATTCACCATTGCCTCTATTCATGGGGAGTAGAGGTCACTTCCAACCCAGACTTCTATCTTTTTTCTGCTAACTACATATAGCTTCACGATTTCAGATTTCTCCAGGTAGAATCAGACAATTTTTATGTCTTTTATATGACAAAAGACATCCACTCTTAAAGCTGCTTTCTTGGCCTAAGTAGAGAGGAAAACTCTAGAACTGAAAAATATAATATCTAAAATAAAAATTCACTACATGGGCTTAAGGTAAATTGTAGAGGATAGAGGAAAGAGGCAGGAGACATGGAAAGGAAACAAAACTATCTGACCCAAAGGATGGGGGCAGGGAGAGATACCACAATGTTACCATCAGAGCTTTACACACCCATAGGACAACATTAAAAGCATCTATTATATGTGTATTTGCAGTCTCAGAAGAGAGTAAAAAAGAGAATGGGGCATAAAAGTAATTGAGAAATGTTTGAAAAATTTCCCAATTCATTGGAAAATAAAGATTACAGAATCAAGAAACCCAGCAAACTCCAAACAGGATCAATAAAAAGGAAACTTCACTTAGATACATTATAGTCAAACTGCTCACACTCAAAAGTTAGTAAAAAAAAAAACAAAAAACAAAAAAACCCCTGAAAGTAACCAGGAAAAAACCAAATAAACAGAAAGACAATAACCTAAAAAATAATTCCCATAAAGATTTTAAGTAAATCAAAGAGAACCTCATGCCTAGGGGATAGGCCATCCCTTCTTAGATAATAATTATAATAAAAACATTAAAAATTAGATTTGCTAAGAATGAATAAACAAACCAAGACTAGGAGAAAAATTCAAAATATATACAATCTGACAAAGGACTGGTTTTCAGACTGTATAAATCTACAACTTACGACAAACATCCCAATAACAAAGGACAGGAGATTTATGCAGACATTTCACAAAGACAGACATACAAATACTCACTAAAAATATGAAAAAAAATGCTTATCATCATTAGCCATACAATGAATGAACATTGAAATCATGATGAGAAACCATTCATACCCATTAGGACTGATAAAACATAAAAAGATGAACAACACTAAATGCTGGTGAGGAGGGCTATCAACTGCATGATTCATACATTATTGGTGGGAATATTAAAGTGATATAAACAATTTGGAAAAACGTCTGGTAGTTTCTTATAACTAAGCATACACCTACCCTATGACCCAACAATTTCATGTCTATGCATTTTTCCCAGTGAAATGAAAATATATGTTTACAGAAAGTGTTTTGCAGAATGTTCATAACAACTTTATTCATAATGACCAAAAGGTAGAGATAGCCCAGGTGTCAATCATAGGGGAATGATAAACAGACAATATATTCATATAAGGGACTCAGCAATTAAAAAGTAACCTACTGATACACACAATGGCATGGATTAATCTCAAAAACATGCTGAGTGGAAGATTTTACTCAAAAGGTTACACAATGTATAATTCTATTTATATGAAATTCTGTGTTAGGCAAAATTAATCTGTGGATTTTCTATATACATAATCATATTTATGTTTTATGCAAATGATGATCCCCAGATTTCACCTATAGGATGTCTATTCTTTTTTTTTGTTGTTTTAAAAAAAAATTAAAGACTTTATTTATGAGAGAGAGTGAGAGAGAGCACAAGCAGAGGGGCTCTGCAGAGGGAGTAGCAGACTCTCTGCTGAGAAGGGAGCACCCTCCCAGGACCCTGAGATTGTGACCTGAGCAGAAGGCACATGTTTAATTGCTTAATTAACTGAGCCATCCAGGCACCTCAGGAAGTCTGTTCTTATGTAGGTAGCAGAAACAGAGCAAAGCATCAAAGGGCTGGGTAAGAGGTGAAGGATCTATAAGATCTGTGTGATATTACTGTAAATTTCCCCCTAGTTGATGTATATACAATGGCATTTTAATCAGAATGTCAGCATAGTTTTGTGTTTGGGTACATGTGGGGTTTTGTAAATATAAATATGCTTATTCTAAAATGTATATGGAAAACCAAAGGATCAAGACAACTGGTAAAATTCAAGAATATTAATAAAGTGGGAGGATTTAAGACAGCAACATTTATCAAATTGCAATGATTAAGATAGTGTTGAATTAGTGCAGTATAAAAAATAGATCATGTGGATTGTAACTTTAACTGTAAATGTATAACAAAGTTTCTGGAAGATGACATAGAAAAATGCCTTGTAATAAAGATTTCTAAACAGGGAATGGCAATGAAGTACGAAATTGATAAACTACATTAAAATTTAAATGCATCTTTAGGGTAAATACCCAATAGTGCAATTGCTGGGTCATAGGGTGATACAACATGGAGGCTTAAGTGGGTAGAAGAAGAATAAATGAAACAAGATGGGATTGGGAGGGAGACAAACCATAAGTGACTCTTAATCTCACAAAACAAACTGAGGGTTGCCGGGGGCAGGGGGTTTGGGAGAAGGGGGTGGGATTATGGACATTGGGGAGGGTATGTGATTTGGTGAGTGCTGTGAAGTGTGTAAACCTGTTGATTCACAGACCTGTACCCCTGGGGATAAAAATATATGTTTATCAAAAATAAAAAATTAAAAAAAAAAAAAAAAAAAAAAAGAAAGACAGTATAAAAAAAAAAAAAAAATTTAAATGCATCTGTTCACCTAAAGACATATTTAAGATATTTAAATAAAATACAGAATAGGATATTGCAAAACATTTGTTGACAAAAGACTTGTGGCCAAAATATATAAAGAACTCTTACAAATCAGTAAAAAAAGAGAGAGATAATTCCATTTATGTATTATTGTATAATACTGCTCCAAATCTTAGAGGCTTAGAGCAGCAATCATCTTATGATACAGTTTATGATATTATGAGTCAGGAATTTGGGCAGAATGTGGCTGAGTGATTCTGCTGTCCCACATACCATCAATGGAGTCACTTGGTGGCATTTGTTGGCAGATTAGCTGGCGCAGAAAGTCCAAAACAGGTTCACTTATATTTCTGTCACCTTTCTAGAGATGGCTGGAAATCTGGCGCCCATCTGGAATGGGGCCCATAGGTCTGGCCTGTCCAACATGATATTCTCAGGGTAACTGTGGCCTTAATATGTGATACCTCAGAGGCCCCCCCAAATGAACTTCTCAACACATAAAGAGGGAACTCCATCACCTTTTATGTCCTAGTTCAGGAAATCATATGGCTTTTTCCTACTCGTACTCTATTGGTTAAACCTGTCACAAGCCTTCGAAGATATAAGGAAAGGAAGCTTTGACCCTGCTACTTGACTGAAGGAGTATCAAATAATTTGTGCCATGTTTTGATACTGCTAGAGTCCACCATCTGGTCACAAATTACTTTCATTCCTTCCACATGAAAAGTACCCTCATCTCTGCTTAAAGACCCTCACTCCCTCAAAGACTCATCACAATAAGTCTTAGGTCGAAGTTTATAGACTTAATCTAATGTGTAGTCCATGTTTGGAAGAAGCACCTCAGGTTTAGTTTCTAGGGTAGGATTCCTCTGCATCTGACACCCTATGAAATAAATAGGCAATTATCTGCCCTAACAGAATCTACAGACAATAGTGGGACAGCATAGTACATATCCACCAATGGTCCAAGGTGATCCTGGAATTCAGCAGAGCATAGATTGCCCATTCCTTGCTTAAGGCTCAGACCTGCCCCATTGAGAATGATTCTCTGTGGCTCTTGTCTCTGCCTTCTGGGGTCCTGACTCTTCCCTCGGAGTCAGCTTTCTTTTTCTGTAGAGAGTAGTTTATGTACACAGCTGAGTAGCTTTCTTAGCCTGCTTCTAGTCCATAAGAGTTCGGTGTTGACATGCCTCTTTTCATTTTGTACTGTCTCTATTCCCTCCAGTCCCAGCTAATATAATTCCTTTGAGGTGTTTATATATCAATTTAAAGTAGTCCTTTAGACAAAAGGTTCATTCACAAATATATGAGATTAAACCTTTTCTACTCAAGTCTCATTGTGACACTTTTACAATAAAACTTGTAGAAGCATAATGGTCTAGTAGAAAGGGTCTTAAAGTATATGCCTAACATTATTTTTGTTTAATTGAGAAAAAGGCAGTAACTTAAGTCTTTCTGAAATTTTAACAAAAAATTCTTCATCACACCTGGATTTTCTGAAGCAATGTTTCACTGGCAAAGCCTAGGATTTGATCTATGCTTTGACACTACATCTTATTTTAGGGATATTTTGCTGAATGTAAAGACTATTCTAGGCCTTTAAATTTCCTTCAAACTTTACTAAAAAACTGAACAGTTTATTCTTTAGTTTCTTCATCTATATCTGTCTTATCACCCATTTTATTACATGAGGTAAGAGGTCAGCAAACATGATCAACACACTGCCCAGAAGATTCCTGAGCTTGATCATTCAGTATATTACCCATTTTTTATGATATCAACAGGCAACAGTATTGCCAAAGCTCCATGGCTACAGAACCAAGGTCCCTTTCTTCTAACTCTAGTGATAGTTTCCTTGTTTGTTTGAAGGTTTCACCAATGCCCTCCTCAAGCCTGCTGGCCATTTCTAAAACAAATACCACATGTCTTCGGTTTTATTGTAACAGCATCCCACTTTTGAGTAAAACGTTCTGTTTGATTTATCCATTGCTATATAAAAAACTAATCTAAAATGTAATGGCCTAAAATAACAGCCATTTTATTACATGCCATGATTTTATGAAACAGGAATTTAGGCAGGGCATGGCTAGATGATTCTTCTGTTGCATTTGTTATTGATGATATCATTCAAAGGCTTCAGATGGAGAATGAAGTAGTCTTGAGGGTCCAGAACAGCTTCACTCACATATTTAGTGTCTTGTTGGAAATGGCTGAAAGAATGGACTTATTTATTGATAAGAAATGCTTACACATGCCCCTTTTGGACCACAGTTTCAAAATAGCTGGGTATTCTTCTGTGTCTCACAGGGCTCCAAAAACAAGTTTTCTAGTAATGATGTGGAAAATGAATGGCTTTTTATGACCTAGCCTCAAAAATTACATAACATTACTTCCTATATTATTATTGAAGAAATTATAAGCTTGTACATATTTAAGAAGAGGGAATATAGACCTCATTTTCCAGTAAGAGGAGTGTCAAAAACGCATGGCCATGATTTAAACCATTAGAAAACCCAAAAGAAAAATAAAGAGACTTAAGCCTGATGCTCTTTATTAAAAATAAAAAAATACTGTAATGACCAATAAACTCTTGAAAAATTGCTCAACCTCACTAGTCAGAGAAATGAAAATCAAAACCATAATGAAACATACCATACAGACGTGGGATGCTGACAAAATATTTGTTAAAGTTGACAAAATATTCCATGCCTAATCACAACCCATCAGAAATGTGCTTTGGTGAGTGCTGTGAAGTGTATAAACCTGGTGATTCACAGACCTGTACCCCTTGGGATAAAAATATATGTTTATAAAAAATAAAAAATTAATTAAAAAAAAAAGAAATGTACATGCACATGTATACTGAAAATTTATACTTGAATGCTCATAGTAGCTTTATTTGTAATAAGCTAAGCTGGGAACCACTCAAATATTAGTCAATAATACAACAGATAAATAATCTGTGGTATATTCATACAATTGAATCCTTTATAGCAGTGCACTAAATGAACTATGACATATGTGTGTGTGTGTGTGTGTGTGTGTGTGTGTGTATAATCTTTCGATGTAGGATTGAATATAAGAAGCTAGATACAGAAGACACACCATGTGCTTCTATTTGTTTGGTGTTCAATAATATGCCAAATTAGGGGTGCCTGGGTGCCTCAGATGGTTAAGCATCTGCCTTCAGCTCAGGTCATGATCCCAGGGGGTCCTGGGGTCGAGTTTCACATTGGGTGCCCTGCTCTTTAGGGAGCCTGCTTCTCCCTCTGCCTCTTTCTCTCTCTGTCCCTCATGAGTAAATAAAATCTTAAAAAAAAAAATAGGCCAAACTAGTGTATGTATTTTGGGAGGACCAGAGGGCCATGGTGAGTGGATGAGTCTGAAGTAATTCTTTAAGTTATCTTGGAGAAGAGTGCAAGCCAATTCCTCCATCATGAGAGGAGTCATCTATTAGAGAGGCCATCAGAGCCCAGTAGGAAGATCAAGGACAGTAGATCGGTCAAGGAACTTGGCTTTTGTGGAGGTTTGAAGTTGTCAGTTCTCTCTGAACTCTAAAAGCCTGAGGGGTCAACATAATGGTTACCACTGGGGATGAGGGAGTAGAAAGTGACTGGGAGAGGACAAGAGGGTTGCTTTTGAGGGGCTGGTAATGTTCTATTCTTATACCTGAGTAGTGGTTTCAGAGTTATGTTCACCTTAGAGTAATTCATAGTACTTTACAGTTAGAATGTGTGCATTTTTGATGCAAGTTATATTACATTTAAAAATATATAGTAGAATGGATTTTTTTTTTTAATTTCAAAACTCAAAAACATTGTGTGGATCAAATAAAAGTTTGAGCCATCAAAATAAATAAATAAAAATATATAGCAGCCATATTATACATTGTAGTGAAAGAAACAAAACAACAAAACTGATTAGGAGAAAATTTTGTCTAGGCAGGGGATAAAAAGAGTGAGTTGAAGCAAAGGCAGTGGGGAAGGAGGCAAAGGGAGAGATGAGAGTCTAATGGAAACTGGTTTAGTTGTCACTGAGACAGACAGCATGGGAATGGTCACATCCATGAATCAGAAATATTTACAGGGTCTGCATCTGTAATCAAGACAGACCAATAGCAGATAATAATCCACAGTCCAGGCAAATGGCAAGTCAACTTCAACAAAGTGTGCCAGAAAACTTTTGAAACCCAACTTTGAAATGATGAGGTTTCTAGGACTTCAGTCCTAGAAATATTAGAAAGACTGGGTTCTAAAGGCAGAACTGAGATACTGTGTTCATAGTCAAGTAAGACTATTGACCTTCTACTTTATTTTCCCTTTAGACTTTAAGTTTACTAAGGGTAAGGATTACTGTTCCTCATGATAGTCTAACAAAGTGACATGTGCCTAGAATAAAATAAGCAGGAAAAAAAATGACAAATCAATGAATAATTATATGACTAGAAATAAAAAAAAAAAAGAACCCATTTACTTGAACTGAAGTTCAAGGGAAGGGCTTTGTCAAATGTGCATAAATTAAGATCCCAGTTACTAGAACAAAGGGAAAAAATTATACCAGATGAGGAGCAAGATCATCTGGAGCTAGTGATTCAGGATTGTGCTTATTTACTTTTTCATCAACAGGGATGATATCAAAGGATAGTCTGAACTGAAGTCGTGAGTACGTTTTCAATAGTTCCAGCAGTAATTCAGCTGCAAGAACAGAGAAATAGCTTAAATCTCCATGTTACAAAACAATACATGAATTGTGATTTGCATGACATGTTAGATAAGATTATGTTAAAAAATTCAAGTTTAACCTTGATCTCCATTATTTATTAAAAATAAGAGAATCATTAAACTTTAAAAATATTGACCTTGCTTCTGGCTAATATTAAAGAAAGACATAAAATTATATTGAATAAAGTAGATTTTCAAAAGAAACTGTCAAAAGTTCATATTGCAGTAGTGAAAATGATAATTTCTCTAAGAAATTCATATCTATTAAAAAGCAAGGAATTCTATACCCAAACTAAGTCTTTTGATTTTTTTTAAAAGCTTTAAAAGCAGAGTCAAGTTGAAATTTCCATAGTACTAGGAAAGCCAGTTTTTATTTCAAATACTTCAAAGCTCTGACATTCCGATTTTTAAAAGTTAAACAATTGAGAAGACTTTGACTTTATTAAGTGTTATCTCCTTTACACAAGAAAGTCGGGTTTTGAAAGGTCATTCAAATTCACAGCATCTACACATATCTTCTTTTTTTTTCAATACATACTGATACTCTCTTGAATATAGAACAGTATTTCCAATAAATGGTACTTGATGATAAATGTGCTTTTACTGAAAGTATATGGGTTAAGAAAAAAGAAATCTTCTTTTTTGGTAGAAATGGAAGCCCACTATTAAGGTAAGAGGAAAAAAATCCATTTGTTCACAATCCATCTGCATATGGTTGAATTTGTGACACAACAGCATTCTGAACTCTCTCACCTTATTATCATCTCTGCTTTCTTTCTACCTCATCATTCATTCTCCCTTATTAAAGCTCCATAAGCCAGGCAGTCAGTTTTATTAATTATGTTTAGAAAAATTATTATACTATATTGGTAGTTAGTTACTTCAGTTATGGTTTACCTGAATTTAGAAGTTAATTTAGAGGGCATTCTGGAGTAAAAATTATTTTTTAAATTTAATAAGCCATTGTATCTAAGTTTATCTGCTTGGTTTAAATGTGTGTCAGCTCTATAACCTTCTAGGAATAATGACATGATTAGTGACACATAACACTTATGTTAAAATGTTATCTACAAAACCAACATCCAAAAATCAGTTATGTTTCCATACACTTAAGAGCGTGACAAAGAAAAAAATCCTGCTTACACTAATATCAAAAATAATAAAATATTTAGTATTAGATTTAACCAAGAAAGTTAAAAATCTGTATACTGAAATAAGACATTGATAAAAGAAATTGAATAAATGGACAGATATCACATGTTACAGATCAGAGGAATATTGTTGAGATGTCCATACTATCCAAAGCTATCTCTAGATTCAGTGTAATCCCCATCAAAATTCCAAATGCCCTTTTCCAAATAAATGGTAAAAATCCTAAAATTCACATGGAACTTCAAAAGATCCCAAATAGCCAAAGCAATCCCTAGAAAGAAAACAAAGGTAGAGGTAAAATACTCCCAATTTCAAACTTTATTACAAAGCTATATTCTTCAAAAACAGTGTGGTACTATCATAAAAGCAAGACACATAGAACAGAACAGAGTTGAGAGTCCAAAAATAAACCTCCATATATATGGTCTACTGATTTTTGACAAAATATCTAAGAATTCTCAATGAGGAAAGGATAGTCTCTCCCATAAATGGTGTTACGAAACTTGGATATTCACATGCAAAAGAATGAGATTGGACTACTATCTAACAGTGATTATAAAAATTAACTCAATTGGATAACTTAAATGGAAGACCCAGCACTGTAAAAAACTGCTAAAAGAAAACATAGGAAAGAGCTCCCTGACATCTGTCCTGGCAATGGTTTTTTGGATATAACACTAAAATGTAAGCAACGAAAGTAAAAATCAACAAATGGGACTACACCAAAATAAAAAGCTTCACAACAAAAGAAACAATTGGCAAAATGAAAAGGCAACCTACAGAACAGAAGAAAAATATTTGCAGACCATCTATCTGACAAGGGGCTAATACAACTCAATAGCAAAACAACAACAAAAACAGTAACAACAACAACAACAACAAAACATAACCAACCAAACCACCCAAACAACCCAATTAAAAAAATAGAGTACTTAAATATTTAAAAATAAATAAATATATATATATATATATATGTCCAAATGGCCAACCAAAATGTGAAAAGATACTCAACATCAGTAATTACTAGGAAAATGCAAATCAAAGCCTTAATGCAGTATCACCTCACACCTATTAGAATAGCTATTATCAAAAAGATAAGAAACAAGTATTGGTGAGGCTGTGTAGAAAAGGGAACACTTGCATGCTGTTTGTGGAAATGTAAACTGACACAGGTGCTATGGAGAACAGTATGGAGGTTCCTCAAAAAGTTAAAAATACAGCTATGATACGATATGCCAAATATATACCTGAAGGAAATGGAATTCCTGTTTCAGAGATAATTGTTCCCTCATGTTCACTGCAATGGCCAAGACATGGAAACAACTTATTCATTTGTCAATAGACACTTAAAAATATATATTTATATTTATATTTATATTTATATTTATATTTATAATACTCCATTGTGTGTATATACACACACAACGGAATATTATTCAGTCATTAAAAAGTGGGAAATCTTGCCTTTTATGACAATATGAATGGAACATAAGGACATTATGCTAAATAAATCAGATAGAGAAAGCAAATATATGTTCTTACCTGGGGGAATCTAATAAAAGAGCCAATGCAATAGAATTAGAGAGTAAAATGGTGATTGCTATGGGCAGAAGAAGTGGAGGAAATGGGGAAATCTTAGAGGGTATAAACTTCTAGCTATAAGTTGAATAAATTCTGGGGATCTAATGTACAACATGGAGACCATAGCAGTACTGTATTAAAAATCTGAAAGTTGATAAGAAAGTAGATCTTAAATGTTATTACCATGAGCAACAAAAAATGGTAAATTATATGAAGATATATAGGTGTGAATTAACCTTATTTGTAATCATTTTGTAATATATACACAAATCATTGCATATAACTTAAACTTGCATTTATGTCATTAATGGCTTAATAAAACTAGGAAAAAAACTTTGTCAAATATAAATTCTTTGTAAAAACAAATATGTATTTGTAGTGTCTTGTCACATATTTTACACTTGGGCTTTCAAACTTTTTTTCTGTTGATTCCTAATGGCCCAATACAATCACATTTTAAATAATATGCTTTACCAAAGTCATTCATGCTAGTGAAAAACCAAATAATATAGAAGAATCTATGATGAAAAGGTTCCTGATGCCTCTCTTACAGTTACCAGACTTTTGTTTCTGCTTTTAGTTCTCCAATTAGGATGGCAACTCTAGTTAACCACTGCACAACTCCGTTTCTACTGATTCCTCTATTTTAAAAGATGATTTTTTCCCCAACAATACCATTTTCTCCTCTCTCATTCTCCTAATGTTTAACATACCTAAAAATTTTTAAATGGCAGTCATTAGGCTTTGATTTTTCATAACATGACAATTTTGACAATATATTTTAACTGACCATTTTGTACAATGTACATATTAAAAACTATACTCTCCTTAAATTCTTTTCCAAACCTAACTCCCCTTTCCCATCATTCCCCAAATCCCATCTTTGACCAAGTAACCTCTTATATTGTCAGGGTTGTTTGTGGTTACATTCAATCCTGTGACTTGAAAGAGTACCCCCAGCTTTCTTCACATGTTGGGTGAGAAGCTGATAACACTCAGTAGTATTTATGTTGTTACAACTACGCTGTGAAGGTATAAAGATTGTTTAATGACAGGTCAGGTAAACTGAATTCTTTCCTTACATATTACAACCTGTAGCATTAAGGTTAAATGAATTATTTTTTAAAGGCACTATCAGTTACATAAAATTATTTTAGTATATGTCATATTTAGATCATGAGTTTTTGAGCAATTTTCCTAGAGTTTCTGATATCTTTTTAATATCATTTTTATTATATATCTAATTAAAAAATGAAACTTTTATTTATGTCTTCTAGTTTTCTATGGCTGAATTCACTTTTTGCCCTAAGACCCTCCCTAGACATAAGAAGGTGTTTCCTAGGTCTGAAGATTGTTATTCCAGAATATTCCTCCATTGCTACCCTGGTATGAACAGTTGTTTCCTGGTTGTTGTGCTTTTCCTCTTCTTGATTAAGAGGAAGTTCTTTTGTTAAAGTACATATCTAGGCAAGTTCTAAAAGGAAAAATGCATTGAAGGTACATTTTCTTCCATGTCTAAAAGCATGTCTGTCCATATCTTCTGCCCATTTTTTGATATGATTGTCTGTTTTGTGTGTGTTCAGTTTGAGGAGTTCATTATAGATCCTGGATATCAACCTTTTGTCTGTACTGTCATTTGCAAATATCTTCTCCCATTCCGTGGGTTGCCTCTTTGTTTTCTTGACTGTTTCCTTTGCTGTGCAGAAGCTTTTGATTTTGATGAAGTCCCAAAAGTTCATCTTCGCTTTTATTTCCTTTGCCTTTGGAGACATATTTTTTTAATTTTATTTATTTATTTGACAGACAGAGATCACAAGTAGGCATAGAGGCAGGCAGAGAGAGAGGAAGGCTCTCTCTCAGCAGAGAGCCTGATGTGGGGCTCAATCCCAGGACCCTGGGATCATGACCCGAGCCGAAGGCAGAGGCTTAACCCCCTGAGCCACCCAGGCGCCCCTTGTAGACATATCTTGAAAGAAGTTGCTATGGCTGATATCGAAGAGTTTACTGCCTATGTTCTCCTCTAGGATTTGGATATATTCCTGTCTCACATTGAGATCTTTTATCCATTTTGAGTTTATCTTTGTGTATGGTGTAAGAGAATGGTCGAGTTTCATTCTTCTACATATAGCTGCCCAGTTTTCCCAGCATCATTTATTGAAGAGACTGTTTTTTTTCCACTCTATATTTTTTTCCTGTTTTGTCGAAGATTATTTGACCGTAGAGTTGAGGCTCTCTACTCTGTTCCACTGGTCTATGTGTCTGTTTTTATGCCAGTACCATGCTGTCTTGGTGATCACAGCTTTGGGATACAGCAAAGGTGGTCCTAAGGGGGAAATACATAGCCATCCAAGCCTCCCTCAAAAACTTTGAAAAATCCAGAACACAGCAGCTGTCTCTACACCTTAAAGAACTGGAGAATCAACAACAAACCTAACCAACTCCACACATAAGAAGGGAAATAATCAATATTAGAACTGAGATCGATGAGGTAGAAACCAGAGATACAGTAGAACGTATCAATTAAACTAGAAGCTGGTTTTTTGAAAGAATCAATAAGATCAATAAACCATTTTTGACACTAATCCAAAAGAAAAGAAAGAAAGCTCAAATACATAAAATTATGAATGAAAAGGGAGAGATTACAACAAACACCAAAGAAGTAGAAACAATCATCAGAAGTTATTATCAACAGTTATATGCCAATAAGCTAAGCAACCTAGATGAAATGGATGCATTCCTGGGAAACTATAAACTCCCAAAAGAGAATCAGGAAGAAATTGACAACCTGAATATACCAATATCTAGTAACAAGATTGAAGCAGTGATCAAAAACCTCCAAAAAAACAAGAGCCCAGGACCTGATGGATTCCCTGGGGAATTCTACCAAACTTTCAAAGAAAAAATAACACCTATTTTCCTGAAGCTGTTTCAAAAAATTGAAGCAGAAGGAAAACTTCCTGACTCTTTCTATGAAGCCAGCATTACCCTGGTCCCTAAACCAGGCAAAGACCCTACCAAAAAGGAGAATTTCAGACCAATATCGCTGATGAATATGGATGCTATGATTCTCAACAAGATCCTAGCAAACAGGATCCAACAGCACATTAAAAAGATTATCCACCATGACCAGGTAGGATTCATCCCTGGGCTACAAGCATGGTTCAACATTCACAAATCAATCAATGTGATAGAACAAATTAATAAGAGAAGAGAGAAGAACCACATGGTCCTCTCAATTGATGCAGAAAAAGCATTTGACAAAATCCAGCATCCATTCCTGATTAAAACGCTTCAAACTATAGCCATAGAGGGAACATTCCTGAATTTCGTCAAATCTATCTATGAAAGACCCACAGCAAATATCATCCTCAATGGTAAAAAGCTTGCGTCCTTCCCATTGAGATCAGGAACACGACAAGGATGCCCACTCTCACCACTCTTGTTCAACATAGTATTAGAAGTCCTAGCAACAGCAATCAGACAACAAAGGGAAATAAAAGGTATCCAAATTGGTAATGAAGAAGTCAAACTCTCTCTCTTTGCAGATGATATGATTCTTTATATGGAAAACCCAAAAGACTCCACCCCCAAACTACTAGAACTCATACAGCAATTCAGCAACGTGGCAGGATACAAAGTCAATGTACAGAAATCAGTGGCTTTCTTATACACTAACAATGAAAATACAGAAAGGGAAATTAGAGAATCAATTCTATTTACTATAGCACCAAGAATAAGATACCTGGGAATAAACCTAACCAAAGAGGTAAAGGATCTGTACTCAAGGAACTACAGAACACTCATGAAAGAAATTGAAGAAGACACAAAAAGATGGAAGACCATTCCATGCTCTTGGATCGAAAGAATAAATATTGTTAAAATGTCTATACTGCCTAGAGCAATCTATACTTTTAACGACATTTTGATCAAAGTTCCACCGGTATTCTTCAAAGAGCTGGAGCAAATAATCCTAAAATTTGTATGGAATCAGAAGAAACCCCGAATCGCTAAGGAAATGTTGAAAAACAAAAATAAAACTGGGGGCATCACGTTACCAGAGTTGACTTTCTTGGTTATAAAACAGATGGCTGCTGTTCCTCCTCTACTGTAGAACATCAAAAAGCCAAGTTAATTCCAAACAGTCATTTGTACTATAAAGGTATATATTAATTCATTTATTCCTCAAATGTGTATTAGTCTATAATAAACCAGGCATTGGGTAAAAATGTAACAGTAAAGCAAAATTGCTATGATTAAGTATAGAACTTAGGCTGGATGGTCCCCTATTGATTAAAATGTTATATTTTACCTTACTATTTAACTTCTCTTCAAGATGGTCAAACCATTCTAGTGAATGTCTAATAGGCAGTCTGTTATAAGAGACCTTTTCAGGACTTGACTATCTCTGTTTTAGCCAACAAACATACTTCTCAACTTGTAGAATCAGTAAAATATGCTTATTGGTTTTTGCCTGCATCTAACATCATTCTCTGCAAAATAAATTTCCCCAAAAAAGTCTCAGATTTCCATTTCTTCCTTTTTAGGAGGTGACACTTCCTATGTCACCACATTTTTTTAACCATTGAGGTATAATTGACCTACAAATAGCTGTCCATACTTAATGTATATAAGTAAGTTTGTATATTTGTAAGTTTGGAGAAAAGTGTATATTTATAAAACACCACTACATTATATGCCATAAATCTATCCATTACTACTAAAGTTTTCTCCTCCCCTCTTTATTATTTTTTGTGGTAGCAACAGTTAATATAAGATGTACCCTGTTGGCAAATTTTTAATTATAAAATACAATATTGTTAACTATAGTCACTATTTTGTATGATACATCTCAAACTTATCTTGAATAACTACAGCTTTGTACTCTTTGACTAATACCTCCCTTTTTTCCTTCACCCAGATACTGGAAAATACTATTCTATTCTCAGCTTCTATGACTTTGACTATCTTAGATCCCTCATATAAATGGTATCCAGTAGTATTCATCCTTATGTGTCTGGCTTATTTAACTCAGCATAATATCCTCCAGTTTTCTCCACATAGTCATAAATGGTGGGATTTCCTCCTTTAAAGCTGAATAATAGACCGTTGTATGTATAGCCTACATTTTCTTATCCATTTATCCACTGATAAACATGTAGGTTGCTTTCATGTCTTAGCTACTGTGAATAATGTTGCAACAAATGTGGGAGTGCAGATACCTCCTTGAGATCCTGATTTCACATTTGAATATATACCCAGAAGTGGGACTGCTGAATCATAATTCTATTTTTAATTTTTTGAGGAAGCTCTGTAGTATTTTCTTTAGTGACTATACCAAATTACATTCCTACCAGTAATGTATAAGTGTTTCTTTTCTCCATGTTCTGGCCAGCACTCACTTTTTTCTCCTATATAAATGCCACCCTAATAAATATGTGGTGATATCTCCTTGTGATTTGGGATATGCATTTCCTTGACAAATAGAAATATTGAAGTCTTTTAAAAAATAATTGTCTTAGAATTCTACAAGACAATGTATAAAGTACACATACATACATTTATTTATATAATTTATAGTATATAAACTTGCCTTCTTTAAGTCCCTCATCTGGAGTATGAAAAGAACTTGTGATTGTGATGGGATATCAGTCTCTTGTCTGTAACATCACATGCCAAAAGGAATTTTGTAGATGCAATTGAGTTTAACTCAATGACAACTGAAAAGAAAACTTAAATGATTATCTGAGTGAGCCCGACCTAATCACATAAACCCTCCATATCTAGGCTTAAGTGTTAGTGAGAGAAGTCAGATTCAAAATAAACATGTTCTCCTGAGGTGCCTGGGTGGCTCAGTGGGTTAAGCCTCTGCCTTCAGCTCAGGTCATGGTCTCAGGGTCCTGGGATCAAGCCCTGCATTAGGCTCTCTGCTCAGCAGGCTCCCTGTTGAGGGGAAGCAGGCTCTCCCCCTCCCCCTCCCCCTCTGCCTGCCTCTCTGCGGACTTGTGATCTCTCTCTCTATCTCTCTCTCTCTGTGTCACATAAATAAATAAATAAAATCTTAAAAAAATATATATGTTCTCCTGCTGGGCTTGAAGGATTATCTACCACACTGTATGGAGACCACTGGCAGGCAACAGTGGGCAATGCCCAAATGCTGATAACAGCCCCTGGTTGCTGTCATACAACAATAAGAAATGGAATTCTGCCAACAACTTGAATGAGATTGCAAGAAGACTCCAAGCCTCCAAAGAGTTGAGATCAGTGTGTTGGCAGAGGCTGCTGTGTGGGATCCTAAGCAAAGAATCCATCCATGCCATGCTGGACTCCTGACCAAAGAAAAATAGATAATAAATATTATGTGAAGTTACTAAACTTTTAATAGTTTGTTACACAGTAATAGAAAACTAATACATTCTAATACAAAGGTGGGAAGGATTGGAGAAAGAACAAGGCAAGAAAATGAGAAACCTAACTAGTCATTCATAGGTCTTCCTCCCCATTCCTCACCCCACAAGCCAATGTCCCAGTTTAACTTTCTTTGAGGACAAACCCACATGTATCATTCTTCTGCTCAGTCTGACTCCCTACTCTCAGTGTATGGTAAGGGTACACATTTGCAGATCCTTTCTTCATATACTTCACTCACCCTTTTACCTGTGCCAACATCCTCCATTTTTGTACTAGTACACTTTGAGGTCTTAGTTAACACATAATTCCTGGGGGAGAGGAATATTTTTTTTTTCAATCATGAAATCTTAAATTTGAACTTGAGTACAACAATCAGTTCCCATATATACAGATTAATGCAACATTCTTAGAAAGAAAGAAAATTTGTTTACCCTGCTATATTTCTGTGCACTGCCCTCATGCACAATGGTCAATGAAGAAACTTCACATCTGCTCTTGTTCCAGCATACCCAGTGTTTAGTCTAGTGTTTCCTCCTGTTCAATACACCTACACCATCCTTCATCTGAGGCTTCTTCTATACTTAGAGTCTTATCTGACAACCAAATATAAACAACCTACCTACTGAGTCACTTTTCTCTATTAATGGTAAATAAAAGATCACTAGGCATAAGAAAAGAGCCAATGATACAAAAGGGAAATACCAAGATAATAAACTTGTCCCTGAGATTATTGGAGTATAGAACTTTTTAAAAAATTCTAATTGATACCAAAAAAATGCATAGTTTCACTAAAAAGGAGTAATTTAAGCTTTTTTTCCAAATGGTTGAAAACTATGATTGCTAAAATTAAAAAGTAGAAAGACTACAAGATACGTATTTGGAAATCTCCCAGGAAGTTTTTTTTTTTTTTTTTTTTTTTAATGATGGAAAACAGACAACAAGGATTAATTTAAGAGGTTTAATATTCATTCAACAGCAGTCCTTGAAAGAACAAATTAAGTGGCAGAAAGGATAACATGTAAGTTTTAGCGGAAAATTTCCCACAATTGGAAGACCCAAGTCTTAGTTCAAAGTGTTCACTAAAAACTTAGCACAATGAGGAGGGCACCTGGGTGGCTCAGTGGGTTAAAGCCTCTGCCTTCGGCTCAGGTCATGATCCCAGGGTCCTGGGATCGAGGCCCGCATCGGGCTCTCTGCTCAGCTGGGAGCCTGCTTCCTCCACTCTCTCTGCCTGCTTCTCTGCCTACTTGTGATCTCTGTCTGTTAAATAAATAAATAAAAATCTTTAAAAAAAAAATAAAAACAAACAAAAAAAAAACCAAGAAGGGAGGTGGGGTACATGGGCACCATATTCTCTTGGGCGCCTGGGTGGCTCAGTGGGTTAAGCCGCTGCCTTCGGCTCAGGT
>NC_081559.1:24450859-24467781 GCF_022355385.1 Mustela nigripes | reverse complement strand
CATGATCTCAGGGTCCTGGGATCGAGTCCCACATCGGGCTCTCTGCTCAGCAGGGAGCCTGCTTCCCTCTCTCTCTGCCTGCCTCTCCGTCTACTTGTGATTTCTCTCTGTCAAATAAATAAATAAATAAATAAATAAATAAATAAAAATAAACTTCATTTAAAAAAAAAAAAACTTAGCACAATGAGTGAAAAACAAACACACAGAATTATCATTGAACAACAAGGAATCTGCAGAGAAGGAAACTTGTGTTAGAAAATTCTAAAATGTTTTTGGGATTAAGAAGTCACTACAAAGGCAGTAATCTCTTCAATATCAGCCACAGCAACTTCTTTCAAGATATGTCTCCAAGGGCAAAGGAAATAAAAGCGAAGATGAACTTTTGGGACTTCATCAAAATCAAAAGCTTCTGCACAGCAAAGGAAACAGTCAAGAAAACAAAGAGGCAACCCACGGAATGGGAGAAGATATTTGCAAATGACAGTACAGACAAAAGGTTGATATCCAGGATCTATAATGAACTCCTCAAACTGAACACACACAAAACAGACAATCATATCAAAAAATGGGCAGAAGATATGGACAGACATTTCTCCAATGAAGACATACAAATGGCTATCAGACACATGAAAAAATGTTCATCATCACTAGCCATCAGGGAGATTCAAATTAAAACTACATTGAGATATCACCTTACACCAGTTAGAATGGCCAAAATTAGCAAGACAGGAAACAACATGTGTTGGAGGGGATGTAGAGAAAGGGGAACCCTCTTCCACTGTTGGTGGGAATGCAAGTTGGTGCAGCCTCTTTGGAGAACAGTGTGGAGATTCCTCAAGAAATTAAAAATAGAACTTCCCTATGACCCTGCCATTGCACTACTGGGTATTTACCCCAAGATACAGATGTAGTGAAAAGAAGGGCCATCTGTACCCCAATGTTTATAGCAGCAATGGCCATGGTCGCCAAACTGTGGAAAGAACCAAGATGCCCTTCAACGGATGAATGGATAAGGAAGATGCGGTCCATATACACTATGGAGTATTATGCCTCCATCAGAAAGGACGAGTAAACCTGGTGATTCACAGACCTGTACCCCTGGGGATAAAAATATATGTTTATAAAAAATAAAAAATTAAAAAAAAAAAAAAAAAAAGAAAGGACGAATACCCAACTTTTGTAGCAACTTGGAAGGGACTGGAAGAGATTATGCTGAGTGAAATAAGTCAAGCAGAGAGAGTCAATTATCATATGGTTTCACTTATTTGTGGAGCAAAGCAAAAAGCATGGAGGACATGGGTAGTTAGAGAGAAGGGGGTTGGGGTAAATTGGAAGGGGAGGTGAATCATGAGAGACTATGGACTCTGAAAAACAATTTGAGGGGTTTGAAGTGGCGGGGGGGTGGGAGGTCAGGGTACCAGGTGGTGGGCATTATAGAGGGCACAGATTGCATGGAGCACTGGGTGTGGTGAAAAAATGATACTGTTGTGCTAAAAATAAATAAATTAAAAAAAAGTTAACTCTGTTACCTGTTTTTAAAAAAAAAAAACAAAAACAAAAACAAAAAACTCTGTTACCTCTTAACTATTAATCCAAACTTAAGGCAATTGCTTAATAAGAAATATATCCAACGTCTATATAGTATCTTACTAAATCCAATCCTCTTCATGAAGAAGCAATCATGACAGCTTCGTCTGACTGTGTGTTTATGGACTTCTTAGTCTTTCCTTACAATTTCTGGTTGCTGTGGTCTGGTACTCATAAAATATCAAAGATGTTCTATTGGCAGATAACTCATTTATGCACATCAAAAAAATGAAAATAATACTGTAACTATTATTAATACACTAGATTAGAGATTATCACATTTTCAAAATGAAGGACCCAAGTAATATTACCATTAATAGTTATCCAAGGAAATAAATAATTACTACCCTTATTGCTACTCTTTTTTATATTATTTTATTTATTTATTTGACAGACAGATATCACAAGTAGACACAGAGGCAGACAGAGAGAGAGGGAGAAGCAGACTCCCTGCTAAGTAGAGAGCCCGATGTGGGAATCGATCCCAGGACCCTGAGCTGAAGGCAGCAGCTTAACCCACTGAACCACCCAGGCACCCCCTTATTGCTACTCTTTAGTGGCAATATTACATACTGGAACTGGAGACATGGAAGAATCATAAACAGCAGGAACTTTCAATAATTACAGACATACTTCAAATTTCCTTACTTAAACAATTTTAGATGCCCTTTACAAGCTGAAAAGGCTTAAAGAATTGAGGCTAGCCTTTTCATTCTATCTTTGTCCATCCTCCAAGAGAAATTGATAATGAAGACAGAGCAACAGACGACTAGAGAGAAACAAAAGCTAGAAAGACCAACCTAATCTAATCTCTTAGGTATAGAAATCCTAGTAGAGGAAAACTTTAAGGTTGAAGGATATGAATATATTTGTCAAAATGGATTCTATTCAAAGATAATTCTCTAATCTCTTCCTTTTTCAGAGTGCATAAGCTGAAATGAACTGCTTATGAATAGATTGTAACTTTAGGTTTCTAAGTGAATGGTATCTTTAAATATGGGTATCATATTTATGCTAGTGTTTAGATAAAAATCTCACTATCCTTAACACTTGTGCTCTTTTGGAAGAAATAGCCTTTTGATTTTTAGACGGAATCCAAGTTTGTGGCTTTAAAGTATATTTATCTTAATTTCTTAAGTAATTCTTTAGTCACCTGGTTTTTACCCTCCTGTTTTCAGGTAGACATGTTTAACATCCAGCTTAAAAAAAGAAAGAAAGAAAGAAAGAAAGAAAGAAAGAAAGAAAGAAAGAAAGAAAGAAAGAGTAACAAAAACAAAACAAGGAAAAGAAAAAAGAGCCCTGGATCATACTGTTTGTTCATTGCTGAAGTGTAAATACTTCCACGATGGGGTGGGGGGGGGGTAATCAAGTTACCAATGTAACATTAGTGAATGCAGAATTTAGAAGAGATGCACACAGGGGCACCTGGGTGGCTCAGTGGGTTAGGCCACTACCTTCGGTTCAGGTCATGGTCTCAGGGTCCTGGGATCAGGCTCCACATCAGGCTCTGTGCACAGCAGGGAGCCTACCTACCCCTCCACCCCCCTACTTGTGATCTCTTTCTCTCTGTCAAATAAATAAATAAAGTCTTAAAAAAAAAAAAAAAGAGAGAGATGCACACAACTCTTATAAAACCTGCACTGGATCACTTCTCACAGCTCTGCATTCCTTGTTAAAATATCCATAGGAGATCTGTTGTGGTTTGTTTTTCCTAGAATATCAGAGTAGTAGAGCCAGTTTTAAAAGAGCTAGACATGTTATTTCCTCAAGGTACTCTCAAATTAAGTTGAGGTATAGTAGTACATGACTGCCATTACAGTGTGGCTGTTCTCCTGCAATTATGGGTAACAGATGGTAAGCCATGTACCAGGTATCTGCACAGAAAATAATAAGACATACTTGTGGGAGACCTGAAAGTCTTTTTTTTTTTTTTTTTAATTCCTTCATTGACATATAAGGGAACTCTGTTCAGGTGGTGTTAAATGGATTACTCAGGGTTAAGTATTTTGGAATGGATTTCTTAAATAGGAGTTCAGTGTTTTTTATTTTTTATTTTTTAAATATTTTATTTATTTATTTGACAGAGAGAGATCACAAGTATACAGAGAGGCAGGCAGAAAGAGAGAGGGAAGCAGGCTCTCCACTGAGCAGAGAGCCCGATGTGGGACTTGATCCCAGGACCCTGAGATCATGACCTGATCCGAAGGCAATGGCTTAATCCACTGAGCCACCCAGGGGCCCAAGTTCAGTATTTTAATAATAAACCTCCTAAGCATTTATTTTTTGCCTCAAATGATATTTTTAGAACACATTTGAAGTGAGACAACTTTAGAAGAGAAAAAAATTTAGCTTAAGTAAACTATTACAGTAAGAAGTTAAAGACAGAAGATCAGATTGGCAGCCAGGGTAGCCAGATGTGCAGAACACTATGGAGATACTTGCTGGAACACAGAGTTCCTAGGTACAAAATAGACAGCCAATAGGAGTACTGCTCAATCTATATCATCTAAAGAAATCATATGGATAATCAGAATGCTTAAGTTGGCTGTACTGATAAAAAGTCAAGACCCTTTGATCAGAGTTACCAGACCTGTGTCCATGCTCAGATCTAGAACCTACTGATGGAAAAGTAGGAAACCCTTGAATAAAGATGTTCCAGCATTACAGAAAAGTCATTGGGTAATTATTCATTTGCTTCCTCTACAAAGAGACCTGTGGCTATTTCCTCAGAAAGCATTAAGGAAAGGGAAATATCTTGACAATGAGAAGACTGTGGGCATTGATAACCTGGAGACTGAAACAGCACATTATGGCCCCATTAGAGTTGTTGAAGCACATGAATAGATATGAGCAAGGTAATTAAGAGAATTCTACCCCAGTTCCAGGTCAGAGTTGGTCTGTAGGCTCATCTGGTGATTATTTCTCTGGTCACTGACATGTATAATTGGATAAACTTAAATGGTAGCTGATAGAACACTCACAATGGTTCCTTGGCCAATCATAAATGGGGTATTATAAATGTAAAGGCTATCATAATGGGGAAAGTCTAGTAGGGAGAATTTGAAGAGATTACTACCACTTTTAAAGATTTAAAAGGATGAAATATGGTAGTTTTCATAATACCCCCAATCAGCAGTCTGGTCCCTATAAAAAACAGATGTATCTTGATGAATTAGAGTAGACTACTGAAAACATAAACAAGTCCTACTGCATGTGGGACATCAGATGTCCTATCTCTGATAGAGCAAATGAATGCAGCTTCAATACCCAGTATGCAACTACTGTGTCCTCTTCTACCCCCATTTGAAAGAAGGATCAAAACCAGTTTGCATTCATATTAGATAGACCATTATCTAGTATATCCAAGGTTATACTAACTCTTCTTCTCTGTCCTAATATAGTCTGAAATGGTCTGGATTACTTGGATACATTGGTCCACTTAAGACTCTGATAGACTAATGGAGCAACAATTGGCAAGAGTGTCAGAGGCCTTAGTAAAACACAAACATTCCAGAGAATGGGAGATAGATCCTGTGACTATTTAGAGGTCTGCCACATCAGTAAGTTTTCAGAGGTCCATTGGGCTGAGGCATGTCAGGGTATTCCCTTCAAAAATAAAGGACAAATTATTTCATTTTATAATTTCTGCCTCAAAGAAGGAAACATAATGCCTGATCAGCCTCTTTGAGCTTTAGAGGAAGAAAATTCTATGCTTGTGAATACTACGTCCCATTTAGTGAGTGGCATGGACAGCTGACAGCTTACAGTGGGTTCCAGAAAAGGAAAGAGCTCTTTAGCATGTCCATATAGTCTTGCAGGCCCTATAACAACAGACGACTGTGGTTAGAAAAGAGGTCTCTGGGACTGAGGGCAAGCTTGTTTGGGAGAATCACCACATAGCTTGGGTTTTGGAGCAATATCATACCATCTGCTTCAAAGAACTATATACAACTTAAAATATAGCTGCCAACATGCTTGGGGGCCTTGGTAGAAACGATTCACAGTCCCTTGGATATTAAGTCACCATGTGGCCCAAACTGCCCATCAAAAGCTGGTTTCCATCATAACCACTAAATCATAAGAGTAGATGTAGCCAGCAGCTCTGGGATCAGTCATCAGTGGGATGAGAAGACACAAGTAAACACAACTAAGTTGCACAGTGTCCCAAACATCCACTATGGTGTGTTATCATCCACTGAATTGTGCTAGCACTACTCTTTTAACTCACACATATGGCCATATGGGGGCCCCTTACAAGTTAAATAACAAATGGCTAAGGGTGTAAGCTTGGTTCATTGATCCCCAGACCAGTATACAGGCACAGACTGAAAATGAACTGGTTATGTGGCCCAACACAGAGATTGGCCTGAAAGTCAATGGTGAGGGGAAATCCCCAAAATGGGCAGTGCATCCAATTATCCACTTTATATAGAAGTAGCCTTTAGCTGGAAATAGGAATACACAAAAATTTTTGGCAGTGACACATGGCTCAGTTGGTCAAGGAACTGGAAGGAGAAAGACCAGAAGATTGGGGACAAGGAGAATGGAGAAGATCTATGTAAATAAGCGTACAGTTTCACCTTCCAATCTGAGGATGATGCCACCAAGATAGGATCTACCATCAAAACAGTACCACAAATAAAACACACATAAACATATGGATTGATGTGGCCATTTGATGTCAGCCAGTGTCTGTCAAGTTCTCCAGGAGCCATGTGTTCAGAATGGAGACCTGTGTTGACCAAATATTTTATAATTCCATCCCTAAATGGTGACCTAGCTACTGTCATTCTGAATGTACAAACTGCTATTGAAAGACACCATTGTTGTCATTAATACGGCAAAATTCCTCAAAGAATCCCACAAAACTATACCGAAGCAAATGTTTCACTAGATATTCTGTACCATGGAAATGCCATCTTTGACTAGAATGGATACACTTTCCAGGTATGGGTTTGCATTTTTTGTTCCCAGGGCTTTGATCAGCTCCATTATCAGAGTGCTTGCAGACTATTTGTTCAAGCAACATGGTAGAATACAAAATAATCTCAGGCCCAGGAATTGAAAATAGGCAAGGTGTGTGAAAATGGGCATGAGATAATAGGATCCGTATGTCCTATCATTTCAAAATTATTTAAAATTGCAGCTGAGGGGCACCTGGGTGGCTCAGTGGGTTAAAGCCTCTGCCTTCGACTTGGGTCATGATCCCAGGATCCTGGGATCGAGTCCCATATTGGGCTCTCTGCTCAGCAAGGAGCCCTGCTTCCTCCTCCTCTCTCTCTCTCTGCCTGCCTCTCTGCCTACTTGTGATCTCTATCTGTCAAATAAATAAATAAATAAAATCTTTTTAAAAATAATTTAAAATTGCAGCTGAGGCCAGTTTGGAGGAGATATTCTGCATGAACGGGAGGAACATTACTCTCAGGAACCCACTG
The DNA here is from genome assembly GCF_022355385.1 of Mustela nigripes. Taxonomy (NCBI): domain Eukaryota; kingdom Metazoa; phylum Chordata; class Mammalia; order Carnivora; family Mustelidae; genus Mustela; species Mustela nigripes. Next base: position 24,460,759 of record NC_081559.1, on the reverse strand, counting down.
CAGAGTTTACCTTTTTGTCTTTGCAACTTCAGCAATACAAATGCAGTTCCCACCAGAACACTCTTCAATTAGGGAGCACGGACTTTGAGCTAGGACTGTTACCTGGTCACTTCATGCTGCTTATGTTAAGAGCTAGGGAGCTCATTATGCTCACAGGAGTCACCACTTCAGCTAAAGTAGACCCTGATAGCCCAGAAGATCTGTTACACAAGTGATCAGCAAAGGATATGTTTGGGACCCAGGTGATCTATTTTGACATTCCACAGTTTTTCCCTTCTCCAATTTTGACAGTAAATGAGCAAGCTGAGCTACTGCACCCTGAAAAGGGCATGGTGACCAGGAGCTCAGAACTGTCAGAAAAGAGGGTCTGGGTCACATACCATATGTACAGGGACATTAATGAAAGGTGATGGAAATATAGAACAGTGGAAAAGAGAATCAATGAGCATTAGCTACAGCCTTAGGAACAACTACATTGGTAGAGGCCATCCATCACCCTAAAGAGCTTTCTTCTAAGTTTCTCCAGTAAAAAGACCAATTGGAATCTGAGGTGTTCTTAGATGGGGTGGATTTAGGATATTAACCAAAGAGATCTGAGAAGCACAGGATTGAGTTCTAATGCATGCTGTGATAACCCACCTGCATCTCCATTAAGGATCAACACACTCATTCCCATAGCCGTTAATAGTGTTGGCTCCTTATAACCCACAGCAGGGTCTAGTTCCAGGTCTAGTTCTCAGGCTAGAAGAGGTTGCCTTGCTTAAGATTTTGCCCCCTTCCCAATTCCAGTCACCATAGAATGACTGATTGATACAGGGTCAAACACCCCACCACTTCCCTTTGGTTTGGGACAACTCTGATGGGTCATTTCAGTTCCAGAGCTCCCTATAGGTTCGACTCACACATCTTTTGCCAATGCACTGCAATTCCTCCCTCTGTCCAAATCTGTTCTTTAATTCTCTTATAGTTGTTCCCAAGGGCACTTTTCAATAAATCTCCCTCTCAGAATATATTATTGGGGAACCAGACATAAGGTGGTACCTTTTTATTTTCTCATAACATTTCCATTTTTCTAATTTATCTGCAACTCTATTCATGTGGAGCTAACAGATCTAGTTGTGCTTCTCCCATAAACTTTTCATTTTAAATTGTCCACTTTCTGGCTTCTTTGATCTTGTTTCCCTTCCTTTTCTCTCTAATGGCTCCAACATACCTGGACTTTTAAGTTGACATCTCAATGATGTAGGGGCAAAGTTGGGACCTGTGCTAAAAGCGGTCTTTTATCAAAGCCTTGTGATATTTCAACAGGTTAGAATACCATTACAGGGAAGTGTTGCATTGATTTATACACTCTAGGGAAAGTACTTGGAAGAAAGTCCTACCTGAAGGGAGGGATTCAGCAGGAACCAATAAGATAAAAATGCCATGATCTGAAACTTTCTTTTCAAATTTTTGCTTTTCAATTTTTTTCTAAGTAGGATTTTTTTTAACCTTCCATGCACAGCAGGTCAAATATTCAACAGTCTGTTCTAAAAACTATTTCTCCCCCCAAACATCCAAGCCTCAGTGGATTTTAAAAATTCTATGAACTAATGAATATAAGCATTCACTAATTTCAATTTGCATTTTTTTATTTTTTTTTTTTACCCTTTTGGGTTGCTGCTTTCTTAGCACAGAAAATAACTTCTATTTGATTTTTAGTTTATCTCTTCAGTTGTTTGGTTTAATCAAGTAGAAAGGAAAATACTGAAGGTTAAACGGATTTGCTAAAAATATCAAAAAGAAGCTGGCAAAGTTAGAAATATACATAAAATACAATAATCTTTCTTTTAAAGATTAGCACTAAAGGACTATAAATAATTTTAGAGTTTTTTTGAACTTTATTTTCTGTTATGTTGGCCACACTGTCCTACTCTGCACCCCACAGAGTCGAGTTGAGATGGAGGAACTCTGTGCTTCAAAGGCAGCTTTGTTCTTCCAGCAGCTCTGACTCTCACAGAATGGAACGAGAAATCTTTGTTTCTGCATCATAGATTTGCTATTGTTCTTTTTGTCATAGATACGTGATGTGATGCTACAACGATATATTTCTAACTACCTTGGTGTCCTTGGTTGAGCAAGTAATTTAGCTTGAGCCTCTTTTTTTCTTATCTACATAATGAAGAATCCAGGCTAGATTCCTGAGTAGTCACCTCAAGCTCACACACATACAGAGGACAGAGATGTGTAAAGTGCTTTCACCAGTGCTGAAGGCCCAATAAGTAGTCAATGTATGTTAACTTTTACTATTATTACTGCATGAATTGAAGCTTTTGTAAGGAAGCTGTAATAGAAATTATCCACCAAAAGTGGATTTGAACAATTATGACACCATCCAAAGAGAAATTGAAAATTCTGATTAATATAGATACTTCTTTTCATATGAATTTTAAACTTTTGATTGTTATGAAATAGGCTTAAAAATAGAATGTGGGGGATCAGATTTAATTAAGTACATATGTGTCTAACTGAAGTGCCCAGTGTAATGCCCACCTTTCAGTAAGTTCATGCAATGGAGTTGTGGGAACCTTGGGGTCCAAAGTATACTGTGACCCAATAGGAGGTTTCTCAACAAAGATTTTAAGGATGCCTATGTAATATCAAATCCTTCATGCTTATGGTACAACATGAATTCAGAATAAAACTGATTTTAAGCTAGACAAATAGTCTCTCTTTGCTTTTTACTTACAAGCCTACTCCTACCATAGAATCTCCAGGAACATGCACACAGATGACATCAAATTAATTGACTGCCATATCATTCATTCTATGATCTATAACCCATCCTGTTGATGTGCTAATATCAATCAGAGAAGTGACTGATTAACCAGATGGCCCTTTTTTCAAAATCCCCTGCAGGCCAACAAATTCCACACTTTTTCAATGAGAACGGAGAAATCAATTTCAGAGAAATGAACTTTTGGAAAATATAGAGAATCTGTGCCATATTTTCTTTTTTCATTCTCAAGGAAATGCAGGCTTTCCTAATAGCAGAGCTTTGAAAAATCTCATGACCCATAAGGGGAAGTAAAGAAAAAAAAAAGCTAATTTCTTTGATATGTAGAATTTGTAGGTTTTATGACTTCAGATAGCTAAGTTCATAGTTTGAAATACACTTTAAAAAGTACATGATGTCGAGCGGAGAAAGACAACTATCATATGATCTCCCTGATATGAGGAAGTGGTGATGCAACATGGGGGCTTAAGTGGGTAGAAGAAGAATCAATGAAACAAGATGGAATTGGGAGGGAGACAAACCATAAGTGACTCTTAATCTCACAAAACAAACTGAGGGTTGCTGGGGGGAGGGGGGTTGGGAGAAGGGGGTGGGATTATGGACATTGGGGAGGGTATGTGCTTTGGTGAGTGCTGTGAAGTGTGTAAACCTGGTGATTCACAGACCTGTACCCCTGGGGATAAAAATATATGTTTATAAAAAATAAAAAATTATATATATAAAAAAAAAAGTACATGATGTCCACAGGGCTACTTGAACAATTCAGAGTTAAAATATCTTGATTGTAGTCCAATTGCAGGACAGAGTAAATACATTTGACAGATGCTGATTGAACACTTTAAGATTTTATTTATTAGAAAGAGAGAGACAGCAAGTGCATATGAGAAGGGAAGATGGGGAAAGGGCAGAGGGAGAAGCAGACTTCCTGCCCAGCAGAGAGCCAAATGCGGGGCTCAATCCCCAGACCAGAGGATCCTGACCTGAGCTTAAGGCAGATGTTTAACTGACTGATCCGTCCAGGCGCCCCACTGATTAAACTCTTAACTGTGTGCCAGACATGACATCTGTAGTAATGACCGCAGTGTGCTAGAATCTGTGATCTGGACCTTGAAAAAACTCTCATGTAATCCTCGTATTTCTTAACAAAAACACAATTTTTATCCCTGGGAAACAGACTCAGAGAGTTGAGTAAAGTGGGTAAGTTCTTCCTATTTATCTTTCATTCATAACTCCTTTTTCTCTCTCTTTTTGTTTTAAGATGTTGTGGGTTTTTTTGTTTTGTTTTGTTTTTTGTTTTTTGTTGACAGAGAAAGAAAACAGCAAGAGAAGGAACAGAAGCAGGGGGAGTGGGAGGAGGAGAAGCAGGCCTTCCCCCTGAGCAGGGAGTCTGATGCGGGACTCCATCCAATGACTCTCCGATCATGACCTGAGCAGAAGGCAGACACTTAATGACAGAGCCACCTAGGTGCCCCGATGGTTTTCTTTCTTATCACGTAATTAGAATAACCAGTTTAATTGATTGGCAGCATCGATGTCTCACAAACATGATCTAGTTTGGTTATAATATGAACATTTTATAACTCTCAAACTTGCAAAATGAGATGTCACAAAGGTATTTATAAAAACAATCTTATTCTAGAGAAAGATTTGACCATAATCTTATTGCTGTACAATACTCAATATTTTTACGTAATATTTTGTCTTCTCTGGACAACTTGTAACAATTTGACAACTGGCCAAATGTTGTAAGTCTTAGTATACCAACACTAATGTATGGAAGTAGTATGGTACTGGACCCTTCGATCATGCTGGGCTGAACACTTAGGTAAGTTACTTCACTCTAGACTTTCCTTATCTAAGAATAAGTTTCTAATAGCTGACCTCCTTCAGTTATTGTCATACCATGAACATTTTCTGGTTTTGCTTACTAAATTAATTATCTGTGGTGGCTGTAACCAATTACCAAAACTTACTGACTTAAAACCAGAAAAATTGATTCTCTTACAGTTCAAGAGGCCTGAAGTTTGAAAGCAGCTATCAGCCAGCTTGCTCCTCTCCAGAAGAGACTATATTCCTGGCATCTTCCATCACTGGTGGCTGCCAGGATTCGTGGCTTGTGGCCATAGTACACCAGCCTTTGCTTCCTTCAAGTGCTTCCTCCTCTGAGCATCTGTGTGGGCTCCTCTTTCTCTTATAAAGATACGTGCTACTGCATCTAGGGCCCACCTGTGTAATCCAGGATGTGCTCGTCTCAAGATTCTTAATTTAATTACAAAAACCCTTTCAAATAAGTTCTGGTTCTAGGTAGATACAAATCTTTTGGCGGGGGTGGGGGGGTGGGGAGGTAGCTCTCCATTCAACTCCCTATACATAGTGTTTGCCAGGTACTGGGCTTGGTTGCTGGGACACCTTTCAGAGAAACAGGCATGATCTTCAGGCTTATAGAAGGCAGTTTAGTTGTTGGAAGAACTTCGGAAATTAGGAAATGCTATAAGTAGATGATGTTGTTATCTCTTTAAAATCAGTATCTCCATTTCTCTTCCTGCTTTTTGCCTTTGTATGCTAACAGGAAAAGAACTGGGTGTTGCACCAATGCTACTCTTCATTTGTGACTAAAATACATGTTAAAGGAAGCTAATCAATAATAGGAAATTTCCTGGGAGTAACTGAAGGAAGCATCAATCAGAAACACATGTTGTATGAGGATGTTTTCCAAGTAGAATAAAAGCAACGATAGTCAATGTGGCATGATTTTACCCTAGGATGAAATAATTTATAAGTGAATAAAGTTTTATTAAGATGTTAACATCCTCCCTAAATGATGCCTCAATTACATCATCACTACAGATTAATTATTTTCTGTGTCTTTAAGGATTTTTGTTATACTACACTTCTCTCCCCTACCTGAAAAGTTCTAGGAAGGATCATGCCTTGCAGATTAGTTATTAACACTTGGGAGAAAATAGTTTTGTTCCTTGACAGTAATTGTGGTCCACAGACCAGCAGGATTATCATCACGTGGTAGCTTGTCAGAAATGCATAATCTCAGGCTCCACCCAGATTTACCAAACCAGCCTGCACATTTTAACAAGATACTTAGTAAACAAAAGGTACAATACGTTTTGAAAAGTTAATTATAGTCTCTCCAACTAATTCAACATTTTGAAACAAGGCATTTGTTATAGTTCTCAAAAGGAGGACTGCAGGCTTATGTTCGTTTATGACAAGGGTCACTGGTGTGTGACAAAATGAGGAAAATATATTAATCTAGTGAGTTTTGTGAAAACTTACTCAATTTAAAGAAATGCCTTTTATTCTGATATTAAGAACTTCCCACTATTTTTTCACTTCTTTTATGAAACTATGATATAAGATGGTGATGGTGGCATGCACATGTGTGTGCATGCGTGTATGTAGTCCTTTATTTGCAAAATGGATTTGACAAAACAACCACAGTATTTTTTTTTCTTTTTAAATTATTGTCCCATAAAATCCCAAAGTGGTGTGGGTAGATGAGCCACTGAAGAGAAGTGTGGAGTTTGAAGGGCAGAAAGGAAGGGGTGAGGTAGAATATCAAGGAATTTTTCTTTACATTTTCTTTCCTTAACATTTTCTTTCTCTCTTTCTCTCCTTCCTTCTCTCCTTCCTTCCTTCCTTCCTTCCTTTCCATGTTAGGCTCTACCTCTTTAGAGAGCCACACAGACAAGGACTGGCAAATTACCACAGTGCAATTGGCTTAGGAGTATTATCTGATAAGCTCTTCTTTATGCTAGAAATGTTATCAAAATACAGTTCATCCCATGACCTACTGGAAAATATCTTTGGAAGTAGTAGGCCATGGTGTGGAAAAAGTATTCTTAAGTTCTAGCATTTTCTCAGAGGGAATATCTTGCATGTACATATCCACCAATATCCCCACTGGTTGCTGGGAAAGAGAAGTCCGTGTTCTAACCTTAACCTTTGCTGCAGAGGTGGCTCCATTTCATTGACCCTGCATCAGTACTGACACATTTAAAACTCTAAAATCGCACTGTGTTGGATATCTAAACCTACTGCAACATCATGCGTCAACTACATTTAATTAAAAAAAATGTGTTTCAATGAATTAAGTATATGGCTATTCCCATATGCCTTTTCTTAAGTTTTTATTTAAATTCTGGTTAACATGCAGTGTAACATTCAGTCCTCATCAGAACAAGTGTACTCTTTCATAGTTTTCATTAACAAAATTAAAATAAATTTTTTTTTAAATTAAAACTATGCAAATGTATAACATTTCTTCAAAAGTATACTGTGAAAGAAATATTTAGGGAAGGTGAAAAGTCAGAAGTTCCTTTAAACTAAATATCATAACATTTGTGCATTCTTTGAATAAACTAGTGACATTTAAGATTGCTAAATTAACATTTTCTTATTTTTTTTCGGAAGCAACTCAGTGATTCTAAAGGCAAAGTCCCAAGCTATTTTCCTTTTTTCACACACCCCATTGTTTCTAATGTAAATGTACACTGTGCATTCATTAATTAAATGTTACTCTATAAAGATTCTTTTCTAATTTACCAAAGATCAGACCTTTAATCATTAGGACAAGCATGTTATTTAGTAAAAAAAAAAAAAAAAAAAAAAATGCTTATGGATCCAAAGACCAAAAAAATTAAGTTTGGAAAATTATTCCTACACAGCTTCCTTATAAATAGTTAATGTTCCTTTTTTAACATATATAAAATTGGAAATAAAACACTAACACATGGGTAAATAAATACTTGATCTTTCCTAGCACTTGCATCTTATAATTAATAGTGTGATGGGATTTTAAATGTTAAGGAAATAACAATTTGCCATCAACAGGGATGGGAGAATTTTGTTTATTAGTTTAGTGTGATTCAATTTGTGAAAATGTGCTTCATTGATCTTTGCAAAAGAACTTTAATTGGAAATGAATATCACAATCTATTTGCCACACCAATAAGCCCAAGTTGCTGCAGTTCATTAAGTACTACACCTGCTATTTAACTTTTCACGGGGAGAAAAATCCTTGATTTAATACATTTCGGGGTGGCTAGGTGGGAGCTAAAATAAATAAATAAATAACAAAAAAACAGGAGTTTGAACAACTTATTTCTCTACTCATCAAATTGTTAAAATACACTCCTATCCCCTGATTGAGATAAATATGAATAAATACTTGATATGGATATCCCTTTTTAAATATATAGATATAAGTTCTTTTTTTTTTAAGTACAAGTGTAACCCATTTAAATAATAGTCTTTTTAAAAATCTCACAAATAAAGGAGGAAAGCACATTTTTTAATACCAGTATACAAAGTCCCTGATCACCCTTTAAAAGCAATCTCAAGCTCAGTGGGGTGAGGAGAGGAGGGGGGCACAGGAAAAAGACCAGGATTTTTGTATTTGTATAAAAACCATAGGAAAGATACTAAATAAACAATATCAACAGCCGCCCTCAACAGGACAGATGTCCCTCAACAAATAATCAAGAAACAGCAGTCACGAATAAGCAACAAAGCACACAATAAATTCCTTTAGATGAAAGAGCTAAAAATAATGAACTGAGTACCCAAGAAAGACTTCACAGCGTTTAGTTATTTGAAAAATGAATTCTCACATCAGTAAGTAACTGGATTTGTAGGGACTCTCTGGGCTTAGTTTTAAACAAAACTAGAGTCCTGGGCTTGGACCCCACATGGATCAGTCAGAATCTCCATGAAACTGTTTTGCTCCAGGCTGTGGCTTCATGTTGGGATTGTAAGTATAAGGTTATTGTGGGGCATGGCTTACTAGCAACCTCTCCTCCCCTGAAGAAGTAAATCTCACTGTGTAATTTTAATTTTTACAAATTATGGCTAGCACTTTCCTGGCGGTGTATGAAGTGAGAGGGTTAATATTTTAGTCATATTTTAATTAAATTTGAAATGTTCACTAAAATTTATAACTTAAACCTTTCAGAGCCCAATGGTCCTCTATCTAAAGTATATTCCAAATTTCTAAAAAACTATAAGAAAATGTAATTTATTTTTTGGAAATATACCTTGAAATATGCCTCTATATATGTACTATAATTAATATATACACTATTTATTATAAGATGGAAATATCTTTCTGAGATGTATTTTTTCCATAAGGTAAGACATTTCAGTACATGATTTAGAAATGAGATTTTAGGTGTTCTCCATTCCAGTTAATCAAGGCAATTTGTCTCTTTAAAAACAAATTAATCGGGACGCCTGGGTGGCTCAGTTGGTTGGGCAGCTGCCTTTGGCTCAGGTCATGATCCCAGCGTCCTGGGATCGAGTCCCATATCGGGCTCCTTGCTCCGCAGGGAGCCTGCTTCTCCGTCTGACTCTGCCTTCCACTCTGTCTGCCTGTGCTCGCTCTCACTCACTCTCTCTGACAAATAAATAAAATCTTTGAAAAAAAAAAAACAAAAAACAAATTAATCAACTTATTCAAAAGCGATGAGTACCACTTTCTTACGAGACTTCAAGATGAGGAAGGAGGAAGGATAGGCACCCAAGATAAATCAGATGTCATTAATACCTGAGATGGTTTTAAAAATTGTGACACCTAGTTTTCACCTCAGAACAGTGAAATCAAAATTTGAGGAAGGAATGTCAGGGCATTTGAATTTCTTGAAAAATACCCCGGTTGATTTTAATGTGCAGCCTGGGTTGAGAATCATTGGAAGAGTGCAAGAGACAAACTGAAAACAAATAATTACAAATCAGTGTGATAGCAGCATTGATAGAATTATATACAAGATAAAGAAAACAAACAAAATGATTTTTCTGATTAACTCAGAATAGCTGGACTTGGAAGAGATGACCAGGAGGTTGTTAGGCCTTGCTTTACATAACTTTGTATGCATCCATTTATTTCAAAAGAGAAGGTGTTACTTTAGAAATTTAAAAGCCAGCAATACATTAAGAAGGTTGAAATAGCAGTAATATGTACACAAAGTATTACAGAAATACAGGGAAAAATAAACAAAAAACAAAAAAACCCCAGCTAATCCAGATTGGGGTCATGGAAGTCTTCCTAAAGGAAATAAAAATTTTAGGAGAATAGGAATTAGTTCTTCTTTAAATGTTTGGTAGAATTCCCC
>NC_081559.1:24354055-24445859 GCF_022355385.1 Mustela nigripes | reverse complement strand
GTGTAAACCCGGTGATTCACAGACCTGTACCCCTGGGGATAAAAATACATGTTTATAAAAAATAAAAAATTATATATAAAAAAAAAAAAAGATACAAAACATGTCTATGCTGCAACCCTGATGTTCCCAAAGTATTCAAGATACTCATCCAGCTTTGGCTGCAGTGATGGCAATGTACTAAATGCTCTAATTAAATTAATAGTTGATGAATGTAAAAAAAAAAAAAAAAAAAGGAAATAAAAATTTAACCTTAAGGCTAAGTGGGATGATTTGGACCCTCTACTTATTAATCAATTTGAAAACTATTTTAAATTTTTAATCAATAAAATATTTACATAAATATAAAAAACAGCTCATCTGTAGTATTTACTTAATTTCCAATAATATTGCAGCTTAAAAAACAATTATATTCTAATAAACAAAGAAAAGTATGTCCTAGATTTATTATTGGAATTTATGTCAGTATCTTTGTACATTAAATAAACAAAGTGGACTAAAATAATTAGAATAAAATGTTACAACTCATGACATTTACATTTTATGATATGGTACTTTTAAGTAAATTAAAGCATTTGGGTATTAGATCAGTTTAACCTACTGAAGGGTAGGACTAGGGCCATCAACTATGACTATATTGGTTTGAGCAGCCGTACTTGGTATTCCAGGTTGAATTGTGCCCAAAACAGTAATTTGCAATTATAAATATTAAATCAACAAAGGATACTTGCTTTATCCACTACATAAAAACCTACTAATATCTTCAGTGGTCAAAATGGTTAAATATTCAAACATAGGGTCCAGATGGCCTTGCCTGACTATTTTAATCCTCATTAATGTAGAAGTCTACACTAATGGGGTTATTTTCAGCATTCATGTTTATTCCTATATAAACTAGTATTATCTATCTGAAGTGGATTCCTTGAGAGCAGCAACCACATTTCTTTCCTATGTACTGGGTTTTTAGAAGATATTTGGCTGGCTTGATTATAAAACTTGTGTAAAATGAGAGATTTCAAGTTTATTTTTATATGGGATGGACCATTTTGTCTAGCTTGGCTGCCCCAGGGAAAGGAGAGAAAGGAACAGGACTTCTGAAGAGACATATAAGCTAATAAAATAAATAAAATAAAATGAAATCTCCATTTCTGTTCTTGTCTCTGTCACCCTGCCTTGGCCATTAGGGTCAACCTCTTCTACTATTTCCTAGTTGCACCTACTTTTCTATAGATATAAATTAATTCTACATTAATTCTATCTATAGAAAATCAATTCCTCTTAATATTTTTTTAAGATTTTATTTATTTATCTGAGAGAGAGAGCACAAGCAGGGGGAAGGGCAGAGGGAGTGGGAGAAGCAGTCTACCCACTGAGCAGGGAGTCCTATGTGGGATCATGACCTGAGCTTCACCAACCGAACCAACCAGTGCCCTCCTCTTATTATTCTTTTGTAATGTTTCCTGCCTGAGTCATTTCCTTGGTGTGGGGGTTGATCTCTTCCATTGGAAGCACGCTGTACTTCACTAGCTGATTCCCTGACTTTAGTCTCTTTGTCTATTTCAATCTCCAGTCCTACACAGTCTAGACCACGTCAGTCCCTCTGAAACCCTGATTTCTCTTTCACGACTCTGTTGAAGCACTTTCTCTGGTTTTCTTAGTTTATGAATATAGCATCCAAATAATTTTTTTTAATAATTTTTTATTTTTTATAAACATATATTTTTATCCCCAGGGGTACAGGTCTGTGAATCACCAGGTTTACACACTTCACAGCACTCCATGGGGGCATCCAAATAATTTAGCTGAACATGAAGGAACCCCTCCCAATTCAAACTCAACCTCATCTTTAAAATCTTTTCTCTACTTTGAAGCATAACTGGGAGGAGGGGAAAGGATCGATCATCCAGAACAAATTGTTAAAGTTGGCATTGTTTCAAAAGTATATTAAGGTAATAGGTCCACTTAGAGGTTTCTAGCAACATAACGACAATGCTTTAGAAGAAGCAATGTCAAAAGAAAGATTTTGAGATAAGGAAAGCTGAAAAAGAGTGATATATTTTTAGTTGCACATAATTTATCCAGCTCCTCACCTCAGGCTTGCCTCCCCTTCACTTTAGGTTCTGAAAACAACTGTATCAGGAACTCTCTGCAGAGTCAAATGAGTCTATTCAGTGTAACTCGAAGACAAGATGCCTGTCTTTACCTCTGCCCCCTCAGTCACAGACTAAAACTCTACCCTGCTACAGTAGGTCTGGTGTAAGTTCTGAGCTGTTATGGAGTCTGATAGTTACAGAGCCCACAAGAGCAGTTTCTGGGAGAGTCAACGAGATTATTTGAGGAGTAGGATCAGGAAAGTGAATCAAATCTTCCATTACTGCTTAACTTAAAAGTGTTGTTCTCTAACATTTGTTGTTTCCTGCTTCTGTGAGTAGAATAATGACTCCTCCAAGTATGGCAGATCAATCATAATTGGCACAGAAGTACGTATTCCCAGGTGCCATGTTATTGCACGCATCAGATGTTTCCAGATTCGTGGCAAGTAGGAATAGCCTGTCAGATGCTGATGAATCCTGGGTTCTGATAATGTCTTACATCCTAAATATCTTCTAAAAGAAACACATGCCTGGTAATTAAGAAATATACTCAAATTATATGAATCAATCACCATCCTTCCTTAAATCCTTTCTAATTCTTTTTCTACAGCAGAACTCTGATTTTGTCCAGATGGTTGGAGGTTTTATGTTTCAGGGGAAAGGAAGGTTGGAAACTCCAAGCCAATTGTGGTAATTCCATTTTCTTGACAGTGATTGGTTTAGACAAGGACATGTGATGTAATTCTGACTAATGAGCTATAAAGGGAACTCTACTAGGGAGAGTAGGAAAGTTTTCCTGACTCTGAAAAAGACACACATGCAAAGAGTAGCCACTTTTTATTTTTTTCCCCACTCCTGCCTATGGCTGCACATAATGCCAGGAAACATGTTGGTACTAGAAAAGCAAAGCCAATAGAATCTGAGAGGAAGAGAATCTTGACCTTCTGAAAATGATGAATTAACTAACCCCATAACTTCCTTACCTCTGGTCTACTTGTTTTGGGAATTAATAAATCCCTTGTTTATATCAGTTTTAAAAGTAACCACTGGGATCCTTAGAGTTTAAAGCATCTAAACTATTCTAGAAATATACTGATATGGGTTTGGGATTCTCGAGTGTTAAGTGACTACCAGACATCTCTCAAAAAGAACAAGTCAAGAGTTGTGCTTACTTCATTTGGGAGACCCATTGTTCAGTTCACACTATAATGGTTATATTTCTGGACTTGGAATATCTTTGATATGATAAAACAGTCTGTTTTCAATGAAGCATGTGCTCAAATTACTTTTTATGTTAATGTTAATGACTTGCATTTTGTGGCAGTAAAATGAAGTGGAAAGAACGTTGGGGTGGAAGTCAGAACACTTGGATACTTGTCCTTATATTAACACAGTCTCTGTGTGACGTTAGTCATAAAATGGAACTTTCTTGGATGTGGTTTTCTCAACAGCTAAATCAGGGGGCTACACTTGGTGATCTCTAATGGAGTTTGGCTCTAATTTTCTATAATACAAACATACCTACAACTTGCATCCTGCAACAGGAATCAGGAGCAGGCACTACATCTTGGGGTATTTATAACAAGAGAATAATTTTTTATACTTTCTACTTTCTGTGTTTCATTATCTAGCCATGCTTATTGCATTAAGTCTTGTTATTAATCTGATAATGAGAGCTCTTTTATTAACTAATTGGGATCACAGTGCTGTCTATGCAGGTTCTGGCAAAATCAGGCTTACTGACCATTAGGTGAAATGCTAAATACAGTAGATATAAGCTTGAGGGTAAGAACGATAAGAATGGCTAAGACATGGGCAGTATATTACTTGCTTTTAAAGTTAATTGGATGAGGGTCAGCGATGAGGATTTATATCATGTAACACTAATAGAATCTTGAAACGAAATATCCCATTTAATGACTAAAGAAAGCTATATATATTTATTTGAGATTAAGGATCTAGAATTTTGGTTTAGAGTTACATGTAAGTTAATGTAGGAAATACTTCCTCAAATTTTTTTAAAATTCAAATCTCAGAGCTTACAAAGATGGGGTTGGGGAGGAGAGATTTCTTCACAGTGACTGCCTTCAGCTTCCGTTACTAGTCCTTGTTGAAGGAACCCCAAATAAAGCAGGCAACCCCAAATAAAGCAGCAGCCTGCAACAAAGCAGGCAAGAGTAACAGTTTGTCATTGAATAGCAGCAGCATGATAAGCAAGGGATTCAATCCCTAAACGAAAATTAGGATCCATAGTCCAGTACCTGCTGATGAAGTTAAGAGAGTCCCTTGTTCATCAGCCCATGGATGAGCCAGAATGCCTCCCACCTCACTCAAACTGTTTTTTTATGTTATCTCTGACACTGGCTGCCTTTGCTAATAGGATTACTGCTGTGTTGCATTTCTAGTACACTGTTTTGCTTTATTGCAACCTGCACAATAGACTACCTACAGAGGCACTCATTAAGGCACTTGGGATTCATAAGCTGGAAAGAAAATCTTCTTAAAAGAAAAAAATAAAGGTCAGAAGGCAAGATGGTCACCAAGGGGTGACCAACGCTCGTGTAATAAAGAAGTTGGGTATGTACAAGACTACAAAATCAGTACGGTCACCTCTTTGTTATTAACGCTCCATGAACCAAACAAAATTAGGAATATAAATGATAAGTTATTTTCAAACGTGTTTCATTTACCATTATCATTGGATTAGAAGCCAGAGGCCTATACTATCTTGAAAGGTATATTTCCATATTTAAGTCTGAATAGCCAAAACCAGGAAGAGAAGTATATATGCATGATTTGGCAAGAAGGAAAATAATGTATTCACCTCAATCTAACCACACTGTCTCCCTGGACGACCTGATATTCAAGGTGCAATCATTGATGCTTTTACTTCTATTTGGAAGGCAACCTTTTTAAATTCTAAACTGAGGTTATGACAACTGAACCAACAATAGGTAATAATAGTCTCTAAATCAGTTTACTGTGTCTAATAATAAATACACCTATTCACAAATTCAACAGAAGTATTGGTGTTCATAAATGTTGCTAATAGGTTAAAAAAATAGATACAAGGCTGTATTTTGGTGTCTGCCCAAAAGAAACTACTCAAGATAGCATGACCATTGTCCTGTCTACTGACTGTTCCTTTCCCACAGCTGCCTGAGAAGCCTCTCACAGACTTCCTATATAAAAATATATATATTTACATAATCACATTTAGTTTAAGCTTTTTCACTATACATCAGGATAATACAGTAACTACTTTCTTGCTTTAATGGCACTCATTGTTCTTCTTTCTGCATGCATGAATTTACCTGTTGAAACACCTCTCGCCATGATATCCTTCTGCTCCACTGTTAGTTTTCTAGATATTTCACGTCTTCCATAATGTGAACCCAACACAACACAACTATATATCCTTATGTTTCCTAACTCATCCCAATATGTGTCTCCTCTGGTTTAGTCAAATCTTCTTTGGGTCTCTTGACAACTTCTTGCTCATACTTCATTTTGCCATTCCACTACAATGGAATTTCTTCTCTCCTTACTTCCCCTTACCCGAAAAGCAGCCATCCTTCCAAATGCAGCAAGATATGAAGATATGAAGTAGCTTGCTCAAGGTTTCTCTAGCAAGTGGTCGAGCTTAGTTTCAAATCCAGAGAGAGTTTCTAAAGTCTGTACATCTGATTGTTTAAAGAAGTATTAAAACTAAAAATTCAAAATGGAAATTTAAAACTTTAGTCATATTTTAGAATTTGGAGGTGATCAAGTCAACTTGATCAATGTAAACTTAGGGCTTCCTGAAACAATTTTAGGAATTCTACATAAATAAATAACTCAATAAAGTCATCCATAAGTTTTAACATTATGAAACTATAACCAGAGTTAGATAAATCAAATGAACTTAGCAAGAAAAAAATATTTCAAGTGGGTAAAAAGTGTAATTCATGAGATAGTAATGATTTAATTTTTAAAAGATTTTATTTATTTATTTGAAAGAGAGAGAGAAAGAGAGATAGCACAGCTCGCAGACTCCCCGCTGAGCAGGAGCCTGACATGGGGCTTGATCCCAGGATCCCAGGATCATGACCTGAGCTAAAGGCAAATGCTTAAACCAACAGAATCACTCAGGTGCCCCAGTAATGACTTCATTTTTAAGAAAGTGTAATATAATGCAAAATAGATTTATGTACTTATTTACAGAAATGAAATAAAATAACTTGACCAAGTATTTGTAATATTCAATCTTCCCATCTATTATATAATGACAATAGAATATTAGTCATGGAATGTTAAACCACAGGAAAAGTTTTAATACATTGAAAGTTATCAGGCCTAGATAAAAATATAACTCAAGTAAGCAAATCAATAATGCCACTATGGAGTAGATTTAATTAATAATTATTAGCGCATAGGGATATATTTTTAATTAGCCATAATCTCTTTAAATTACTTAAAAAATCATTATAGGTAGCTTAATAAAGATAGGGATCTTTGACTAATAACTAATAATATAGAAAAGCAAAAAGAAAATAGAAAACAAATACCAAAACAAACCTTGATCATATATCAGGAAATATTTAAAATTAAAAAATAAAACATTAAATGGTATGTTGCCAATCCTTGGTCATTAGCCTGAATGTGGAATTCATATTTGTTTGTTCATTTCAGGAATTTTATTTTGAAAATAAACAAAAAGGACATGGAAAAGAATCATGGATAGAGGAATTTAAAAAAATAAAGATCATGTTAAATAATAGAAAAAAGAAAAGTTATTTAATTTGGAGAGACCTTTAAAACTAGTGAATGCTCGAGATAATCATCAGGAATAATGAAAAACTTTTCAAAATAGCTAATATTTATGGAACTTTTACGTATCGAAGCCGTGTATTGTCTTATCTAAGCTTTATAACAAGGTTAAGGTTGGTATAACATTTCTCAATTTTACTAAAAATAAGATGACATTTTAGAGAAGTTTTCCCAAATACACCTTATGAAAATATCTGAGTAATTAAGATGTAACTGAATTCTTGGGAATCGTTTGGCAGATGATAATAGAAAGATCTGGAGAAAAAAAGTCCTTAAAATTAAGTACCAAGTGATTTTATTTATTTATTAAAGATTTTATTTATTTACTAGAGAGACGGAGATCACAAGTAGGCAGAGAAGCAGGCAGAGAGAGAGGAGGAAGCAGGTTCCCTGCTGATCAGAGAGCCCGATGTGGGACTGGATCCCAGGACTCTGGGATCATGACCTGAGCCGAAGGCAAAGGCTTCAACCCACTAAGCCACCCAAGTGCCCCAGTAACAAGTGATTTTAAATTCACAAAGGTTTTTTTCGGGGATGCATATATATTTGTTAGTTAGAATAACAAATATATATTTGCGCCATTCACAAATATTAGCGGAGATCCATTTTCTTGAAGATGACACTTATGTAGATAGGTGATGGTTTCATTAACTTAAATATTTGGACTGCTTATCTGTTTATTTTAATGTATTTTGTTTACTTGAACCCATTTTAACTATAGTCATTTAAAATTATGTAATAATTATGTAAGAAATAGGATATTTATAGGTAGATTATTTTTCTGTAGTCATGGCCTTTTTATGCTGATTTATTTTGGGGGAGGAGATATTATAAAAAAAAGAATTGCTTCCATTTTCTGCTTTACTTTGACAGTGATTAACCCTGACTTGAATGCTTTGTCAGCAGGATCTGTTTTAATAGAAATGAACTGAGGTAATTTGCCTGAAAGATAGCAAGAAATGCAAAGAACATACAGAAATAGGGTAATAATTATATTCCACTGTATAAAACTTGTCTGTTAGAATAACTGAATGATACTTCTTAAAAATAAGTATAAATTACTTATATTGTAAGCATAAATTGCTGTTCAAGTAAAATAATAAAAGATCCTTAGTGTGATCAAATTTTCAGAAATCAAATCAGTGTAGCTCACTAGGCTAGGATATATGGAGGGAGGCAGTATATAGATTTCTGTCCATGAGAATTGAGACTTAGAGGAGAATTCATCTAATCTGAAATGTCCTAGTCCTACACTAAACACATATGATAGCAAGAAACCTAAGCAAAGGACTCAAAGTCAGGCCCAGGAATACCCTGAGGATAAAACTAAATTTGCGTAGGATGAAAATTATTTTCTCCATAGCCATTTGGATTCAAATTATTAAAAGGATGTAATGAATTATCTTTATCTCTGCTTGAGACCAAAGTACACATTAGCGCAACAGGTGAATTTACCAAGTGGTATTCAAGTGCATAACTGAGAAATAGCACATTTCTAAAAATTACTAAAGTACCTTAGGAGGGTATTTCTTTTGTTTTTAATTTGGAAGCCTCTGAAACACAACTTTCAGTTTGGATTTAGGAGATTTATCATAACTGTTAAAAGATATGATTCACATCATTAAACACAATCATTTTCACCATAAAGGAAATGATTCACACAGTAAAACCCAAGCAAAATATTCTATTTTTATTTTTTTGAATAATTCAACTTGTTAGCATGGAAATACCTTTGTTCTCGAAAGCTTACAATTCTTCATTTTTAAGTATACACAATCAGTATTAATCTCTTTCTTGTGATAATTTCTATTTCGTTCTTTTTATTTAAAAAAAGTAAAGGTATGTGAGGATAGTTTTCACACTGTAAGTATTCTATGTAGACTGATTGTTTAGTTGTGCATTTCAGAATGTCATTATTTCTTGGAGACCATCACATTTTGAACCTGCCTAATTAAAAAGGAAATTTTTAGGAAGATAAATTAACTAAAGATGGTCAAGAAAATGGTTTGAGAATGTATTCCAAATTGGTTGCCCTGGTCTAACACTACCTTCTTTTCCAATAAGGGGGTCTTGGGGAGGAAGGGTATTCAGAATTCCTTAGGAAATATTACTGTGGGTATGACACAAACATATATATATACTTAAGAAATGTTAGTTAGAAAAAGGTATTTCTTTAGAGAATAAAATAAGTTTAGAATATATATATATTCCTCACAGTAAGGAATGAGCATATAATAGGTCATGCCTTGATCAAGTAGTTATCACACAGATACATTAGCCATAATATGCCCTACCTACTTTCTCTCCTTGCATGACTCATCAGAAAGTGATGATGAAAATAGAGATTCTGATCTTAGAAATGCAGTGAAATGGTGGACCAGAGCACAATCTATCATGTACATGAATTTTTTTAAGTTAAATTAATTTATTTATTTTCAGAAAAAAAGTATTCATTATTTTCACCACACCCAGTGCTCCATGCAATCTGTGCCCTCTATAATACCCACCACCTGACACCCCAACCTCCCACCCCCTGCCACTTTAAACCCTCAGATTGTTTAATGCTTATATCTAGGTACCATCTCTTTTACCCTCAACTTCACCAGAGTTGATGCACTTGATTTCACCAAACCCTGTATAGACAGTACTGTGACCATGACTCCAGATCCAGGACTGACACAGAAATAAGGGCACGACTCTTAGTCTGCAATACACCAAGCATTCTCCTTCCTGTGCAATAATACAATTAAGTCTGTATTAGAATAGCCATTAATGTTAGTTACATATTCAAGATCCAGATGGATTTGTAGTTTGGCATCTTATAAGCACCTTGGAAATGACAGTAAGATCAGACGTCAGCATTATTATTATTTTTTTAAAGATTTTATTTATTTGAGAGAGAGAGAGCGAGCATGAAATGGGCAAGGGGCAGAGGGAGAAGCCAGCTTCCGGATGAGCAGAGGGCCTGATGTGGGACTTGCTCCTGGGACTCCAGGATCATGACCTGAGCCGAAGGCAGTTGCTTAACCAACTGAACCACCCAGGTGCTCAGCACTATTATTTTTTTGCCTGAAAAACTCCCTTTGGGGAAGGGAGAGGCATGTATAGGTATAAAGTAGACTGTTTATAGCTATATAAGGGTGGAATATATATAGCCAACCATCAGGCTTTGACTACAGTCATGATTTGTTGTTGGCTCAGGTTGGGTATCACCCATAGTCACTGTTGATTGATGACAAGTGAGCAGTGGCAAATCTTGAACTCAAGGAGACTTGTGATCACAGCTTGTCTTAGAGCTAGGTTCCACCAGAAGTTTAGTTGGCATTTCAACTGAAACACTTTAAGCTAATATCTATGAAAATTGGTCTTTTTAATTTCTATACACACTGATTTTTCAAGTACGTGACTCAAATCTACTTCCAAATGTAATTTTCTATTGGTGTTGATACTCTCATTGAAATGCACTAATGTGAATGCATTCGATTGTAATGATTAGACAGAAAATCAATATTTTAATATATTAGGATTGGAAAAAAAAATCTACCTCAAGTAGATGAGCAGATGAAAAGTATTGCAATCTCAGAAAGCCCATACCCAATTATAGTCTGATAAAGACATGCTGGCAAAAAAAATACCACTCTGAGGGAATTGATTCCTTTTAAAAAGATTTAATCTTTTTGGATTCATTTAACTGAAAAACATCAGTCTTTAAAATGTGAATATATGAAATACAGTAATAAATCTGTGAACTGTCAGCATATATTTTATTCCATGATGCCATTCCTATAATGGGAATACAGAAAGAAATCACTGATAAGTTTTATAATAGAGAAAAGATAAAAGAAACAGAATGTGAAGAGTAGAGTTAATTTTACTTTCAGATATTTTCAGCACATGTATAGATGGAGTTCACTAATCATTCAAAGTCAAGATTTTGATGAACACAATCAATAGAAAATGGTTTAGAAGGTAATAGCAGACCATGCAAGGTGCTGGCATTGCTAAGTACCTGAGAAGGAAAGACAAGAAAAAAAATGACTAAGGTTTGTATATTTGTGGGTATAATCATGGGATTTGGGAAATCTTATACCAAAATGAATATGTGATTTAAAACACCCTTCGCAAAGGGCTTTATTTATTAATCACTAAGTTCATCTTTCTAGCCTTAATTCTTAGCTAATTCAGTAACTCTAAAATAATTAGAAAATACAATCTTTCAAGGCAGTTATAATTCAGCTTAAGAGACAAGGGAGATGGGATTCAAGAAGGTGATCTACCACTAGCCTATTATGAGGAGCATTAATACTTTCATAGGCCTTTCAGTCACTTTTAATGTTCTAAAGCATTCAGCCAAGGAACAATTAGTAACCATTAATATTTTTAAAAAACACTAGTTAGTCCTTTTATAGTATTATTTGAGGCTTTATATGTATTTTGTATGAGTAAATTAAATAAGCACTGATATAAAGGTTTTGAGATCATGGGAAATTCTTTGATAAAGAATCATTTGGTAATGGGGCGCCTGGGTGGCTCAGTGGGTTAAGCCGCTGCCTTCGGCTCAGGTCATGATCTCAGGGTCCTGGGATCGAGTCCCGCATCGGGCTCTCTGCTCAGCGGGGAGCCTGCTTCCTCCTCTCTCTCTGCCTGCCTCTCTGCCTACTTGTAATCTCTCTCTGTCAAATAAATAAATAAAATCTTAAAAAAAAAAAAAAGAATCATTTGGTAATGAATTTGGACTAGATTGGAAAATGAACAGAATTTCTTACCCAATGAAGGCCTCAATCACATTCAACCTAATAAATATTTGGCTGGATTTTAAAATTTCT
Organism: Mustela nigripes; assembly: GCF_022355385.1. Lineage (NCBI taxonomy): Eukaryota > Metazoa > Chordata > Mammalia > Carnivora > Mustelidae > Mustela > Mustela nigripes. The sequence continues at coordinate 24,434,134 of NC_081559.1, read as the reverse complement.
GCTTCTACAGGTCTCAACAGGGCATGTTCCAAAACCCTGTAAGGAAGAAAACTCCTCAGTTGTTGCTCCTTTATGTGAATTAGTACCACACACACGTCCAAATGAATATGCACTTTTTTTTTTTAAGATTTTTATTTATTTATTTGACAGACAGATCACAAGTAGGCAGAGAGGCAGGCAGAGAGAAAGGAGGAAGCATGCTCCCCAATGAGCAAAGAGCCCGATGCGGGGCTCGATCCCAGGACCCTGGGATCATGACCTGAGGCGAAGGCAGAGGCTTTAACCCACTGAGTCATCCAGGTGCCCCATGAATATGCACTTTTTAAAAATAATTCAGGGGCGCCTGGGTGGCTCAGTGGGTTAAGCTTCTGCCTTCGACTCAGGTCATGATCTTAGGATCTTGGGATTGAGCCTCATGTCTTGCTCTCTGCTCAGTGGGGAGCCTACTTTCCTTCCTCTCTCTCTGCCTGCCTCTCTGCCTACTTGTGATCTCTGCCTGTCAAATGAATAAACAAAATCTTAAAAATATTTTTTAAAAAAATCAGTTTTATTGAAATATAACTGACAAATAAAAATTAAGATATTTAAAGTGTGTTTTGTGGTGATCTGATATACCTATGTACTATGAACGGATTTCCTCATTTAGTTAATTAACACATCTGTCACCTCACATATTTATCTTTTTTGTGTGTGTGTGAGAATATTTAAGTTCTACCGTTTCAGCAAATTTCCACTATACAATATAGTGTTATCAACTGTAGACGCTGTTTTACATTAGATGCTCAGACCTTATTCATCTTATAGCTGAAAGTTTGTACCATTTTACCAACTTCTGCCTCTTTTCTCCACCCTCCAACCTTAGCAATTATTTGTTTCTGTGAATTTAACTTTTCTTAAAATTTTTTAAGTTTTTTTTTTGTTTTGTTTTGTTTTGTTTTTTAGATTTCACATATAAGTGATACCATGCAGTCAGTATCTGTCTTTCTCTATCTCATTCATTTCACTTAGCATATTGCTAAAATGTGCCATCCATGTTGGATGAATATATATATAAATCTTCTTTATTGATTCATCTATTGACAGACACAGGTTGTCCCTATATCTTGACTATTATGAATAATGCTGCAATGAACATAGGAATGCAGATATCTTTTCAAAGTCTTTTTATTTCCTCTAGATATATACTCAGAGGTAGGATAGCTGGATCATGAGGTATTTCCATTTTTTTATTTTTTGAGGATCCTATTTTCCATGGTAGCTTTAGCTCCATACTATTTTCCATGGTAGCTTTACCATTTTATAGTCCCACTAATAGTGTGCAAGAGTTCTCTTTTTTTCACATCCTTACCAACACTTATCACTTGACTTTTTTATAATAGACATTCTAACAGGTGTGAAGTCATATCTTGCAGTGGTTTCAATTTACATTTTCCTAATGTTTAGTGATGTTGCATACATTTTCATGTATCTATTGGCCACTTGTCTGTCTTTAAAAAATGCCTATCCAGTTCTTCTCTTTTTTAATTTGATTGTTTTTTGTTCTTGAGTTGTAGAAGCTCTTTATATATTTTGAATATTAATCCATTATCAGATACTTGATCTGCAAATATTTTCTTCCATTCCTTAGGTTGCCATTTCATTTTTTTTTAAAGATTTTATTTATTTATTTGACAGAGAGAGATCACAGTAGACAGAGAGGCAGGCAGAGAGAGAGGAGGAAGCAGGCTCCCCACTGAGCAGAGAGCCCAATGCGGGACTCGATCCCAGGACCCTGAGACCATGACCTGAGCCGAAGGCAGCGGCTTAACCCACTGAGCCACCCAGGCGCCCCTGCCATTTCATTTTGTTGGTGGTTTTCTTTGCTGTGCAGAAGGTTTTAGTTTGATTTTGTGCAGTTTTGCTTCTGTTGCCTTTGCTATTGGTGTCAAATCCAAAAAATCATTGCCAACAATGTTGTAAAGGAAATTACCCACTATATTTTCTTCTAGGAGTTTTATGGTTTCAGGTTTTAGATTCCAGTCTTCAATATGAATTGATTTCTGTGTAAAGTGTAAGATAAGGATCCAATTTCATTATTTTGTATGTGGCTGTCCTATTTTCCCAACACCATTTCCCTATTGCATATTCTTACACAGTTGGTAATAGATTAACTGGCCATATATTTGTGAGTTTATTTCTAGTCTCTCTACTGTTCCATTGATCCTGTATCTGTTTTATGCTATTTTACAGTATTTTCATTACCATAGCTTTGAAATATAGTTTGGAATCAGGAAGTGTGATACCGATAGCTCTGTTCTTTTACTTAAGATTGCCTTGGGTATTCAGGGCCTTTTGAGCTTACATATGAATTTTAGAATTGTTTTCCCTGTTTTTGTGAAAAATGTCATTAAAATTTTGATAGATTGAATTGAATCTGTTAGACTTTTAGTGGTAATATTTTAACAATATTAATTCTTCTAATCCAAGAACATAACACATTTTCCATTTATTTGTGTCTTCTCTGACTTCTTTCATCAACATCTTCAGAAGACAGATCTTCCACCTATTTATTAAATTTTATTTAATAAAATATTTATTAAATTTATTATTTAGTTATTTTTTATGCAACTATAAATGGAATTCTTTTCTTAATTTCTTTAATAGCTCATTTTTCATGTGTGGAAATGCAAGTGATTTTTGTATATTGATTTAGTATCCTGCAACTTTACTGAATTTATTAGTCCTAACACTTTTCTGATGAAGGTACTGAGGTTTTCTCTATGTAATATTATACCATCTGCAAATAGAGATAGTTTTACTTCCTTTTTTCCCACTATTTGGATGCCTTTTATTTCTTTATCTTGCCTAATTGCTCTGGCTAGGATTTCTAGTACTATGTTAAGTGAAGTGGTGAGAGTGGGCACCCTTGTTTTGTTCTTGGTCTAGAAGAAGTTTTTAGTTTTCAGTTAAGTATTATGTTAGCTGTGAGCTTATTGTACACTGCATTTATTATGTTTGGGTTTTCTATTTCTTCATGATTCAGTCTTGGTAGGTTGGTATTTTTAGGAATTTATCCATTTCATCTAGGTCGTCCAATTTGTTGGCATATAATTATTCATAGTAGATTCTTATGATCTTTTCTATTTGCATGGTATTACTTATAATATCTCCTCTTTAATTTCTTTCTTTTTTTTAAAAGATTTTATTTATTTATTTGACAGAGAGAGATCACAAGTAGGCAGAAAGGTAGGCAGAGAGAGAGGGGGAAGCAGGTTCCTTGCTGGGCAGAGAGTCCAATGCGGGGCTCAAGCCCAGGACCCTGAGATCATGACCCAAGCCGAAGGCAGAGGCTTAACCCACTGAGCCACCCAGGTTCCCCTCCTCTTTAATTTCTAATTTTATTTATTTGAGTCCTGTCTCTCTCTCTCTCTTTTTTTTTTTTTTTTTTTTCTTCGTAAATCTAGCTAGACATATTCACAAGCTCCTTCCAGGGAGACAATAGTTACCTGGAGTAAGCCAGAAGGAGAATATAGAGATGGCATTCTCAGCTTTTAAAATTTGCAAATAGGCCTCTTTTAGGTAAAGACTGGGGCATAGGCACTTCTTTCCTCTTCTTTTGTGCTGAGCCGTTGGGGGACAGCCACAGCAAGTCCTGGTAACACTAATGTTATCACCTTATAGTTTTCATGGACACAAGGCCTGTTGGCTTTCAGAGCTAGGTATTTTGGTTGTCCATCCCTCAGGTGAAAGTCTTAAAAGGTGGGGTATAAGATGTGCGGTCCAAACCTTTCACTTATCAGGGAGAAGCTGGGAGTTGTGAGTTCCCTTTTGATTTTATGTTGCTGTGTTAGGGGTAAGGTTTATGACAAGAGTATGTTTCAGTTTTTGTTACCTGTTTCCATATTTTTTTGAATTGCTCAACTAGTTTTTGGATTTTTTTCAGAGGGAATTGCTATATGTGCAGCTGTAGGTTTGATGTGCCTGGAAGAAAGTGATTTCAAAGCCTCCTAATTCACTATTGTAGATTGAAATACAGTATGTTTTTTTTTTTTTTTCTTTTTGAGTGGACAAATGGATCAGATTACTCCTGAGAGTCTCCTACCTATGGCTGTGTGGGAAGTGTTTGGGAGTTAAAGACAAGACAGAGACACCAACCTCAAGATGTGTATTATTTAATACACAGTTTAGAATCAATAATTAACATCACTAAGACCATATAACTGAGTTCTAGATGTGATATACACACCTCAGTGTTGTGGAAAAGTCACAGAAGAAAGAAATCAAACTAAAAGAAAATTTGAAAAATGTGATAATTAAACTGGGTTTTGGAGGACTGATCAAATTCATTAAGACAAAGGGGAGAAGAAAAAGCAATATGACATAAAATAATGAAGCTTTATTAGTGACATAGAAAGGAATTTTTGTGTTTTCATGCATGGAGTCAACTCTTTCAGGGGACATTCACTACCAGATATAAGTCCCTGAGAAAAGGGAATTTCTATATGAAGTTATATACGTATATATGATGTTTATTGCTACATGTTGTTTGAAAGTTTCCTTATTGATGAGCTCTCAGATCAATAAAATGATTTTGATTATTAATCATTGTTTTCATAACATTGTAAGAATAAATTTCATGATATTCTATTGTGTTCCATTGAATAAATTACTGATTTTATTCTTCCCTTTCTGTGTTAGTTTTTTAAGTTTAGAATTTTTTTTTAAGATTTTATTTATTTATTTGACAGACAGAGATCACAAGTAGGCAGAGAGGCAGGCAGAGAGAGAGGAGGAAGTAGGCTCCCTGCCGAGCAGAGAGCCCGATGTGGGGCTCGATTCCAGGACCCTGGGATCATGACCGGAGCCAAAGGTAGAGGCTTTAACCCGTTGAGCCACCCAGGCACCCCTAAGCTTATAATATTAATTTATTAAGTATTATTTTTTTCAGGTTAAATTCAGAGTGCTTTTGACAAATTGGCAGCATTGGAATTATCACAAATGAGAGAGAAATTGACTAAATATCTTTATTCTTAGTGCCACAGTGGTATATGAGTACTTAAAGCAATTTGCTCATTAAACAGGAACTACTGGAGCAGCAAAAATCCTGCCAATATCAGCAGAAACTATTAGTTTGGAATGCAACCCTTCCTCTCAATTTTGGCTATTGTGTCTAACCTTTTTTTTTTTTTAAAGCTAATTTTACATGTTTTAAAAGTGGTCAAGAATATTATCTCAGAGTTTATCCGGCTCCAAACCTTAGTGTATTTTCCTTGGTTTACTCATCTGTAAAACGGAAATAGGAAAACCAACAAACTTAAAAGTTTGGTGACAATTAAAAGGTTAAAATATGTCATGTATTTAAAAAAGGCCTAAAGTATTTAAAGGATGGAAAATACATAAACTGTTATATAGTGCAAATTTGTAGCAGGCATATGTTTAACACCCTGTATTTGCTATTTTTTGTTGCTATTATTATTAAACCATAAATTAATGAGAAAAGAACAGAGTCCTTACACTTTTAAGAAAAATGATTCACACATATAATTATGATAATAATTCAACAAAAGAACTGATGCAGGCAAGACAAACAAATTATACAGTCAGGAAAGCAAAGTAAAATCAATTTACTGACAGAAGAGTGGCAATCACTGGAATTTTTAATAATAATTAATAATCACCCACCATATATTCTTGTACTTTTTTAGGATGCATTTTTTTTCCCATGCCACAAATATTTTAGATTATTGGTGGCTGTCTTCTATACGTCTCATACTGAGTCAGAATTAGGTTTAGATGGTAACACCTATCATTTTTTCCACCTGAACCTGCTATGATCTTTTTTGTTTTCTCTCAAATAATCTGTCAGTCCATGTAAAGGCTTTGTTCAACCTATTTAGAAAAACCATTATGCCACCATACATAATATATCAAGGTGAAGTGGCCTGCATAATGTCTCACATAGAATTTTGGAGTGGATATTTTCAGGCTTGAATTTTGGTTCTAGTTCTCCAACTAATTATTCTTCAGATCCTAATCTAGCCATTTAAATTGGTTTCACATTTGGCCTTCGCATAATGAGGTTACAGCTTACAAGATTTCTGTGATCTTTTCAGCTCTAAAATTTTGATTCTAAGTTTTTGGAAAAAATAAATTTAAGAATTAAACAACTGTGTCTCTAAATCCCTAGTCAAAATCAAGAATATATCTGAGAAACCACTTCCTGTCAGATAGGTAACCATGATAACTTGGAAATCACACAATTCCAATATAAAACTTCCTCTGCATTTAGAAGAAATATCTAACATGAATGTTTTGTAAAATAGATTAATATTAAACTCATGGAATAGTAACAGAATGAAAAATCAGAAACAAAACCTACTGGTCTTCATCAGGGCTATTTAAATTATTTCCTCACTAGATTTATTGTGACCACAAGAAAATACCATTTTATTTTTTCTTTCTTTCTTCCCTTTTGTTTATAAACTCTCCCATCAATTTCACTAGAATTGATTCAAGTTGAATGATTTGTAATTTCTACTTTGTTTATGATATTTCAGGATTGCTTAAAGTTTTTTATGTTTTAATCATATTTCAATAGCATTAATGAACCATAATTGATTATAATAAAATATACACATATAGAATGCACAATTTGATAAATTTTAACACATATATATGCTTCTGAAGCCATCATCACTTTCAAGATAGTGAACATATTTATCACCCCTAAAAGCTTCCTCCTTCTTTAGAATCTGTCTCTCCAAACCACCTCCCTTTTCCTACCACTGCACCCTCTCCTCCATGAAACCACTGCTCTGTTTTTGGTCATAGAGAGTACTTTTTATTTTCTGGAGTTTTATATAAATGGGATCATACAGTATGTACTCTTCTTCTATTATCTTTCATTCAGTGTAATTATTTTGAGATTCATCAGTAATTCATTATATTTTATTATATGGACATATCTCCATTTTGGTTATCCATTCTCTTGTTGATGAACATTTGGGTTATTTCTACTTTTTGACTACTGCAAATAAATATGCTATAAATATTTAGGTACAATTCTTTGTATACACATATGATTTTTCTGCTGGATGAATACCTAAGATTGAAAAGGCCAGATCATATGGTTTTTTACTTATTTGAAAAAAAAAAAAAACAAACTGTCAGTGCAGCCATTCTGGAAAACAGTATGGAGGTTCCTCAAAAAATTAAAAATAGAACTGTCCTTTTATCTAGGAATTACAGTACTAGGTATTTACTCAAAGGATACACAAATATTGATCCAAAGGGATACACGCAGTTTGATGTTTATATCAGCATTATTAACAATAGCCAAATTATGGAGTGAGCCAAATGTCCACTGACGGATTACTAGATAAAGAAAATGTGGTCTATATATACAATGGAATATAGTTCAGCCATCAAAAAGAACATGAAATCTTGCCATTTGCAATGATATGGATGTAGCTAGAGTATATTATGATAAGCAAAATAAGCAAAGCAGGGAAAGACAAATACCATGTGATTTCACTCATATGTGGAATTTAAGAAACAAACAGATGAACATAGCAGGGGAAATTAAAAAAACAGGCAAAGCAGAAAATAGACTTAACTATAGAAAACAAACTGAGGGTTGCTGGAGGGGAGGGAGGTGGGTGAAGGAAGGTGGAATGGGTTAAAAGGGTGATGGGTATCAAGGAGGGCACCTGTGGTGATGAACACTGAGTTTGGTATGTAAGTGATGAATCGCTAAATTCTACACCTGGAACTAATATTACACTGTATGTTAACTAGAATTCAAAAAAAGAAAAAATATCTGTGAAACTATTTTCCATAGTAATCATATCATTTTATTTTCACACCAGGAGTGTTTGAGAGTTCCATTTCCTCCACATCCTCATCTTTGTCAAAAATCAGTTTCATATATATATATATAGATATAGATATAGATATATCTATATCTATATATATATCTATTTCTGGAATCCAAACTCTGTTTTATCATCTACCATTATGCCAAGTCCTCTACCTTATGTCAGTTATACACTGTCTTGACTACTGCAGCATCATAATAAATCTTGAAAACAGGTAATGTTATTACTCCAACTTTGTTCTTTTTCAAAGTTATCTTGGTGATGCTATGTCCTTTCTATATCTGTATGAGTTTTAGAACCAGCTTGTAAATATCTTCAGTTAAAACCTGCTAGGGTGGCTCAGTTGGTTAAGCAGCTGCCTTCTGCTCAGGTCATGATCCCAGCGTCCTGATTGAGTCCCACATCGGGCTCCTTGCTCGGCAGGGAGCCTGCTTCTCCCTCTGCCTCCACAGTGCTCACGCTTTCTCTCTCTCTCTCTCTCTCTCTGACAAATAAATAAATAAATAAATAGATAAAATCAATCTTTAAAAAAAAAAAACCTGCTAGGATTTGGATTGGCATTGAATTTAAAGTACCAATAAGTCTGAGGAGAACTGACATTTTAACAATTTGTCTTTTGATGGATAAATAAAGTATAGCTCTCTATTTAAATTTTCATCATTTTTTGCATTTTTAATGTGTATTTTTAAATTTTATTTAGTTTATATGGTGAATTACACTGCTTGATTTTAAATATTGAACCAACCTTGCATTACCAGAATCATGCCTATTTGGTCACAATTTCTGCTTTGATATTTATTATTTCCTTTCTTCTATTCATTCTAAGTTTAATTTGCATGTTTTCTGGATTCTTGAACTGAAATCTGGGGTTTTTAATTTTAGACTTTTTTTTTGTCTTTTGTAATATTAACATTTAGAGCTATAAATTCCTCTCAAACTACTGCTTTAGTGGTATCCAATACCTTTTGATATGTTTGCATTTTCACTGTCATTCAGTTCGAAGTACTTTAATATTTCTATAGTTTCATTGATCCATGGTTATTTGACTGCCAAATATTTGGGAATTGATTGAATTCTAATTCAATTCCATGTCCGTGAGAATGCTTTGTGCAACTTGAATCATTTTTAAATTCATTGAGACTTATTTTTGTTGTCCAGAATGTGATATATCTCAGTACATGCTTTATGTACACTTGAAATGAGTATATACTGTGCTGTTTTGATGTGAAGTGTTCTATAAAAATCATTTGGGTCAAGGTGGTTGATACTACTCAAGTCTCTTATGTCTTTATTGTGTTTTTATCTACTATTTCTGGTTCTATTAATTATTTAGAAAGGCATATTTACTTTTACAAATATAACTGTGGATTTATATTTTGCAGTTTTGCTTCATGTATATTGAAGCTATATGACTGAGTTTAAAAACATTCAGGATGACAATATTTTTTAATAAATTATTGTTAACAAACTTGTTAATATTATTATAAAATGACCCAATGCTATACTTTCCTCTGAAAGCCACTTTGTCTGATATTACTGTTACCAGCCTTCTGTTGATTAGTGTTAGCACAGATTATCATTTTCCACCTATTTACGTTTAACTATTTGTATCTCTAAGTTTTCTTATACAGAATAAATTTGATCTTGTTCTTTTTTAATTCAATCTTATATTCACTGATTTTTAATTGTATTTAGACCATCATGTTTAATGGGATTATGGATACAGTCAGCTTTAAATCTATGAACTTATTTTCTATCAAACTATCTGTTCTTCATTTCCCTTTTCATCTTTTTCTTCCTTCTTTTAAATTAATTAAAATCTTTTGTGATTTATGTTTCTGTTTATTTTCTTTGTTGGCTTATTTTAAAAGTGTTTTGTTATTGTTCTGGAACCTTTAGGACTTAAGACTTTACATATAGTATAAGTGTCTTCCAATACTTCCAATAATATTTCTCTTCTCTTGGCCTTGATGTTATTATTATCATGTATTTTATTCATATGCATGTTCTCTATCCCACAATACATTGTTTTATTTTGTCCATTAGCTTCTAAAATAAATTAAATACCCAGAAAAAAAAAATCTTACATATTTACTTGTATAGTTGCCATGACTGGTGTTATTCATTTCTGTGTGTGTGTGTGCACGTGTGTGTGTGTACTTATATATATATATATATTTATATGTGTGTGTGTGTATATATATATATATATATATATATATATATATATATCCTAATACCCCATAGTCTATCATTTATTTTTGATTGTATATCTGAAAAAGTCATTAGTTTGCCTTCATTTTTTTTTAACTAGGCATAGAATTTTAAGGTGCCAATTTTGTTTTTTAACATTTCAAAGATGTTGCCCCAGTGTCTTCTCCCACCCTTTTTGACAATAAGATTTATATAATCCTTAATTCTTTTTCTTTCTTTATAATGTGCCTTTTTTTCCTGCTTTAAATTTTTCTTTTACCAGTGAACAGTTTGAGTATGATATGTACTGGTGTAGTTTTCTTCACATGTTTTGTGTTTGGTACACTGAACATCTTGGATTTTGTGGTTTATCTGTCACTTATGATGTCTCTTATTATATCACTGTGATCAGATTTGGAAAATTTGGGGACGTTATTTCTTCAAATATTTTTTTCTGTTTCACCTCCATTTCTTTTAGGGACTCCAAAACATGTATGCTAGTTGAAAGTTGTCTCAGTTCTTGATGATGCCCTGGTCAGCAGATTCTCTCTTTTTGTTTTGTGTCATTTGGGATAGTTCTACTGTTATATCTTCAAGTTAAAATTGCTTTTCTTTCACTATATATACATTTTTATTAATCCCATCCAGTTTATTTTGAACATATGGTTTCACAATATATTTTTAAATCTCTGCTACTTTTTATATCTGTGCCAATTCTGTGTTGGTTTCAGTTATTTTGTTCCTCTCCTTATTACAGGTGTGCTTTTGTGCTTCTTTTTATGTCTGGTTATTTTTGATAAGAAAGCTAGACACTGAATATTGCCTTCTTAAGTGTTAGCCATTAAAAAAGTATAGCACTGTAGCCAATTAAATATATTTTATGTTTCTATTTATTTTCTTTTTTGGATTATTCTAAAAGTGTTTTGTTGCTGTTGTTGTGGAAGCTTTAGGATTTATTTCACATAAGTATAAGAACCTTCCAATACTTCCAATACTATTTAGTTTAATTAAGAGACACTACTCTTACTATAGCAAATAGTACAGTAGAAAATCCTTCTAAATGCCCTACTTAATGCCTCATGGATTTTGAGATTTTTCAGTGTGACTGGTAGAAACAGATATTATTATTTTTTTTCTGGGTGTCAATATCTTTTTTTAAAAATTTAATTTAATTTAATTTATTTTCTGTTCCAAAATTCTTTGTTTATGCACCACACCCAGTGCTCCATGCAATACATACCCTCCTTAATACCCACCACCAGGCTCATTCCACTCCCTGCCACCCCCTCCAAAACCCTCAGTTTGTTTCTCAGAGTCCACAGTCTCTCATGGTTTGTCTCCCCCTCTGATTTCCCCCAACTCACTTCTCTTTTCCATCTCCTAATGTCTTCTGTGTTATTCCTTATGCTCCACAAGTAAGCGAAACCATATGATAATTGACTCTCTCTGGCTGACTTATTTCACTCAGCGTATTAACTCTGTGTAAGTGTTGACAACACTTTCCTCTAATCTTCTCAGATGATTCTTTCACCTCATGTAGTTTCCTCATATGTATTGGCTTATCAGTACTTTGATGAATGCATACTCTATGCAAATTTCCTGGGTTCTGGGCATATATATCTCCAGTCTACAACTCTATTCTGTGAATTCTGGAAGCCTTGATATCCCTAAACTCTCTTTTCCTTATCCTGACCTTATAGAGTTTACCAAGTTCCATTGAGCTCTTTTCCTTGAGTTGTGACCTAGAAACTTTGCAAGGCAATAAGCTAATGCAAATGTAGGGATCACTTTGTTTATCATCTCTCTGGGATCACTGTACTTCATTGTCTAATGTCCAGCATCTTGAAAATGTTCATGTTATACATTGTGTCTGTGTTTGTTGTTGTTGTTGTTGCTATTGTTTCTGGCAGGAGCATAAATTCAATCACTGTTTCTCTATCTTAGTTGGGAAGAGAAGCCAAGTACCACTGTCAAAACAAGAACTATGAATAAGTACATAAAACACAATACAGAAAAAGTGTTTGAATGAATTATTTAGAGTAATGCCTATAATCATAGTTCCACATATAGGTCAAAATGTAGCAACTGTTCTCTAGTTGATAAATATAGTTTTCTGAAGTTTGAAATACAACTGGTTGAAACAAAAATTCAATTCTAGGTTGAAACAAAACATTCAAATAAAATAAATTGTTTTTTTTTTTTTTAAAGTGGGAGTTGTATGTGTGCATTTTAGCAAAACCTAAAAAGAATATGTACTTAAAGGAGAATAACTGAAAGTTGAAAATTCTCATCTTTGCCCTTATCTATTTCCTCAATTTATTTACCATAACCTATACTTTCCCCAAGGACAGTGCTTTTTAGGAAAATATAAAGTTCTATAAGTCATTTAGATAATTTTATATTTTAACCACATATAGAAAGACTATAAAAGTATCATAGCAGTAGATAGATACTATTATACTGATACAATCTTTTACTTGAGCAGAAGAAGACTGACACTATCCCATACTCTGTACCACAATAAGAAAGTCAAATTAGTAAATATCGGTTATAATTTAAAAATATATCAGACAGAAATGCTTCAGTATGATTTATAAATTTCAAAATAAGAAATAATCAGCATGTCTATAAAATTATGTTAATACTATAACACTATGTATTAAGATCAAAAATTCCTTATTTTCTATGAGATTTTTCTTAATGAATTTCTTTAGAGGGAGATAGATACTATGAAAATCACATATATGGTGGGAACTCCTTAAAGTTCAACCTTTAGGCTTGTTAAACTCAAATTCATATAAAACAAAATCCTGTTTTATTTCTTATATTTTTTCAGTCTCCTAGGCTTTATTTTAATAAGGTTTCAATATATTGTTTGGTCATAATTTTCTTTCAACTCTATAAAGTAATAACTTTTCAACAAACTTCCAAATTCATGAACTTTTGCCCAAACTAATTATTAAAATCAATATATAAAATTTAAAATGCTTAATATCACAGAGCACCTATCTACATTCAAAAATTTAAAAAACAAATGTAGTCATTTTTTTTCCCTGAATAAAAACAAAGTACACTGATCTCTTTCTCATCTCTATCATTAACTTTGGAAAATTTCCTAACTTCATATATCCCAGAGTCTCAATTGTTGAAATAATAATACAGTTTGGCTAACTCACAATGTGAAATACTAACTAGTAATTTGCTTTAAACAAACAAAAATGTGAATTATGCCTCACTCTTAGAATTTTTTGCTTATATTAAAATGCACTTCTCCAAAAAATAATTGCTTATTTACTTAGGTTCTTACTGTCTATCAGGCACTATATCCTGCACAATAGGTATATTGGATAAAAGGTTATATCAGGGTACAAAGTTTGAAAGAGGTTCCTGTATTCATGGAATTTACAATCTGTTAGCTAAGATAGCCAATGGCTATGGTCATCATTGTGATAACTCCTAGACAGAAATTAAAAAGGTGATGTAACAGTAAACAACTTTGGTGGGAGGCTACTTTAGATAAGGTGGTCAGAAAACATCTGGAGGATAGGAGATTTGACTTAAGACCTGTAGGACTATGGAGTCAAACATGGGACTAATCAAAGGATAAACATTCTAGGCTGATGGGAAAGCAAAAGTCCTAAGATGTCATGGAATTGAGATGTTCTAGGAATAGAAAGACAGCTAGCGTAAGATGAATAAGTGTAAAGAGGTCAGTTGCTTGGAGGTAAAGATAAACATGTAATCAGGGGCCTTATCACAGATGCTTATGTGTATCATTTTGAAGTGTTTGGTTTTATTATAAGTATACTATGTTGTAACCAGAAAGTGACGGAGTGCTCAAACTGGCATAGAAAAATGCGCATACTCCAAAATGCTCCTCACATTTTATTAACTAAAAGGTTTAATATCACACTTCTTATGAAAATAAAAAAAATACCCCAAAAGAGCTTTATTTTTATTTTTAAAATATATTCGGATTACAGTCCAAAATGAAGCTCTAAACTATAAAACACCTCAACAAAGACTATGCAAATGGGATTAACAGAGCAGTTGTCAAGAGACTGCCAACGTTCAATAACACTATCATTTCAAGTCTAATCTGTCAATTGAATATTTATACAGATCAGTAGACTCCATTGGAAAGTTAATCAATTCTGTACATTTTTGAATGCATGATGTAGTACCTGGCGCTCTGAGGGATACTAAAATTAATATGACACTTCTCATCTTACAGGGATTTAGAAACCAAAATGAGGAAACAATGAGATCAAACATATTGGTAACAGTGGACCTGAGAATCAAAAGACATTTTCTTTTCTCTTTTCCAAATTCTATCTCTGGTACTAACTCATTATAGGATTTTTATCAGGAATGACATCTGCCCTTAAGCAAACACTCCAGGATAAGCTTCTTTACCAAATGTTAATTTTAAAGCAAATAGAGGATAAGAGATCCCCTCATGATTCAGAGGTCAATATTTGAACTATTGGTTTCAGCTTAAGTGCTTGAGGTAGACTTTTCTTTTTTTTTCTTTTTTTTTTTTTTTAATTTTATTTATTTAACAGACAGAGATCACAAGTAGGCAGAGAGAAAGGCAGAGAGAGGAGGAAGCAGGCTCCCCACGGAGCAGAGAGCCCAAGGCGGAACTGGATCCCAGGACCCTGGGATCATGACCTGAGCCGAAGGCAGAGGCTTTAACCCACTGAGCCATCCAGGCGCCCCGAGGTAGACTTTTCTAACAGACTTTTCCTTTTTTGCAATTATTTTCTCCTGAATGAATTTTTTTTTTAATTACCTAAAAAAATATCTTCTTACAGCTTCGTGACATGTATTTCACCACCCCATCCCCTCCAATAAATATATTGGAGTAATACAATACATACAAATGTAATTCTTACGCCATTACAATTTGCAGTTTGGTGTAGACTAGATTCAAATAGTTTTCAAAGTCAAATGTATACTAAATTTCCTACACTGAATAAGAATTCATTCTTCATAAAATACAGACATTTTACTAACTAAATAGTAATGTGATTTATTTAACCAAAACGCACATATTACTACACACACACACACACACACACACACACACATGATTCTATGATCATTAATTCCAGGCAGTATAATCATGTGAAGAACATGTAAAGGTCTGAAGAGCAAAAATAAATAATCTAAAAAATCTAAAAAAAAAAAAAACTGTGTTTGGACTGTAGGATTAAACTGTATGTTTTTTCTCTAAAAATGTTGTTAATGTGATCATATTTTATAATAAAATTTTATAAATGTCATTTCTCTTCAGGAAGACCATATTAGACAGTTCTTTTTATTGTAATATACTAGGTTTTAGGATATATTTTACTCTGTGTGTGTGTGTATGTGTGTGTGTGTGTGTGTGTGTATCTGTATATAGATAGATGTATAGATAGATGTTTATCTATCTGTATATAGATACACACACACACACACACACAGAGTAAAATATATCCTAAAAGCTAGTATATCACATATATATAAATATATATTTATATATACATATCAAGGCTATCCTAAGAATATAAATGACCATCATTACAATTCAAATTTATCAAGTGGATTTTTCAAAATTTCCAAAATGTTCCTGGAATATATCTTATTAAAAAGGTAATATCCTGGTTGTATTTGTAACACCATAATATTTCTTTCTATAAGTGAAAAATATGGCAAATGATTATTAAATATAATACTTAGGGATCAATTCTATCATTTTAATAATAAGATACCAAATTTTAGGCACTAAAGTAATCAGCATAATTAATTTGCTGATCACAAATCTCAATCAAAGAAATTAATAACATTTACATGTAGCATTTTCCTGCTTTAAACAAAGAAATACTGTTAAATATTGAGTAGGAAAAGAAGTTCTGTATGTTCCTGCACCCGGGGCATATATCAGTGCAGAAACCTAGAAGTAAATGGTACATTTAATGGCACATAAATACATAATGAAGAATACACACACACACACACACACACACATCCACACACACACTCTTCAGACTCTTGCTGCCTTTCCACATATTTATTAAGCCATAATTTCTACATTATTTATTTTTAGAATACACATAAATGCCATTTGTTTATTTTAAGTCACCAATGTGACTTCCTTCTTCCCTGCCTCAGGAAGATGACATTAAGTCTTGGAATGATATTATTGTTCCTGTATCATCTTCCACTAGGAATGCCCTTCCTTTTCTTTCCATCTCCTATCCACACCCTAAAACTCAAGTATACATATTTTTCTTTTAGAAGGCATTCTCAAAAATTCTAGTAATTCTAGTAAACTCTGTTCTTTCCTTCTGATGCATGGCTTGAAACCACACTCTTTTGCCTATTATTTAACATTACTGTGCACCCATAATGAGCAAACTATTAAGGCTAAAATAGGGAAAACTAAGATAAATACAATACAGTACATAATACATCCAAGAGCTGTGGAATCAATTAAATAGACTGTTATTATATAAATCTTGAGCTTTGGATTTATGTAGCAGTAAATATTTATTCAGGAACCATAATGTGCCAGGATCTGATGTATACACTGTGGATTCCTAGTATGTATATGTAGATACAGATAGAGATAGAGATACAGATAAAGAGATGTAGATATAGATACAGATATAGATGTAGGTATCTATATCTATCTCAATATATATATAGACACAATTTCTACCTTCATAAATATTACAACCTAGCTTTAGATCTAGTCCTGTCTCCACCACTAAAGGACTTTGGGCGGATGTCATTTATCCTCCCTATATCTTATTATGCCCATTTTAAAAATCATTGTAATGACATCTTCAAAAATTATTGTGAGAATAAAATAATAGATAAAAAGACAATTAGTCAAAATAAAGGTCCAAATAAATTGGCAAGTTCTTTTTTTTTTTTTACCATTTCTAGTGTTTCCTTCTAATATCTAAGTAACTGAATCTTATTTCCCCAAAAAGACATTAAACTTCACGAATGCAGAACTTGTGTAAAATATTTCTTGATAACCACCACAGTGCTTTGAGTCATTCTTGTCATATAGTAGTTTGTCCAAAAAGTTTGTTGAATCTAATATGCTTGACCAAAGTATAAAAAAATAAATATTTCTCCCTCACTTCCTTCATAAACACATGCTCAATGACTAATAATCACCAAGTAGAAACAATTTGGATTGTTTGTTTGTTTGTTTGTTTGTTTTTATAGTGTATGGGTCATACACTATAAAAAATTATGAGAAAGATCCAAGTGAGCAGTGACTAATCAATCCCAAGAGATATATTAATATCTTGATAATAATGACTCTAGTTTAAACCACACACTCATCTTTGGTCCATGGCAGGCAAATCTGACTACAGATACCTTCAAAACTCAAGAAATCGTTATGTAATGGCCTGTCAGCAGCTAAGGACAAAATTATGAAATCTCTTTGGGTTTTGGTTTGTTCTAAGATTCAATAGAATCTATAAAAAGGTTGGGTCTTATGATTTTTTCCCTATGTAAGAAAAATGATAATTTATCATTTAATTTAACTCATATTACAATACATTCTTTTCATTATTTGCTTACTAGAACCTCAACTAAAATTAATTTAAGCTAATTTGCATTTTGTGGAAAGGAGAAGCAATCTATCTGAATCTTCTATTGACTGTTCAAAATGATTAAATAGATCTTCTCCAAAAGTAAAGTCTATTGGCAAGTGACCAGCAACTCTAAACACTTTCATGCAAATCATTTAATTTCCCTGAGTCACATTCTTCTTGTGGCACCATATTCTAGATTCAGCTGGGCTTAATGTATGTTACAGGCAGAGCAAACAAAATAGCTGAACTTTTATTCTAATCTTGATTCCTTTTCTGTACCATCCTTTCTCATTCCTGTCAATTTCTGTCCTTGTTATAATTATAAAAGGCACTCACAGTCAAGGTCTCTAACATATTTCGTGATGTGCTTGAGAGCTTGGTTAAGTATATTTCATGTTCATATATTTACCAAATGTTTGCAAACCTTGATATGTACTATACATTGGGCTAGGCACTCAGGATAGAGCACTGGACAAGATAGACTGAGTCTTGACACCCTTGGAAATTACATTCTACACAAAGAGAAAATAAACATGCAAATGAATAAAGGGCGTTATGACTTTAGATAATGATAATGCTGGGGAAAAAGCAGAATAGTGGGTTAGTCAGTAACCGATTGTAAGGGACTGCTTTCACTAACGTGATCAGGAAAGACCTTTTTGAGGGAGTGACATTAAAAGGAGAATACAAGTGAGGAGAAGGAGCTACAAGAAGCCATTAGAATATTCACAAAAATTAACTCAAAATGGATCACAGACCTAAATGTAAAGTGAAAAAGTATATAACTTCTAGAATATAACATAGGAGCAAATCTAGGTTACTTTAGGCTTGGTGATGACTTTTTAGATAAAACGTTAGAAGCATTAACAATGTAAGAAAAAATTGACAGGCTGAATTTCATTAAAATGAAAGAATTTTTGCTCTATGAATGGCATTTTAAAAGAATAAAAAGATAAGCCACAGACTGAGAGGAACTACTTGCACAATTTGCATCAGATAAGGGGCTTGTATCCAAAAATGGGCAAAGAACTGAAATCTCAATAGTAAGAACACAAAGAACCTAATTTAAAAATGGGCAAAACAAGGGTCCTGGGTACCTGTCAGTCAAGCAACTGCCTTTGGCTCAAGTCATAGATCTCTGGGGTCCTGGGATTGAGCCCCATGTCAGGCTCCCTGATTAGTGGGGACTCTGTTTCTCCTCTTCTCTCTCTCCCTCTAATCCCCCCAATTCATGGTTGCTCACACTCTCTCTCTCCCTTAAATAAATAAAATATTTTTGAAAAATGGACAAAAGATTTGTAGAGATCCACCAAAGGAGACATACAGATGACAAAGATATGAAAATATGCTCAACATCAATGTAATCAGGGCATTGCAAACAAAGCAATGATATACTACCACACGCCTACTGAATGGTTAAAATCCATAACTCTAACAATAGCTAATGATGGTGAAGATGTTGAGGAACCAGGAACTCTTATTCTATGCTGAAGGGAATACCAAGTAACACAGAAGACATATTTAGAAGACTTTAGAAGTCATACTGGCAGTTTCTTATAAAAATAAACATATATTTTCCAGATGATCTAGTATTTGTGCTCCTTAGTATGTACCCAAAGGATCTGAAAATATGTGTACACAAAATCCTGCATATGGATGTTTATAGCAGCTTTGTTTATAACTGCCAAACCACAGAAGCAGCTAAGACATCCTTTAATAGGTGAATGGATAAACAAACTGCATACATCCAGACAATGAAATTTCTATTCAGGAATAAAAAGAAATGAGTTGTTAAGCCATGAGAAGATATGGAAGAACCTTAAATGCATATTACTAAGTGAAAGAAGCTAGTCTGCACAGCCCATGTACTACTATATGATTCCAACTATATGACACTCTACAAAAATCAAAATTATGGAAATGGTAAAAAGATCAGCGATTGCTAAAGTTTTGAGAGGAGGGAGGCAGGGGATGAGTAGGTGAAACACAGGGGAATTTTAGAGTAATGAAGCTATTTTATACGATATCGTTAAGACAGATGCAAGACATTAAGTCTGTCAAAAAAGATAAAACTATACAACACAAGGAGTGAACTCTAACCAAACTATGGACTTCAGTTAATAGCAATGCATCAATATATGTTTATTAGTTAAACAAATGTACTATACTAATGCAAGATGTTAATAATAGAGGAAACTGTAAAGGAGTGTGGATGTGTGGGGAAAGAGTGGAGGAAGAGTGAGTATATGCAAACTCTGTATTTTCTGTCTTTTTTTTTTTTTTTTTTTTTGGTAAACCTATGACTGCTCTGAAAATGAAGTAATGTACAGGAGAGAGGTGTCGATTGAAATGACATCCATGAGGTAGATGCTCTCATGAAAGTTCTTAGAGGCCATGGAGACATTTTTAATTTATCCAAGAGGCAATGGGAAACTATTCTGGGGTTTTCTAAGGAATACTTGTTCTCATTTCCCCCCAAATCCCTTTGGCTACTAAGAGCATGAGTTGTAGGGAAATGGGTGAGAGTATAGTTAGGGAGAAGGTTTAAGCAAAAAGAACAGTTAAGAGGTGGTTTCAATAGCCCAGTCATGTACATTTTTGTAGTTTAAATGTTTTGCAATTCAGTTTCTTATTTCTAATTCTGATAGATGCCACTTTATCCTTAATTTTTAAGCACAGACTTAAAAATGCTGGTAAATTGTTCACAGATCTGATACCATTATTACTTTAATTGTACCCAGGATGTCAGTGAAGTAAATATTCTCCAAGTACATGCAAGTAGAAATCAAATATGTTAAAATACAATTCTTTATAAAATTTTGGAAGATGTTTTAACAGAACACTGCACAAATGTCTGTGTCATTCTCTGTTTTAACTGAACACTGCTTATTTTCACATGCATTTTAATTTGCATTATAGAAGTTAAAAATCATCTGAAGTCATCCTGAGGGAATTTAGTTCAAATTTCCCAAATTCACTCTCTTTCCAGGCAAGCACTGAGGAGTTGTCCATATGCTGGTGTTAAGCCTGAAAGATCTTGGATTACCCATAGTTTGTATCTGTGCAGCTGCAATACAATTCTGATCTATTTCATAGCTGCTAATGACCCAACACCTGAGACCTTGAAGTGTAACATCCAAGGTTATTTTGCAATGTGTTGCAATAAAATAAAGCGGGATCTTCCTTGTATGCAGAAGTACTCTGAAATTGCAAGGCTGATATAAAAACATATGCTTCTATCAAGTGCTTGGAACATAAATGATTTCATTTCTACATATCCACACATTCACACAGGTATAATGATATGCAGAATTTATTGCAAACCTTGCAAACAATACAGAGAAGGTAAAGACAAATGATCAGTAATTAAGAATTCACTAGAGAGGACAGATAAGAAGATTATGCTGAGTGGAGGAGCTGAAATGCAAATATGAAATTTATGCATGTGTGGGGCCATTGCACCTGGCCCTCCGTGAACCAGTCAATCAACAAGCACAATTTAACATCAAACCTCTGTTGATTCACAATACCAGGTCAGAAATGATTACTATAAAGAAAGATTTATATAGTGAGCACTACATTATATGATCTGATACATATTAACTGCACTCAATACTGTTTGTTATTATCTATTTATTTATTTATTTATTTATTACAAACAAATACTTTTGGAGTCAGAGAAAAATCCTAGGATTACATAATCAACCTTGCACCCATTTTGTAGAGGCATCTGAGAGTAAACAATAAGACTGAAAGAAAAGACAGAAAGGTAGCCAATTTGACATAATTTATTGTTAAAATTTGGCTAATTTAACAAGATTCTTTGAAAATTTTACCATCCTAAGAAAAAATTTTTTAAATTAAATTAATTTATTTTCAGAAAAACAGTATTCATTATTTTTTCACACACCCCGTGCTCCATGCAATCCGTGCCCTCTATAATACCCACCACCTGGTACCCCAACCTCCCACCACCCCCCCGCCACTTCAGACCCCTCACATTGTTTTTCAGAGTCCATAGTCTCTCATGATTCACCTCCTCTTCCAATTTACCCCAACTCCCTTCTCCTCTCTAACCAGTTTCTATTTTAATTTTTTTTAAAGATTTTTTTATTTGACAGAGAGAGATCACAGTAGACAGAGAGAGAGAGAGAGGGAAGCAGGCTCCCTGCTGAGCAGGGAGCCCGATGTGGGACTCTATCCCAGGACCCTGAGATCATGACCCGAGCAGAAGGCAGCGGCTTAACCCACTGAGCCACCCAGGTGCCCCTAACCAGTTTCTATAATAGCCTAGGGACCATGAAAGATCCATTTCATTCTGTAGTGGCTACTTTTCCTTGGTCACTAAAATAGGAATATCATATTATTAAGATAACGCTAAAAGACTTTTTTCAAAGTACTTGAAATTTTTAAAAGATTAAACAAGTACATATGACATTGAAATCAATTATATTATAAAATTTAGGTAATTCAAAGGATTTTCCAAATATGGCACATTTTTAAACATAAAAATTCATTCAAGAAATTGACTCTATGCTGTGAAGTGTGTAAACCTGGTGATTCACAGATCTGTACCCCTGTGGATAAAAATATATGTTTATAAAAAATAAAAAATTATATAAAAAAAAAAGAAAGAAATTGACTCTAAAAGATTTGATATAGCTATCCTCTTTTCTAAAATTCCTCATTTAGATTGGTGACACATTATATTTTCTCATGGTAAGGATAGTTTGGAGAAGACTTTCTTGCATAAGATACATAGGACACTGGAATAAATAAAAGGCAATTATAAAAAAAAAGAAAGCAGTTGGAAATAAGAAAAATTAGAGAAGGATAATAATAATAATAATAAATTCATTAGGCTATTTAGTGAATATTAGATGTGTAATCTAATTAAATATCTAATATATATGTCTAATATTTAGACATCAGCATGATACTGTCTAGGAATAAGTACAATAAAACTATTTGTAAGTTTTCCTTTATTCATAATGAAAATAAAAAATCTACTTATAGAGATGCATGTTTCATAATTTAGCATTATGTCATCATCTATGTCACCAGCATTTTTTGTTGTTGTTGTTGTTGATGATATTTACATCAAAATTGCATAGAGGTCTCTCATCAAGCAAGTTATATGGCATAACTTTTATATATGAGGAAACTATAATCTATTAAACTGTGGATCACAGTTACACATACATTCATAATTATACATACATACATACAAATATATTTATACTCCGATTTTGGTCTTCAAATTGTTGGTAAAAAGAAAAATGTGATTTAATAAACACCTACATAACAATAAGTTCTGTGAAATATTTCATTATTAATTTTCTTTGAATAGCAAAAATAATAAATATATAAATATCAAATGTGTGTGGTGAGGTAGTATTCCAAATTATTTACTGATACTGTCTACCTCTCCAACTCCAGTTCCTATCCACTTTATAATCTTACTCCTTTAAAGATAGACCTTGATTCTCCCATTAGTCCAAGGACTAAACAATTTTCTCTCTCCTTCGGTACCTATAAACTCCCTAAAATGTGAAAAATTACCTCTGGGAAGAGGATGGAGAAGATGCTGAATAACTGAAATTAACTTTCCCACCTGGTGGCAAAGGCTTATAATGGAAGCTAAGTAGATCTTAGAAAATTTTTCAAAATTACATTCCTCCACCCCTGGGGTGATGGGCTGAGATTTTATCTGCTTCTTGTATAGGGATAACACTGTCCAATAATCAGAATGGAATCTTTATCATGAGTATTTATTCATTTATTTTATTTAGTAACTGAACCACAACAGAATCGTTTAATCCTCTGTTAAATGAACTTATTTTATTCCTTTGTGTCAGAACATTAAAAGATATATATATTGGAAAAATGACATAATTCTTCAGCAAAGGGATTTGAAAACTATCTTACTGTCCCTGAACTTTCATAATTGAAAGCTTGGTCAAAATAAGAACTGCCTAAGACATACTCTCTGGCCCTCTATGTAGTTAACTTATCTGGACAACCCAGAAGTTCACTTAGAAAATACATCTGAATATACATTCTGGGATTTCTTCTATCAAAACAACCAAATTTAGACTAAACACACACACACACACACACACACACACACATACACACACACACAATTATTTGAAAGTACTGGAACGTGTAACTAACAAAAAACCTGACAGGCAGATAAACAGTGAAGGAAAGTCAACACTGGGAAGAAGGATGTAGCTCAAGATATATTACACATTTTTCTGAATTTAGCAAAATGGAGGGGGTCTCTGTCTGCAAAACAGGAATGGTTAAAACATATAAAACCTGCAGTTTTATAAAAAAAAATCAAATAATGTAATTTAAATAAAAAACACATCTACTGAAAAGTGTGTGTGTGTGTGTGTATGTGGAGACATTCCAAGAATAAAGATAACCAGAATGTGAAGACTTCACATATGTATATAAGTTCCACTCTAATACGTGGCTGACACCTGAATTAAGCATGCAGAAGGCAGAGACCAAGCTTTAAAGAACTAAAGTAAGATTTGAATTGCTGGTCACTTTTAGGGGAGACAGACTTTGTAGTCTAAATTCATCCAAGTAAAATGCCTTCTAAAACAAAAGCAATGAATACTCTTGAGAAAAAGTTAATAGAATTTAGAATTTTTTTTTAATTTTTAATTTTTTATAAACATATATTTTTATCCCCAGGGGTATAGAATTTAGAATTTTTAAGCAAATCTAAGATACAATCCAAAACAGCTCAACATACAAAGGAAAAAGAAATGTGTGACTCAATCTTAAGTGAGGGGAAAAAGGCATCAATAGACTACAAGCCCAAGATGATCTAGATTTAGGAACTGGCAAAAGACTCTAAAATACCTATGATTATGATCAGACATAAAGGAAAATATGCTCCCATAGAATAAAAATGTCAACTCTTATTAGAAAAGTAGAAACTGTATAAAAATATCAGGTGGAAATTGTATAATAAAAAAATACTATATGAAATCTAAAATACACTAGATAGGATTAATAGCAGAATGGAGATGACTGAGGTAAGAAAAGACTAAAAGAAGGAAGATGATAGAAGATAGACCAATATAATATACTGTGAAGAACTAAAAAAGTCTAAAATATTGAACAGTGTCTTAGGAATCTGTGGTGCAACACTAAAAGATCCAAAATATGGCAACAAATTCTACAACATAGATGTAAGGAATAAATTCCTTAAAATGAAAACTTTAAAAAACTGACACAAAATTAATTATAAAACCTCCAGCTATTATATGTACACTTATTATAAAAAATATCCTCACAATAAGGAAGATGTGGTCCATATACACTATGGAGTATTATGCCTCCATCAGAAAGGATGAATACCCAACTTTTGTAGCAACATGGACGGGACTGGAAGAGATTATGCTGAGTGAAATAAGTCAAGCAGAGAGAGTCAATTATCATATGGTTTCACTTATTTGTGGGGCATAACAAATAACATGGAGGACATGGGGAGATGGAGAGGAGAAGGCAGTTGAGGGAAATTGGAAGGGGAGGTGAGCCATGAGAGACTATGGACTCTGAAAAACAACCTGAGGGTTTTGAAGAGCATGGGTGGGAGGTTGGGGGAACCAGGTGGTGGGTATTAGGGAGGGCACGGATTGCATGGAGCACTGCAAAAACAATGAATACTGTTATGCTGAAAAGAAATTTTAAAAAAATTAAAAAAAATAAAAACTGCATTAGCAACAACAAAAAAACAAGATTGTGGTGATGGTCGCATAACTTTGTGAATGTAATAATAATCACTGACTACGGTGAGTTCTATGAAGTGTGTAAACCTGGCGATTCATAGACCTGAGGGTAATAATACATTATATGTTAATAAAAAAATTAATCATCACTGAAATATTAAAAAAAAACCCACAAAGAAAACTATGTGCCCATATGGTTTCAGTAGTGAATTTCATTAAACATTTAAGGAAGAAATAACTCCAATCCTGTTTAAACTCTTTCATCAGGTAGAGGAGAAAACACTCCCCAACTGGTTATATAAAAGCAACATAACCACAATACAAAATTTATAAAACATTAAACTAGAGATAGATATCCCTCACATCTTTGGAAACTACTGTTAATATTAATTTATAATTTATAAAATGAATGATACAACATACTCATGTTGTTTGTGTTGTTTTACACAAATTCAGAAGTGATTTAACATATAAAAATCATTATCATTCACCATATTAAGAGAATAAATGAGAAAAATCATATGATCATTTCAATGAATATAGAAAAGCATTTGACAAAATTCAATGCTTATTAAAAATGCAAACCAGAGCATCTATTTAAAAGCTACAATTAATATCATATTTCATGATGAAATATTTAATGTCTTAATCTAATACTTGGAACAAAGCAAGACTGCCTATTCACATAATTTCTCAACATTTACTAGAAGTCTTGCCCAGAACAATAAGGCAAGAAAAGTAAATAAAAGACAAAAGGATTATAAATAAAGAAGTAAAATTCTAATTGCAGGTGACATGATTGTTTAAGTCAAATATCCTAAGAACTCTACAAAACAATGATTACCACTAATGAGTGAAATTAGCAATGTCACAGGATATTGATTAAATGCACAAAAGTCAATTATATTTTTCTATTCCATCAATAATCAGTTGGAAAATGAAATTAAGAGAACAACTCTGTTTATAGAAACATGAAAATATATAATATACTTTAGAATACATTTAACACAGTAAGTCTTAGACTTTTACACTGAAAACTATAAAACTGTCAAGAGAAATCAAACAATAAAAAATTATGAGATATACCATATTCATGAATTGCAAGAAACAATATACTTACTATGTCAATTATCCCTAAATTAATATATAAAATAAACACAATAACAATCAGTTACCCCCGATTTGTTGATAGAAATAGACAATATGTTTCTAAAATTGATATGAAACATAAAGAAATTGAAAGAGTTGAAACAATCTTGAAGAAAGCTTTGGAGGATTTACACTACTCAACTTCAGGGCTTACTAATGCAAGGTTAATGAAAACACAGTATGCTACTAACATAAGAATTAACAAATAATTTAACATAACAAAATTGACAAGAAATACATCCACACTTTCACAGCTATTTCATTTTTATAGAAACACTAAAGAATGCTAATGGGGAAAGACTTTATTTTTTTACTATGTAGCATTAGAATAATTAAATAATAAACAACAAATTAATAAAAAATTCTTTACCCAAATTCACATAATACTGAAAAAATAATTTGAGATGAATCCTAGATTTATACATTAAAATTATAAAGATTTTAGAAGAAAGCAAAGGAGAATACCTTTGCAGTTCAGGAATAAACAGATGTTTTTAGGACAGGTCATAGAAGGCACTAGCCATAAATGAAATTAAATGATAATTTAGATTTCATTGTAAGTAAAAAGTTCAGTTCATCAGTCAAAATTACCATTGGTTAAAAAATACATGGGGAGTGACTACTGCTGAAGGATGTAGGTGGATATTAAATGGGAAGGGGTAAGAAAGAATAATTTTCTGGGATAATAACATTTCATATCTGATGGAAGAGGTTTGAGCTCCATCACTTCATGCATGTACTGGAAGTTACCAATGGCACATTTATGATTTGTGCAAAATAAATATTGAATTCCATTCGAATAATCTACACATCGAAATACTATAATTGTAATTATATCTGTAACTTAAGTGCACCAAACAATGAGATTCACTGATGTAAAGACAGGGATGATAGATGGATAAATTAAGTATAGTGAAATGTTAATTGTGGAGTGAATATTGTGGATATATGCGTATTCAAGATTAAGTCTTAAAGCATTTCTCTACGTTAGAAAACACTGGGGCCAGAGTGACAGGCACTCCAATTGATGCTTTCACTATTGGCAAGAGAATAAAGGTCAAAGCTCTCTAAGCCACAAAATGTGTTCCTCACAAGAAAGAGCTTGTTACATTTCCAAAAGGAAGTGGGTGTGTGTGACACAAAAATGCCAGATAGTCACTGGTTATATTGGTAACAATATACTGATGATTTATTTCATGCTATTAAGTTTGATGTAACAAAACACTATCCCAAGTTAAAACAACAATGATAACATTTTTCTAAAAGATTTTATTTTTTTATTTGACAGACAGAGATCACAAGTAGGCAGAGAGGCAGGCAGAGAGAGAGACAGAGAAGAAAACAGGCTCCCCGAAGAGTAGAGAGCCCAATGTGGGGCTCGATCCCAGGACCCTGGGTTCATGACCTGAGCCGAAGGCAGAGGCTTTAACCCACTGAGCCACCCAGGTGCCCCACTAACATTTTTAATTGTAGAATGAATTTGTTTTGTGTATTAAGATTTTTTTCTCCCATTTTATAGATGCAAAAGGTTAAGAGATTATTAAGTTATTATTTCTCAGGCCAACAAGTGTCAAAACCTGCAACGAACTCAAGTTTTCTATTTCAAACCCAGTGCTCTTTGTGTCATCATTTCACATTGCTTTTTGGAAATATTAGTGGTTCCAAAAATTAAAAGGAATTTTATTTTTTAATAGATTTTGCCTAAAAATGGGAAATACATTCCTCAGAATATTTTTATAAGCTATGGATAATAAAACTTAAATCAGTCATGTAAAAGAAAAATGATAATATTGAACACATCAAATCAATTAATTTGATTATTATTTGGAATAGCTAACCAGCTCCCTAATCTGGGGGAGGAAATGGATAACCAGATCCAGGAGACACAGAGAACCCAAACAATATCAACAAATGTAGAACCAAACCAAGATCAATTTGCAATCAACATGGCAAAATATACTGATAAGGGGAAAAAACAACAACAACAGCAACATTAAAAGCAGCAAGACAAAAGGTGACAGGAAACCCTTAGGAAATCCTAAGGCTATCAGTGAATTTTTCGGCAGAAATTTCTAAGCTAGAAAGGGGTGGCATAATATACTCAAAGTGCAAATCTTCAGAAACAACCACAAAACAAGTAATAAAAATCACAATAAATGCATACTAATAATAACTTTGAATGTATATGGACTAAATGGTCCAAATGAAAGACATAGGTGACAAAGTGGATTAAACAACTACAACAACAACAAGACCCATCTATATGCTGTCTACAAAGAGACTCATTTCAGTTCTAAAGACAACTGCAGATTGAAAGTGAGGGCACAGAGAAATATTTATCATGCAAATGTATATATGTCAAAAGAAAGCTAGAGTAGAAATACTTGCATCAGACAAAATAGACTTTGCAACAAAGACTGTAACAGGAGACAAAAAGGGACACTATATGATAATAAAGTGGACAAACCAACAAGAAGATAAAGTAATTGTAAATATTCATGCATCCAAGGGTGAACACCCAAATACATAAAACAATTAAAAAAGAAAAATAAAAGAACTAATCAACGATAATATAATAAGTAGGGGACAAGAACACCCCACTTACATCAATAGACAGATGATCTAAACAGAAAATCAATAAGAAAACAATGGCTTTGAATGATACACTGGACCAGAAGGATTTAACAGATATATTCAGAACATTTCACCTTAAAACATCAGAACCCACATTTTTTTCAAGTGCACATGGAACATTCTACAGAATCAATTGCATATTAGGCCACAAAGAAAACATCAACAAATTCAAGAAGATAGAAGAAATACCATGCATCTTTTTTGACCACAACAATATGAAACTAGAAGTCAATCACAAGAAAAAAATTGGAAAGACCACAAATACATGAAGATTAAATAACATGCTACTAAACAATGAATGGGCCAACCAGGAAATAGAAGAAGAAACAACAAAGTACATGGAAACAAATGAAAAAGAAAACATTGTGGTGCAAAATCTTTGGGACATAGCAAAATTGTTTTGTTTGTTTGTTTGTTTTTAAGATTTTATTTATTTATTTGACAGACAGAGATCACAAGCAGATAGAGAGGCAGGCAAAGAGAGAGAGAGGAGGAAGCCAGCTCCCTGCTGAGCAGAAAGCCCTATGTGGGACTCGATCCCAGGACCCTGAGATCATGACCTGAGCCAAAGGCAGAGGCTTAACCCTGTGAGCCACCCAGGCGCCCGCAAAATTGGTTTTAAGAGGGAAGTTTATAGCAATACAGGCCTATCTCAAGAGGCAAGAAAAATCTGAAACAACCTAATCTAACACCTAATGGAGCTAGAAAAAGAATGACAAACAAAACCTAAAACTAGAAGAAGGAAGGAAATAATAAAGATTAGAGCAGAAATTATACAGAATTTGGGGGAGGGGGAAACAAAGCAAAACAGTAGAACAGATCAATGAAACCAGAATCTGATTCTTCGAAAAAAATCAATAAAATTGACAAACCTTTAGACTAGACTTATCATGAAAAAAAAAAAGAATCTATAAAAAATAAAATCACAAGTGACAGAGAAGAAATAACAAACATCATAGAAATACAAACAAAAATAAGAGAATATTATGAAGAACTATACACCAAAAATTGGACAAAGTAGAAGGAATGCATAAATTCCTAGACTCATACAGCCAACCAAACTTGAAACAGGAAGAAATAGAAAATATGAACAGACAAGTGATCAGCAACAAAATTGATGAGTAATCAAAAAAATTTCCAACAAACAAAACTCCAGGACGAGATGGCTTCACAGGCAAATTCTACCAAATATTTAAAGAAGAGTTATACCTAGTCTTCTCAAACTATTCCAGAAAATAAAAAAGGAAGGAAAACTTCCAAATTTTCTTGATGAGGCTGACATTTCCCTGACATCAAAACCACGTAAAGACACATACACAAACACACACACACTCAAAGGACTACAAGCCAATAACTCTGATCAACATAGACATAAAAATCCTCAACAAAATATTAGCAAACACAATCTAACAATACATTAAAAATTATTTACCAAGATCAAGTGAGATTTGTTCCTGGGTTGCAAATATAGTTCAATATTCACAAATTAATCAACATGATGCATCATATCAAGAAGAGAAAGGATAAGAGCCATTGATCATTTCAGGAGACATAGAAAGCATTTGAAAAAGTACAATATCCATTCATGATGAAACCTTCAACAGAGTAGGTTTAGAGGGAAGACACTTCAACATAATAAAGGCCATATATGAAAAACCCACAGCTAATATTAACTTCAATGGAGAAAAACTGAGAGTCTCTTCCCAAACACCAGGAACAATACAAGGATGTCCACTCTAAACACTTTTATTCAACATAGTACTGGAAGTCCTAATCATGACAATCAGATAACAAAAAGAAATAAAATGCATCCAAATTGGTAAGGAAGGAATAAGACTTTCATTATTTGGAGATGACATAATACTATATATTAGACTCTACCAAGAAACTGCCAGAACTGATAAACAAATTCAGTAAAGTCACAGGACAAAAAATCAATGTATGGGAATCTGTTGTATTTCTATATACTAATAATGAAGCAACAGAAAGAGAAATTAAGAAAACCATCTCACTTACAATTGCACCAAAATAATAAGATACTTAGGAATAAACCTAACCAAAGAGATGAAAGACCTGTACTCTGAAAACCAAAAAACACTAACGGAAGAAATTGAAGACAACACAAAGAAACGGAAAGACATTCCATGTTCATGGATTGGAAAAGCAAATATTGCTAAAATGTCTATACTACCTTAAGCAATCTATGGATTTAATGTAATCCCTATCAAAATACCAATAACATTTTTCACAGAACTAAAACAATCCTAATATTTGTATGGAACCACAAAAAACTTCAAATAGTGAAAACAATCTTAGAAAAGTAAAGCTGGGACATCATAATTCTGTTATATTATAAAGCTGTAGTGATCAAACAGTATGGCCCTGGCCATAATAGACATATAGGTCAATGGATAATCCCACAATTACATCCATTTAATCTTTAACAAAACAGGAAAGGATATCCAATGAGAAAGCCTCTTCAACAAATGGTGTTGGGAAAACTGAGCAGCAACATGCAAAAGAGTAAAACTGGACCACTTTCTTACACCATACACAAAAAATATATTCAGAATGGATTAAAGACCAAAACCATAAAAATCATAGAGAAGAGCACAGGCAGTAATTTCTCTCACACTGGCTGTAGCAACTTTTACTAGATAGGTCCCCTAAGGCAAGGGAAACAAAAGCAAAAATAAACTGTTGAGACAACATGATAACAAAAAGCTTAGGCACATACACAAAAATCAACAAAATTAGAAGGCAACCTATGGAATGGGAGAAGATATTTGCAAATGATATATCTGATAAAGTGTTATTATTCCAAATATATGGAAAACTTATTAAACTCAAACCCCCCAAAACAAATAATCCAGTTAAAAAATGGGCAGAAGGCATGCACAAAAACATTCATCCAGGGGCACCTGGGTGGCTCAGTGGGTTAAGCCCCTGCCTTTGGCTCAGGTCATGATCTCAGGGTCCTGGGATCAAGTCCTGCATAGGGCTCTCTGCTCAGCAGGGAGCCTGCTTCCCTCTCTCTGTCTCTGCCTGCCTCTCCATCTACTTGTGATTTCTCTCTGTCAAATAAATAAATAAAATATTAAAAAACAACAACAACAATAACATTCATCCAAAGAAGACATCCAGATGCCTAAAAGACACATGAAAAGAAGTTCATCATTACCTATCATCAGGGATATGAAAATCTAATCTACAAAGAGATACCACTTCACACCTGTCAGAAAGGCTAAAGTCAACAACACAAGACACAACATATGCTGGCAAGGACTGTGAACTCTTGGTAGAAATACAAACTGATGCAGCCACTCTGGAAAACAGTATGGAGATTCCTCAAGAAGTTAAAAATAGAGCTACCCCATAATCCAGTGATTGCACTACTGGGTATTTACTCCAAGAATACAAGAACACTAATTCAAAGTGGGTACATCTACCCTTATATTTATAGCAGCATTATTTACAATAGCCAAGATATGGAAGTAGCCCAAGTGTTGACCAATTGATGAATGGATAAAGATATGGTATATATAGAAAGGAATACTATTTTGCTACAAGAAAAGAGTCAAATCTTGCCATGTGCAATGATATGGATGGAGCCAGATGGTATAATGGTAAGTCAAATAGGGGCACCTGGCTGGCTCAGTCAGTAGAGCATGGGACTCTTGATTTTAGGCTTGTGAACTGGAGCCCTACATTGTTTGTAGAGATTTCTTAAGGAAATAAAATAAAATGCTAAGTGAATTAAGTTAGTTAAAGAAAGACAAACACCATATGATTTCACTTATACATGGAATTTAAGAAACAAAACAAATGAGTAAAGGGGGAAAAATGAGAGAGAGAGAGAAATCAATAAACAGACTCTTTATAGAGAACAAAATGATGGTTACCAGCAAGGAGGTGGGTGGGGAATGGGTGAAATAGGTGATCGGGATTAAGGAGCACACATGTTTCAATGAGCGCTGAATGACTAAAATAAAAACTTTTTAAAAAGATTATTATTTGAGGGGCGCCTGGGTGGCTCAGTGGGTTAAGCCGCTGCCTTCGGCTCAGGTCATGATCTCAGGGTCCTGGGATTGAGTCCCGCATCGGGCTCTCTGCTCAAGAGGGAGCCTGCTTCCCTCTCTCTCTCTCTCTGCCTGCCTCTCCATCTACTTGTGATTTCTCTCTGTCAAATAAATACATGGGGTCTTTAAAAAAAAAAAAAGATTATTATTTGATTGTCATTCCCCAAATTTTTAAGGGAAAGAATAAGTAAAAAAAAGGCATTATGTTACCTTATCCATGTTTCATTCCTAAAATTTTAGCAGGCAGAAATAAACATCTCTTTGTCTACTCAGACCTTATTTTTAAAGCAATTTTTGCTAAAAAAGTAGAAGCCATTCTGAAGGGTAATATTGTGGAATATATAATATTGTGGAATATAACTAGGAATCTGAAAATCCTAAAGACAAACTATGACATCTTTAAGTCTATCTAAGGCTGGTACTAACAGACAACAAGTTAGTTTGAGGGCAAGTCTTATTTGCTCTCAAAGAAATATAAATTCCATTTTAGTGTATTTTAAGAACAGAAAAGATAAAATGAATGACTTCACAAATTCTTTAGTCAGTCAGTTTCCTAATCTTAGTCACATTGAAAAAATTGCTGATTTTAACATCTACAAATGGAAGAAAACAGAATTTAAAATCTATCTTGTTATTAATTCAATAACCTTTTATAAATTAGAAAACAATGCCATTTAGTTTTGCAATACAACAAAGATGTAAGACTTCTCTGGAAAGAAATATACATAAATGGCCAAATATTAAGATGAGAAAGATTAGCAGAGATTAAATCAAAGGGATTTTTGCCATGATTTCTCTTAAATAGTTTGTGTGATTCTCCTAGATTATGACTTATCATTTTGATGGTTTGCCCAGTTTATTAGGTTGGAAAAATATGATATAGCACATTAAAGAGAGAAGTTTGGTTTCAAACTACCTTTACTATCAAAAGAATAAAATTTTCTTTGTCCAGTGAGTATATAGAGCACTATTATTTTAGCATATCAAATGAGTACAGTTTAATAAAAATATTTAAACATTACCTGAAACATGTTTAATTTTAAATGCATATTCATATGACAAGTTGCAATGTAGATTATCACATCATAAATAAATATTTCCCAAGACTTGGGTGAATCTATTTTGATACACACACACACACACACACACACACACACACACACATTTTTTAGGCTTTGGGACCTAAACAAATTTAGGCATACAGTGTTACAGAAAGAAAAACAAAAATCACTGCAAAACTGGAATATGTGGTCAATTTCAAAAATTTGAAATATAATAATAAGCAAAAGAGAACAAATATTAGAAGAACTGAGAGTTCTTTTACTTTCATCTCTATTTCCATGGCACAGAAATGAACTAATCTTGGAAATCTTACGTAACCATGACTAAGTATTATTAATAAAGATTACAGATATTATGGTTATATTTCATTGTAATCAAGACTCTATGTATGAAAAAATTGACTTAAAATTGTTAATTAGCAAATTCATTTTATTGTTATGGCTAAGGATGCGCATTCCTGAATTTTGTGGTTTCCTCATTCATATATTTTAAGGATAGTGTCATACTATGGGCATTGCTCCAACCAATGCACTCCTCTAATGTTCTTGTTTACTTTGACTCATTGCTTTAGACGTACTCCAGAGAATCTGTTTGTAACTGTTTTTTAAATCAAATTTTCCTGACCTTGAGTTCTCCTGACCTTGTAGCTGGAAGCAAAATTCAAGATGGTTGAGGTGCATATTGAATGTAGACTGAATTGTTGAATCATTATTGAAGGAAAGCTACTAAAAAGAGTCCCCATTATAGTAGATACTTAGTGAGTGAAAATAAGCCTTCATTGGGCTAAACCACTGACATTAGGGTCTAGTTGTTACTGTAATATAGTTAGTTCTCTTCTAACTAATACTGTATCTAAAGCAACTTCTCCCCAAAGAATACATATTATATTCTTTCCAATATTACATATTTAGAAGGTCCTAAGTCAACAATATTTATGATAAATTACATGTTTTCATCAAACTTTTTAATATTACTACTGGCTACTATAAAATACTCATATACTTCATGTGTACCAGTTAAAACTTTAAAAAAAATGTTTAAGTGCTTTTCTCATTCATTATTTTTATTTTCCCACTAAATATAATGAAAACCATAATGTTATATAGCTTTCTAACATGTTACTGTCAATAGTTTTAGTCTTAATATTTTCATATAAACCTTCTTTCAGAATTAGTTAATTGAATTTGCTGACAATTGCTGCATGTATTATTGTTTCCAATATCTTATTATTTTCCTCCTCCTTCACCCCCTTCTGTCTTTAGTGTACATCTGTGGGTAATAAACAAATCCTAACTTTTTTGCTGAAAAATAATTTGTCTTCACTATGGAATAAAAAAAATGTGTTTTCACTTTTATAAAAATCTAGGTTGTAGTTTTTCCATCATCACTTTCAAAATAGTTCTGCTTTGTGTCCTGGCCTCTATTTGGTACTTCATTGAGGATAATCAGTCTGAATTTTCTCTTATAACTTTTAGGATTTTTCTTTTTATTGCTCAGGTCCTTCAGTTTCACAGTGTGTCTAGGTGTGAATTTATACTTCTTAGCCTTCAGAGGGCACTATCAATCTGTGGTCTCCTGATTTTCTTCAATTCTGGAAATTCTTATTTAAAAGTTCTTCAAATATTGTTTCTGTACCATAAAGATCCTTTTATTGTTCTCCAATATACCCAAATTATTCTTGCCTCAAGCCTTTTGCTTTTTGTGATTCTCTGTATTCAGAATTCTTCTCCCAGGTATTTGCAGGGCTTACATCAAGGTGTTCCAGTTTCTCCCTAAGTTTCACTATATCAGAGAGAGTCATTCTCTGACCATCTTCTCTAACATCATTCTTCTCTCTCTTCTGCTCTCCTACCTTATTTTAATTATTTTCATAGTATCTATTACTTCTACACCTTATATATTTATTTGTTCATTTATTTACCACCTTATCATCCTAAAATTCAAATCCAATGAGGATTTTTTTCTCTGCTTTTTCATTGTTATATCAAGTGTTTAGTATACAGTAGATACTCAGTCAATATTTTCATTCAGTGAAATTTCCTCTAACTTATTTCTGGCACTGTTGTTAGATGTATTTGTACCTCCCAATATTTTTATATCTTATTATATATATATATTTTTTTGCTGTGTTCTGGATGAATTCCTTAATATCAACTTATATCTAGTCTAGAGTATGCTGTTTACTTTTTTATGACTATAAATTTTATTTCTATGATTTCTCATTGATTTCTTTTTATATCAGCCTGTATACTTGTTTAACATCTGTATGTTTTATTGGCTGTCTTCTTTAATATTAAAAATGTTCAAATATTCTGGAATTTGGGTTTTCTAGATTAATTTTTAATGTGATCTCTCATGCACCCTTTTTCTTTTTCTCTTCTGCTAATCTATTCAATTCCAATTGTTTTGCCTTGTCCTCTGAGCCTTCTATTCAAAACTACCTTTAAAACAGCATTTTGGAACCATTGTCCTGAGATACTGATGCTGTCTTATTTCAGTTTTGCTTTATGAAAATGTGTCTGTCCTACCATATCCCCAGTCCAGTGCTTGCAGACAGACAGTGGGTTGGCATTAGTTGAAGTCAGTGTCTCAAACTAACTTATTACATCCCCTTGACCAAAATTTAATAGCTATCTATTCTGTGTGATTCATTGTTAAATTCACACCCTAATGTATCATTGTTTCTTTTTTATTCTTTTTTTTATAATTTTTTATTTTTTATAAACATATATTTTTATCCCCAGGGGTACAGGTCTGTGAATCACCAGGTTTACACACTTCACAGCACTCACCAAAGCACATACCCTCCCCAATGTCCATAATCCCACCCCCTTCTCCCAAACCCCCTCCCCCCAGCATTTAAAAGATTATTCACCACGACCAACTGTATCATTGTTTCTTATAGGCTTGTTTGTATTCAGTCAACAAACACCTAATGAACATTTATTAGCAGGAAGATATTTGATAAGCAGGAAGAATTCATTCATAAATGTGACAGTTATATCCTCAGGAGATAATTAATGTATAAGAGCCCCACTAATGCAATATATAAAAAATAAAATAAAAGTACTGGATATCAGAGGACTCCAGATTTTTTTGGGAGGGAGCATGATGGGAATAGATCATCTCAGTCATATTAGCTCATGACTTTTCTAAGATATATAATGAAATTCTTAAAAGAGATTTCACTGGTAAAAAGTCAGGGAGGTCTGGATTGAAAGTTACAAAAGGAGAAGAAATCAGATTATACACACCCAGTCTGTAGCCCTTGACAATGGTATTTTCAGTTAAAATTCAAAGGTGGTTCTCTCTCATGATGTTGTGTTAGAAATTGCCCTAATCAAACTAAAATCCATATTCTATTTCTCAAAGAACCCATGATCTAATAAACAAGATGATTACTATAGCATGTTTCCCTGAAACAATTCAAGACACTTAGCTAATAATACAAACATATCAAAAACATTTACATAGTCAACTAAAAAT
The DNA here is from genome assembly GCF_022355385.1 of Mustela nigripes. Lineage (NCBI taxonomy): Eukaryota > Metazoa > Chordata > Mammalia > Carnivora > Mustelidae > Mustela > Mustela nigripes. Next base: position 24,396,314 of record NC_081559.1, on the reverse strand, counting down.
ATTAGATATTATATTTTTCGAAGAATAAATAGTTTGTGGCACAAAATCGTTTTCTCTACCTCATGAATACATATGCTGCATAAAAATAATTCCAAAATGTAGTAGCTTAAAACAAAAATTATTCTATTATATTTCATATTTTCTGTGGCTCTGGAATTCAAGAAGGCCTTGGTTGGATGACTTTGGTTTAGGATTTCTCATGTTTCTGCATTCTTAGACTGGCCAAAGTTGAACAATGGGAGGCTAGAGCAGTCAAGGTTGGCTGCTTTTCTCTGCATGATCTTCTTATGTGATCTAGTTTGGGCTTCTTTAAAGCATAATGGACTTAGGGCTGGCAAAAGCTTATAGAATAGCCCAGGGCTCCAGCTCAAGTGTTTCAGGAAGCCAACCCTGAATTACATTGCCTTTCCTCACCAGGCCTCAGATGTTACTTACTGTTACTTCTGCAAGTTCTCCTGGTAACAAGGCTCAGGCACACCCAGATTCAAGGAGAGAGAGCCTAGACCCCAACCCTTGAGGAATGTGGAGACCATGTTGTAGAAGAACAGGTTGAATGGGAGATATTGTTGCAACTATTTTTGGAAAATACAATCTGCCACAACCACTGATAACCAGCATCCTATCCTCTGAATTTATGACTTTGTAAGCTGCAGGGTCCAATGATTTGTCCCAAGTACCTCTGTGAGTGGCAGAATTAGAAAACAAAACAAAACAAAACAAAACAAAACAAAACATATATCTCCTGACCTTGTCTTTTTTTTTTTTTTTTTTGTCAGCAGAGTGTTCCCTAGAGGGCACCAGAAGGAAAATCAGTGCCTAGAAACATGATTGATATAATCATGTTTAGTTTCTCCATGTAGAAACTAAAACACACATGTAGGGGTGCGTGGGTGGCTCAGTGGGTTAAGCCTCTGCCTTCAGCTCAGGTCATGATCCCAGAGTCCTGGGATTGAGTCCCGCATTGGGCTCTCTCCTTAGCAGGGAGCCTGCTTCTCTTCCTCTCTCTCTCTCTGCCTGCCTTTCTGCCTACTTGAGATCTCTCTCTGTCAAATAAATACATAAAATCTTTAAAAAAAAATAAAACACATATATAATGGGAACATAGGCTAGAAATCTGTCTGTACATGGAATGTCTTAAGTGAACATATGAATTTTATGTTGCAAATTCATGCATTTGATTATTGATTCATTCAAAACTTGTTTTAGGCCCTTAAAGTTGGGGGGTGGTATTTGAACACATATCAAGTAAATTAATTTCTTCTTAAGGCTCTACTGATTTAAAAAAAAGTACAAAGGTCAAATATAATACTGACATAAATCTCTAATTTGGAGAACTGAAAATTGTTTGCTTGAATGACCTTGAAATATCCTTAGATTTTATAAGTGGTCAGATTCTGCTTAACTTACACACTAGAGCCTGTGTTCAGTATAATATAGAACACAAAACGGTATTTTCTTTGTGTGTGGAAAGTAGGTTATTTTTAAATCCAAAATAGTTTTTTTCTAATGAAAAAAAAAAAAAAAGAAACACTTCAGACTATGGCCCAAGTTTCTCTCTGAGGCTTTCAGCCAATAATTATTTTGATTATATAGAGGAAAGATGTATCATTAAATGACACTAAGCCCTAAAAAAGGTGGTGTCTGAAGCATTTTAGCTGAAGATAACTGAGTTATCTTTGGTGAATGTGGGGTAATACATGATGGAGAAATGCAAGATAATCAGGGAAGTGTAGGATGTAGTGGGGGCAATCATTGTCGGACTCCGGTAGGTTTTGCGGGCCGACAGGCAGGAGGAGAGCGTCCGGGCCAGCCGGTAGCTCCCCTTGGGGCTGAGCGGGATGGCGAGTGTCGCGAGTCCAGGCGCATTAACGAACCACACCAGACTCGGGGGATCTGTCGAAGCAGGATCTCACTTTATTGAGCGGGGTTGCAGCTTATATTGGGTAGGGGATGGGAAATGAGGTCAGCGGGGAGAGAGCCTATGGGGTTTGGTTACGTAGTCAGTAACTGGGTAGGGTGTGTTGGGCGAGAGGAGGAAATATCAGAGATATGCGGAACCGAAACCGCCACGTTGGCGCCAATACTGCCACGGTGGTGCCTTTTCTAGCAGGAAGAGAAGGCAGGCCAGCGCCATCTTTGCTGTGCCCAACAAATCATACTGAGGGTAGAGTAGATACTAAAAATGTCAAAAAAACTATAGAAATCGTAAATCCATGATTTGAGAATGTTGCTATAGAGTCCTGATATTTCTGCCCAGTAATCTAGCAATCATGGAACCGTACCACGAAGTTGAAGTTTACAGGCGGTATTTGAGGAACATGTGTAATTTAGAATTAGAATGCAAATTCAGACCATATCCGCTGAAGAGAATTGGAGAAGAAGAACAGCCAAACATGCCAGGAAACTGAAAGATGTTTAGGTCTGGTTTAAGGCTTGGGAAAATAATTAAGAAAGTTTAGAGTAAGAAAGCTATTTGGAATAAAGAGTCATCTTTCTGAGAAGAGGTAGAGAGGATAAGACTACAGCACTTTCAAACATAACTAACGATTTAAAGTGTAAAGAATAAAACATATGGAAATTGATTAAAGTATAATGATAGCAATCAGCTCTATCAGTTAGCAGGAAGGATCATTATGATAAAACATATAATTCCAATGTTATTTATTGAAAACCGATAGAGCATTGGGAGTCAAAATAAATTTTTCAAAATAGCATATATTTTCATATAACTTTTTGGAAAAGTTTTCTAAAAATTAATTTTTAGTTACATTCTGAAAGTTTTAGTAGTGTAAAGTTCATGTATAGTAATTGTTTATTGTATTACTATTTTAAACTGTGATCATTTTTTTTCCCAATCTTATTACATCCTTATTTTGCTTCATATCAGAGCCTCTGGTACCATACATATTTCCTTAATTTCTCCAAAAACAGGGAGAGTAATTTAAAAATCATATGCATAGTCATTTTAAGTATTTATTTTCAGAATTTCAGCTTATCGTTGAAGAAGTCACATGCTGAGTGAGCTGAAAATTCTATTAATTAGTTACACACTAGTAAGTAAGCTTTAAATCCCAATGCCAATTAAGTCTATTTATAATTGCATTGAGCTGATTAATATAGGACATGTCCCTAATTTTCATATGGATTCTGATACCCAGTGTTATATATAAAAAAGTAGTTATTTCAAGTATATTCAATTTAAATGTTTATTTTCGTGTGTGTGTGTGTGTGTATAATCTGAAGTCTTTACTTTCTTTACAAATACAAATGAGTGAGTAGATTTCCAAAAAGTTATTATAGTAGGAATATAGAAAGTCCATTATAAGAAGACTTTGGATGATACACAATGCATTAGGATTAATGTTACAAAACAATAAATGGCTGTGAAAATTCTAAATTGGACCTTCAGAAACATTCCTAGAGATCACGTTAGGGTTAGATCACATTAAAATCGCATGTCTTTTGTCCTGTATGTGACTTGGAGACAAGATCTGACCGAGGGCCTATAGGTGACTAAAGTTTTGAGAATTTTTCCATTCTTATTCACAGGCTGCCTAGAGGCAGTCAACATGCTGGAACTTTGAACTGACATAACAAGTCTGATGAGAAAATCTGTAGAGAAAGGTTATAGAAGTAGCGAGATAGTCTGTGCTATTTACTGGTGCCAATTCAAACTCCACATTGATATTTCATATGCATGATTGAAAATATTTTTTTGTTCAAATCCTTAGGAAATTATTTGTCTACACACATTGATTGTATGTTATTGGTGAACTCTTGAAGGTAAATATTGACATTTTTAAAAAACTTCTCAAAAAGAAAGTGATATGTAGACAATTGGGATATATCAAGTATAGACTGAAATCCATTGTTACAATACATTACAGCCTTATATGTGATTATATGTATATCAAGGATATCATAAAAGGTGACATATTCATCAATATAGGGGATTAATTAATTAGTTATTCACATTAACATAATTAACATATGGCTGCATAAACCATTAGGTCAGTTTCTGTTGATGAATTTTAGGAACTCTTATTTCAAGGAGACAAGTTTTCTCCAAAAATAAACTATACTTTGTGATAATTTTGTAAATAAAAATGGGCAAACTTATATGTTATAATGAAGTTCTTTTTGTTCCTATCTTGAGTTCATCTCAAGGGACTACTGAGAAAGATGGTGAGCACTTAGATTCAGGATTTTCTTCCTTGATTATTGATACCACTTAGAATAATGCTCCTACTGGTTCTATTTCTATAGTCAAATTGATTAAAACTCATTTATCACTGTAAAGAGACAAATATTTCAAGGCATTGAACCAAGTTTTCAGGCTTCTTAGTCTCCTCAGTTTTTGAATGCTTAGTTACCACTTCTATAAATTTAGACGATGCCTCAGGATCTTAGAGAGGATTTTATTATACTTGCTTTTCATTAAGATCCTAAACATTTATCTTTCCAATTATTGATTTTCTAAGTCCCAAGCTTAAGAAAATTCAGTTTTTTAATCAGCAAGTCATTCCTGAGGTAAATTTTTATTTTATCAACAAAATAAAACAATCAGTGTATAGCCACATCTACCCAAATGATGATTAATAGATCACAATTAGAATCTGAGTAGAAGATGCCAACCACGTGCTGATAGAAGTCATCACACGTTTTGTAAGTTATTTTTTAATATAAGAGATTTATGTATTTGAATTACAGTGACTTCATGAAATATAGATTTTGGCATTATTTTACACAGTGGGGATTTAGTGCATTATTTATAATATTAACGAGTTCCTGTGTTTTCATTTTCTTACAGCCAGTATCTAAAGAGACTCTATTATTCAAAAATAAATGGAAATGCATTATTTTTTTTTCTTAATTGTTTATTTTTTAAAACAAAATATTTTGGTAGATTCAGTTAATACAGTTGAGAAGTTTCTTACTTATCAGGAATGAAGAGATTGGAGAAGAAAATTTCAAAATCACTCAGCATAAGTCACTGAAGGAGGAAAAAAGGAACAAGCCTCTGAATTTCACTCTTGAAGTTTCTGTCTTGATAAAGTGAATCAGAATTTGATAGGCTGATTTTAGCCTTTCTATGTTTTTACAATCAAAAATTGTAATGAGCCACCTCTTTGTATTTTCCTTTGGTGTTGAGAGTCCAGCTCTCATAAGGCATCTTCTAGAAGACTTGTGGCGATGGTTGGCTGCTTGGCCACTTGGATTATCTTGTTTTGCCAGTGGGTGAAAATTGCAAGATAAATTGTCAAGGGTAAGAGTAGAGTCTATGATCTCAGAAGAAAGGGAAACTTATAGGTTGAAATAAGAATTAGATGTGTGACCTTAAATTCTTAAAGTCCTCAATTTCTTATGGGCTAAGCAATCCAATTTAGGAAATATAGGATCATAGCCACAGGAGGTTGGATCAGGTTCCCTATTTTTGATTAATTTATCTCCTTGCCTCTAGACAAGATTAAGCTAAGCTATACAAAAGTTGATGACCTGCATCTTTAAATCCTCTAGGATATGGAATTCTGGAAGTTTCAGCTAGGAATCTGCTTCAATACTACTAACAAACTCTAATCATTAGAATGTTTCTTCTATACAACTTATTTCTCTCTTATGGCAGTTTAAATCTTTTTCCTTGTCCTATACTTCGGATAAATGGCAGTTAGCATGACCTATAAAATAATTAACTGTGAGGTTATTAAACTATTCTCGTCCAACTTCTCTTCCAGCTTAAGCAGTACTCTAAAAAATCTTTTCTATATCAACTTATTTTATTTTTTAACTAATTGATTTTATTTCTTAGAGTAGTTTTAGAATTATAGAAAAATTGAAAAGAATGTACAAGAGAGTTTTCATCATCAATTTATTTAACTAAATAGTAAAAACTCTTATTCTTTGGAAAGTGTTGTCACTAAAGAATTTACTTTATAAATTCTTTAATATTTAACACTTTATTAATTATATAAAGTATAATTTACTTTATTAATATTTATTAACTTTATTAAAGAATTTAATTTACTAATTTGGCAATAAAGCCATATGTACTGATACTTGTTACAACAACATAAAAGATGCTATGAGCACCTTCAAATAATAATGCATAACTCAGCTGTACTACCTGATGATATTAAAGTCTATAAAGGCACAGTTAAAGGTTAGAAAAGACCTAATGGCTTCACTAAGTTTTCCGAAAGATGCAATTATCCATTTCTATGGACAGCTGAAAGAAAATAAATTATCTATACCTACTCTTATACATATTTCATAGAAAGAGTGGGGACTGTAGATATAATTTCTAATCTATTCTTGAATATTAAGACAGATATTGGAAGGAAAAGGTTGCCAAATAAAAGTAGTCCATCAGGATATGTATTTTTCATGATTATGAGCTTTTTCAGCATACATTTACATTTAATTATGTATGTGCTGTGGAATGTATTCCTCTTTCATATAAAATAAGCGCTTAGTAGAATTTATATAAATTTTAAGTCTCTATTATACATTTTTGATGGCTGATTTGCATTATGAGTTCAGATGATTTTTATCTGGCACAACTGGCCAATTTCTAAATAGCATCTAGAAGTTATTATATGAGGTAGATTGTATAGGTAAATTTTATAAATCCTTAGAGAATTTGTACATGAAATAAAAAGCAAAAGTTCATATATCTCACTTAAAGACTTCCAGGTTGCTTTTCCATTCTAAGACACCCTTCCAAACCATTGCTTTGGTGGTGGTGTGTGCTAGATGTGGAAACTGTACAGCTGAGACAGAAATAAGGTAGTTTCCAGGTATTCTAACTAGAAGCCAATTTTTCCACTCACTTTTCAGACTTTCTTATCTATCCACAGTAAGCCAGACACTGAGAAAGCCTGAGGGATACAATGATGAATAGGACAGAGACCCTGCCCTCAAGGAGTAGACATTCTCCTCAGGGCTGTGCCTAAAAACAAATAAAGTAACAAAGCCAGATACCCCTTAGCATTTGAATTATTTGCTTTTGCAGTTGTTTTTGTTTCTTTGTTTTGTTTTCCATGACATTTATGTGAGGGAAATCAGAAACAATATTTCAGTCTCCTGAGGGCAGTTTTTTACTGCTTTGAAATTCCTAAATTGGCAGTGATAAGGGAAAACCTCTTTGACATGGGAAAGTGAAAAGAACATTGACAGATGAGAGGAAGGACATTAGTCCCTTTTTTGTCCATTGGTGATCATGTGAGTTGGGAAGAAACTAACTGGTTTCCGTGATTCAGTCTCCTCATCTTTCTTTAATTACCTCCCCACACAGGCACCCGGTACTTATCTGGATGGGGTATTGTCTTCTTGTTCTGGGTGGTGAAGGCTGTACCTGGGGGATGGCAGTTCCTACTATTTTTTTGTTTGTTTTCCCTCAATGATAATTTTATGAATTTTATTTTTTAATTTTTTAAAATATTTTATTTATTTATTTGAGAGAGACAGTGAGAGAGAGACCATGGACAGAGGGGAGAGGAGAGGAAGAAGCAGGCCTACCACTGAGCTAGGAGTCCCAGGTGGGGCTCAATCCCCTTTTGACCTGAGCCAAAAGCAGACGCTTAATCGACTGAGCCAAGAATTTTATGAATTTTAAATGGTTTCAGTGTCACAGTGATACAGAAGCATGCCTATCCTTCCCACTTACGTAGCTGATTTAAAGTATTTAATAGTAACTCCATCCATCACATTTCCAACAATAACAACTTTCCTCTCTCAGGGATTCTACACAGGACATGACAACCTGAATGTCCTCTACTCATCTGTAGTGTGATGCTGATGTAGTTCATGGCAAAGGCACTACAGGGAAAAAGCGGTGAAATAATGTCTGTCAAACAGCCAGATGAATTACAGTTTGGTCTTGATGAAGGTTAGTTGGAAGAAAGGCAGGCAGGGACAAGGGACCCACACCCTAAGAGAAAACCACCCTAAAAGGATTTTATAGCACCCAGGAAGGAAACCTCCACCCTTTCCCACATAATAGATGACAAAAATCTGAGTGGATGACAGACACCTGGAGGGTTAACCAGATTAGAAAGCCCACAAAAATTCCTAGACTTAGAAACTCGGGTGGCAACTCTCTCGGGTCCCCTTTTCTGGAGCTTTGCTATCACCTTGCTTTGCTGTCCACCACTTTGGTCTACCTCTTCGTTCTTCCAAGTGGTGGGACTAAAAACCAGGGTCACTTAGAGGAGAAGTAATCCTGTTAGCAGTCTTTTTATTAACGTGTCCATTAAAATGAGTGTTCATGTTGGTTTTCTCAAAGTGTATTTAAAGTCCACACCCATGGAAGAAAAAGGAAATAATAAAAAGGAGAGAGCTTTTCCAAATCCAGAATACCTATCCAGTTTTCAAAACAGCCGGTTGGGGGCACCTAGTTAGCTCAGAAGGATGAGCCTCTGCCTTCAGCTCAGAGGGGATCTCCAGGTCCTGGGGTTAGCCTCATGTGGGCTCCCAGCTCAGCGGGGAGTCTCCTCCTCCTTCTCTCTCTGCCTCTCCCCCTGCTTGTGCTCTCTCTGTCTCTCTCAAATGAATACATAAAATCTTTAAAAAAAAAAAAGTGGGTAATTTTTCAGTGGGTAGAGGGTTTTCAGTTCTGCAAGCTGAGTTTTAGCTGGCTGCTACACAATGATATGAATATAGCTAACACTACTAATCTGTACATTTAAAAATAGCTAAGATGTAAATTTTATATATTTTTGTAAACACAACTCAGATAAATAAGTAAAAGGCAGTTCAGCGAGTAACTACATCAGAGCTATGAGTCTAGTCGCCTCAAAGAAGATCTCGAAATTCAATTTCTGAATAGAGTTTTATGGTTAACAGGCAGGTATGAAAATTAGGTATCAATTTTTAAATAATAAATAAAATTTATCCCCAAGAAATGTTAGCTGCAGATATGTTTATTAAGAACAAAAATCTTTCTATCAGAGAAAGTAATATTTTACAGTATGTGGTAGCCACATGAGTTAAGTTTAGTAAGTCAAATACATAGGCCATGAATTTTGTGAGAAGAGGAAACTAAATAGCACATGAAGTCCTAAACTATTCAAGTGATCTAGTATTTAATTTAATTTATGCAATATTCACTTAATAGTGCCTCATTAATAACAGCCATAATGTTAATTTAACAAAATATCTTCAGCATATATTGAATTAATTTTTCTGATTAAAATGCAATTACAATTTTGCAATCTGAACTTGGCACTGTTACTGATGGGACAAATTAACACCGGGAATCTAATTCTTACACCACTGAGAAGGTAGCAGTAGGATTGTTTATGATGATATGAAGTAATTATACGATGATCCAAGGCATGAGAATAATTCTAGAATAAAAAACAGCTTGAGGGGCACCTGTGGCTCAGTGGGTTAAGCCGCTGCCTCCAGCTCAGGTCATGATCTCAGGGTCATGGTTTCGAGCCCCACATCAGGCTCTCTGCTCGGTGGGGAGCCTGCTTCCCCCTTCTCTGCCTCTGCCTGCCTCTCTGCCTGCTTGTGATCTCTGTCTCTCTCTCTCTCTCTCTGTCAAATAAATAAATAAAATCTTTAAAAAAAAAAAAAGAAGCTTGATTTCAAGGGACCTTAAGAATAGAGGGGCAAATTCCATGGAAATTGGATACTCTGAAATGAATCCTGGTAAAAGATTCATAATTCAAGAAGATGGAAAGTTAGACACAAAATATCCTAATATTATATCTATTCAGATTACATAGTCCTACTATTGACAGCTTGATTTTGAGGTAACATTAAAAATATATGTAAGTGTTGAATCACTAAATTGCACACCTGAAACTAATGTTATACTGTATATTATCTAACTGGAAGTTAAATAAAAACTTAAAAAAAAAGCCAAAAATAGTATATTTGAGTTGCTAACCTATATGGAAATGTTACATTTTATGAAATAAAAACAAATTATATGATTAATTTTATTAAGGATTATTAACATAATATGGCAATCTAAATTACAATGATTACTACAGCATAAGATTCTATTTATAATCCAGCATTTGTTTTAGGATTAGATTCAATGCTTTATTCTCTGAATCTATAGCAACAAGATGCTTGTAGGTTTAGGAGAATCGTACTATAGTTTCTAAATGTGAAAAATAGCAATAAAAACTACTATAATTATCAGTTTTAATCTTCATATATGGATCCTAAATCATACTACACTTCTTTTCTTCTAAATGTTCTTTCAAAAACATACTTACACTATACTTTTTGATCCTAAATGACTTTAAAAAAAAAAGATTTTATTTTATTTATTTGGCAGAGAGGAAAGCACAAGTAGGGGGAACAGCAGAGGAAGAGGGAGAAGCAGGGCCCACCGCTAAGCAGTGAGCCCAATGTGGAGCTCTATCCCAGGACTCCTGAGATCATGACCTGAGCTGAAGGCAGCTGCTTAACCAACTGAGTCACACAGGTGCCCCCGCATCCCCTGTGACTTTTTATAAAGAAAATTGGTTGAACCAAAGACAAGATTACTCCCAGGAAGGGAATTATAAAATCATAGAAAAATAATTATGTTATGTATACTATTATTTGATTTGGTAAGTGACAAAAATTGACTCCACAAAGAATGGGCTCCAGATTATTACTGCATTTTACAATGATGTAAGAGATAAGTACAATTTGCAATTTAATTTGAATTTAATTTAATTCTTGGATTTCCCAGGAGGATTATATGTGTTAAATAATTAAGTAAATTTATCATTAACATTTTAAAGTAAATTCATAGTTCTCAGAAATCTGGTAATGTTGAATTAATTCTGAAAACATCTCAGAGATACCATGCTGTAAAGATATTCTCCATGAAAGCAGATCATTAATGATTATATGATGCTATTTATCTTATGAATAAAATATTAACAGCAATTAATGAATTAAAATCTGTGTTTTTAATGTTTGGTAGCCAGCTCATTAAACACTATTAACACAAAAAATGTTCCCAATCTCTTATGGATCATATCTTAGAATGCTTTAAAGAAGTGCATTCTTTACCTTTAGAAATACTGTGTCCGGGGCACCTGGGTGGCTCAGTGGGTTGGGGCCTCTGCCTTTGGCTCGGGGTCATGATCCCAGGGACCTGGAATCCAGCCCTGCATGGGGCTCTCTGATCAGCAGGGAGCTTGCTTCCCATCCTCTCTCTCTCTGCCTGCCTCTCTGCCTCTCTCTCAGAGAACTTGTGTTCTCTGTCAAATAAATAAAATCTTAAAAAAAAAAAAAAAAAAAAAAAAAAAAAGGAATACTATGTCCTATCAGAACGCATCCTAAATCCAGAGCATAAAGAGAAGAGTTACAATGTGGTTACATGAGCGATAAATTGTCCTTCCTTGTTACTTCATTATTGCTGACCACATACTTACAATACTCTAGCTCCTGATTTTTATGAAAAAATATCCTTGTTCTTGAAATAGATTTCCACCTGACCTTCATGATGAGGTTCAAAGATTAAAAGTACACATTATGAATATGGAAAGAAAGGGTCACTATGAGGAGAATAAGTTCCAGGAATAAAATGGGGGAAATGCCAGGTGGAGGGCTCAAAATAGACATCACGCTGTTTTTCTACGGAAGATGGCATAAGCTCTGTGTCACTCTCAGCTTAGCATAAGATTTATGGACATTTCTCATTTCCATAGCTACTCTCAGGGGGCAGGACAGGTTCAGGGGTATAATTTGAATCCAGAGGATGTCTAACGCTTCATGATTGAAAAATCTCTATGCGTGATCATCACCTTCTTTGGTGAGTCATGATGACAAATGCTGGGCAATCAAAATATAGGAGGTGAGTACCTACATATCTTTGAAGACTTTATTCATACCCAGTTTTCTTTTACTAGTGATTCTTTATAATCCCCCTACACTCATTATTGTATTACATTTGAACACCTTACCTATCACTATGCTTGGCACACAGAAAATAAATGTTCACTAGATGTAGCTATAATTATTACTGAGCATCAATTATAAGTACTAATTGTTCTGAGTTTTCTAGTAGGCACCTGATGGGAATTATTTACACAATAATATGATCTGGCAGATGGTTGGGTTCTAGTTATCAAAGTCGTGAATGAAATAAATATACTTACACTCCTTTCACATTCCTTTACTGTAAGATAAAGAGTTTGTGTGTTTTTTTCTTCAGAATACCAAACAATCCCCACCTCACTTTGGTGTATACATTGGACTGCTATGTCCTTAAAATTAGTTAAAAAAAAAAAAAAAGCTAAAGAATAGACAAAAATCTTATGCACTAGTCATTGTAGAATGTAAGACAGATTTGGGTATATATTATACTGCTGTGGGAACTGTAATACATGAAGACAACAAACAACTGTATTGCTGGAAATCAATGTTATTGCTATGATCAAAAGAACACTAAACAAAATCTAAATGGGTCAAACATCGTAATTTGCATTACTTTGCCAATGGGCATAAGGATGAAAGAAAGTGAATTTTTTGTAATTGTTAGAATCTTGGTGACCACAGACCACTCCTCTTTCCTACTGGTGAATGATAAGATCTTCAGTGGCATAAAAGGGAAAGTAGGTAGACATTTTAATTCCATGCAACACTTATTACTGAATTCATTCCATTCAAGAGGCAGGAGGTCTTGTAGAGAGTATGACAACTCAATGCTTAAAGGACAGGTACAGTTCAATATTTATTTGAGAAAGGGTGCAATATCTATTTGAAGAACATTTATTTGAGAAAGAAGAATGCAATATTTATTTGAGAAATACCTTTAAATCAGGGAAATGTTAAATTTAGACTTTGATTTAATATCAGTGTATACTTTATCCTAGTTGTAGAAATTTGCTTTTGTCAAATGTGCTATTGAACTCTTAGCTTACTACCAATTAAAGCCATCAAAGCTGATAGTATATGAACAGATGCAGCCTTTTTACAGATATAACAACATCTCAACATACATTAATTTATTAATCCATCAGTTGCACTTGAATATAAAATAAATTTATTTCTAAATTACCCAAAATGATCATTATTTCAAAGATTTAAAAAAAAATAATTTTCAGGACAATGATCTAAATATTTCCAAAACCTATTTCTGGGTCATTAGTTAGTTCTTTTCTTCCCTTGGCATATTAAAGATAGGAACCAACAACAAAAAAGTTAACATTTGCCTCTGTATACATATGTGTGTGTGTCTGGGAGTAGAAGGTGGGTTGGAGGGAAGATACCCTACTATAGTAGAATCAGATAGATCTGAAGTGAAATCCTGATTTTGGTATTTATCTTCTGTGAGTCTTGGGAACATCAGATGACCTCTTGGAATCTTAATTTTATTTGCAATATTGTTATGAGCTGAAATGGAGTATTGGCCATTCATCTTAGTTAATATAGAAATTGGCTAGCAGATATAAATATTATCCAGAATCAGGTAGCAAAAACACTAAGCAATATAATTTAATGCACAAAATACTCTAATTATCATGGGTTCACTGTTGCAGAGTTATTGCAATGGAAAGGTTGTTGCATATTAAATCTTCATTTTCGTCATTTCACATACTGAAAATTTAGGGAAATAATTCTGGTTTAGTTATTATTATTATTTTTTTTTTACTCCATCTGGTTCAATATGTTAGGTGTTTGCCTGTTTTCTACATTCATCATGTGTAATGTTGGAAAGTAAGAGATAACTCAGTGTGAGATTAAATGAGCAAAAATGGAATAGTTCAACATTATTGTTCTCAACTTAGTTGATATTGTTATAAAAAGGAACTATACTGATTAACATAACAACTCTGTAGCAGAGCAGAAGGTTTTATAGATTATAGATCTTTTATTATAACTTATTCTATAACATGTTTAGTGATGTCTTCCACTTTTGCACTGACTATATAAACCTACTTTTTAAAGATTTTATTATTTGCCAGAGAGAAAGAACACAAGCAAGGGGAAAGGTAGGCAGAGGGAGAAGCAGACTCTCCACTGAGCAAGGAGCCCGATATGGGACTCGATTCCAGGACCCTGGGATCAGGACCTGAGCTGAAGGCAGATGGTTAACCAGTTGAGCCACCCAGGCATTCCTATAAATACTTTCTAAAAGCATCAAGTTACCTTTTGTATCTGATCCTCCCCTCAAAAAGCACTAAATTATTATTTTTTGTTTTTAATATTCTAAATTTGAGTGTGTTTTTTAAAGCAAAATGAGTATATGCTTAATTTTTATGTTGTAAAATATTTAAATTATTGCATTTCAATAAAGAAGCGACTCAAAACTTTTCTCTGGATTTCAAATGTGTCTGTGGACAGTGGTTCATTAGAATAATGACACTTGAAAATTTATGCACCCTTCTTTAGATAAAAATTGGCAAGATGATAAGGATTCATGCCACTCATTCTTTCTCATATTGTTAGCTATTTTTATGGGTTAAGATATTTTTTTCCTCTACTCAATTGTAAGATTCTATAATCTTCCAGGAAGTGGTCTTTGAATCACTTGGCAACCTTTTCTCAAACTCAGAGCCAGAAGCGTTTTCTTTCTTTCTTTTTTTTTAAGATTTTATTTATTTATTTGACAGACTGAGATCACAAGTAGGCAGAGAAACAGGCAGAAAGAGAGGAAGGGAAGCAGGTAGACTGCTGAGCAGAAAGCCCAATGCAGGGCTCGATCCCAGGATCCTGGTATCACAACCTGAGCCAAAGGCAGAGGCTTTAACCCACTGAGCCACCCAGGGCCCCAGAAGTGTTTTCTTGTATGCTCATGTTGACATCCTTTATATGTTGTAGCATATTTTGTTCTATATTGAAATTATCCATTTTTTGGTCCGTTTCTCCCAGTAGACTGCAAGATCCTTGAAGGCATGATGGTGTCTTGCCTATGGTTCTATCCTCCATGTTTAAATGCTATATGATTTGTTAGAAGAATGAAAGAATGTTCCATGACAGTAACTGTATAATATAATTATTTGCAGCCTTCTTTATACCAGAGAATTCCTCCTTGTAGTGCAAATTCACTGAATATTAGAATATTGATTATCCCTCCCTTACTTTCAACTTCATGCCAAAGCCAGTATCTTGCCTGACTTAGTCTTTCCTTTTCCTTTAATTTTTTTTGTCTCATTAAGGTGAAAATTATGAGTTTGTTAATGGAGATAAATGTTAATGAAAGTCAAATCAGGTACTGGTTCTGTCATCAATTTAGCCGTCGAACTTTGAAGACATTAATCTTAATCTTGCTTAGTTTTATTTTCCTCAGTTGTTAAATGTGGATAATAATACTTTGATTTTTTAACACAGATGAAAAGGTATGATTGTAAGAATGCTTAACAAGGACAGATGACTTGATAGAATGTGGTTGTCCAACTTTTATTGTTCAGGAGAATCACTTAGAAGTCATTATAAAATGCTGAAGGCTGGACTCCAACCTGAGTTACTGATTGAGAATTCTGGGGCCTCAGTGCTTGCATTTTTACCAAGTTCCCATTATCTGCTAATGTTGCCAATGGAAGGACCACACTTTGAGAACCACAGAGAGGGAACTGGTATTCTATAATGGTTAAACAGTTTTGTTTGCTCCTATACTGATATTATAATCCTTTAATATTCAAATATTTTAGTTATTCTTCTCTCCTAGCCAAATATATTCTTTTTTTTTATGTCAATATTTAGTAGTTTGGAACTTATAAAAAATGAGATAAAATTTCCTACCCATATATTTTAATATATTAAAATGATAGACTATTTGATCAGCTATGATATAATACCATCAAAATGAAAAAAAAACACAAAGAAAAATGCTTTCAAGAAAACTTTTTCAATGGTATGCATATTGAATTATGATATAAATCCACAGATCATAAAATATAGCGCAAACTTGCAGGAAGTTAGCAAACTTGAATAACAATTAACTTCCAATTGTACTAAGTTCTTAAGAAAAGTAGGTTTAGATCATGAATTTAAACAATTTGATACATTAATCTACTTGGCCCACTCTACTAATTGGAATGCATGCTAGCAGCATACTATGTGACAGACTTGGTGAAAGATTATTTCTTTGCCAGGGCATATTCAATATTCAATTATTTTCTTGTTAATAATTTATCCTGCATAATAGAGAAAACACTGTAAATAACCATCTGTCTCCAGGAGCAGCTTTTATATTTACAAATAGACACAGCACAGAATCTCAGCAAGAGGCATATAGAAAGAAAGGACATTTCAGGTTAACTGCTTAAATAAAGGAATTTGCCAGACTTGCATCTCTAAACTACTTGCTATTCTTACCTCCTAGTCTGCATAACACAATGACAACCCAAGACTGGTCTTTGTGGGGGAAAAGATTGGTAGGAAATGAAAGGTTTTAGGGTATGTAAGTACATATAGTTTCCACAAGAACAAATTTACTAATTCCTAGCACCAATTCCTAGCTTCTTAGTGAGACGTTGGAGTTTTCAAAATGTCTGCGATCTATGGCAGAACAAAGAGAACTGCTCTAGAGTTCAGCTGCAACAATCATTAGAATTTACTAGGAAAAGAAGAGGAAGCTGCATCATGATACACAAAAAGTGGGTTGTGCAAAGTCAACGTGTTGGTCTCTGGGAGATGATGAGTATGTATTACAGTCCTGACTGAGAAAGGAGTTAAAGCAAGGATGACAGGAGATGAAATATATGTAGCCTTTGGGAACAATGAAATAAATTATTCATATCATTGGCTTTTATTTATTTATTCTTATCTTGTCCTGAAAAGTATTTTAGGGATGTTTGGCAGCAAATGTTGAAACAGCTCCTAATACTGACTTTAGCTTATTAATTTTGACTTTATTGAGGCAGCAAATTACCCAGATCATGGTTTATAGTCAGAATAAGTTATACAGAAGATGCAGAATTTCTAAAAGTTCTGTAATCACTATTTGACCAAAATTAATTGGAATAATTACCAGGAGGAAGATAGAATTTAACAAGTTTTAGGCATGGGTTTTATATTATTTTTATTACTCAATTTAAAATAATAATTTATATTAAAAACCCTTTCTGAAAAATACTTTATTAGACTTATTTATATTTTCTGAACTAGTTCTCTAGACTGGAGTGTTGTCATGCCTTTAAGAAGTCTTTAAGATGCAAATCATCTTTGAATTATTGTTATTCATACTTTGTTGCTAATTTAGCTATTGTCTGGTATCAATAGAAGCTAAGTATAAAAGCCTAAGCTATAAGAATGCATAAAGTGAAACTTTTAAAGATCCAATTGTTAAAAGTTTAAGAAACCAACCACATTTTAAGAGCCAGAAAATTGGTCTCAGCCAGAAAGTATCTTTTCTTCTCTTAAAGACTGAACTGTCATCTGAATAATCTTTGAATTTTATGTTTTATTTTCTCTTATTTTTCAACTAAGTACTTAAAATATGACTTTATGTGATTCCATTATTGTGTTCACTATGGTAAATTTGGGGGAAAGTGTGTACAACAAGTGTGTACATGATTTAGCCTTTAAATCATTTTGCTTATCTGGGCAAGTACAACCAAATTTTAGTGAGCAGCAAAGTAACAACACTGGGAATAATGCCTTAATCAATGTTGCTTGTCTTCCAGACTTGACACCTGAAAAAGAAATGGTGGTTGTAATGTCTTTTGTGTTTGTGGTTAATGCCATTTGTTTTGTTTGCCCTTTACCTATGACTTTAAAGTTCTTCTCACTAAGTGGTCAGAACCTTTTCCCCTACGACTGACATCTGGGCTTGCCTATGCTCGCTTGCCTGGCCAAGGTTGATAGTATGTTATCAGACTTGACATAAAGGTTTCAAAAAGCCTTATGCAATTTTTATTTTTATCTTTTACTTCCACCATCATCATTGGAAGAAGCTTAGGCAAACCTCCCAAAGGAGAGCAAACCATAGAAGAGTTGAACATCCCAGATAAGACAATCCTAGACCAACCCGCCCCTGCCAGCCCACCAGCAAACTGTGGATAAGTGAAGGACAACTGAGATCCATTTAGACTTAGAAGAAATAATAAGTGCTTTTGTCTTAAGCCAATAAATTTGGAGTGGTTTGTTATGCAGTGATTTGCACATCAAATCCTTTTTAAATTCTATCCCCAGCCTACATTTCAGTAAAGAATGAGTCCTACTGATCCTTTTCTTTCACAAGTAGTCAGAACCCTTGATTGGGATGACTTCCTATTGGGGGGGAGGGGGAGTACAATTTCTAGACTATAAATGCCCAAAGGTAAGGAATGATGTTATCAAGTTATTTGTCATTGCTTCTGATTATCTACATAAGCATTTAGTTGGTACATTTGATTTCAGTACCATAGCTTAAATGATTGGGAAACAAAACATTTACCCAACATTTATCCTCTCTTATTTTTAAATCACACATTATATTGTAAGCAAAATGAATTCTTGTATGGGCCACAACACAGATTTTACACTTACAGTTACAAAACTCATTTTGCTTCTCTCCTTTTTGATGTTTGCGGTCAAAGAAAAGTATATGAAATATTGTCTGGTCTGTTTGAAAGATGAGAAATCCTCTGTGATCATTGTGGTTTTGGTACTACTACAACTTTGCCACATATATGAAGACATTTTTAATATATTAGTAGACAGTAATTCGATTTCACATATGGATATCCTTGCCTCTCATGTCTTCAAAATATATCCAGAATGCAACTGTTTGTTCCTGGACATATTGACCAGCTTGCCTTTCCGCAGAATGTTCGAAGTTTTATTGATTCACTTTACTCATTCTGCTCCCTGTGGAAAACTTCTTCTCATCCTTTGAAACCTATTTCAAATGCCTCTTCCTTTGGACACCCTGGCTTTGTGCCTCAGGGCTGAAACATGCCCTCTTCTGATCTTCATACTCTATTAGTATAGCACGCACTCTATTGTAATTTTTATGCATATACCTATACCATCCACACATGGTTAACTACCTAAGGGTAGGAATCATCGCTACTCATATATATCTTCTGCACAGTATTAGAGTAAATTTGGCACTTAGTAAATATTTTAAAAATTGTCATTGTGAAAAGAAAATTTATTATAATAAAATAATGTTTCTATAGGGAGCTTCTTAGTATATATAGTACATTCTAAAGAGAATACTTAAGTTATTGTTTAAAATTATTACCAAAGGGGGTGCCTGGGTGGCTCAGTGGGTTAAAAGCCTCTGACTTCAACACGGGTCATGATCCCAGGGTCCTGGGATGGACTCTCTGCTCAGCACAGAGCCTGCTTCCCCCTCTCTCTCTGCCTGCCTCTCTGCCTACTTGTGATCTCTGTCTGTCAAATAAATAAATAAAATCTTAAAAAAATAAAATTATTACCAAAGTTATTTTTATTACTTTTACTTTTGCTACTATTTGAATAACTACTTCTTTTTTTTTTTTTTTTAAAGATTTTATTTATTTACTTCACAGACAGAGATCACAAGTAGGCAGAGAGGCGGGCAGAGAGAGAGGAGGAAGCAGGCTCCCTGCTGAGCAGGGAGCTGGATGCAGGCTCCATCCCAGGACCCTGGGATCATGACCTGAGCTGAAGGCAGAGGCTTTAACCCACTGAGCCACCCAGGTGCCCCTGAATAACTACTTCTTAAACTGTTAATCAAATATTCCATCCCAATGGTTTATATTTGTTTTTCTAAAGCAAAAGGTTGAACCTACATTTTTTGTCTTGTTTTTTTAAACTTTCTCCTGTTCTCTCTCTGTTTATTATTACCTATATGATTTTGTTTATATACTATAATTATTCAGAAATAAGTTTAAAAGAGGAACTACTACAATAAAATATTGCAGTGCCCATGTGGAAAAATTACTATTCCAGGGAAATAAATCTCATAATAATAGAGTAGTCATTATTTTAATGGATACTCCAGTGAACACTTCAATTTTAGCTTTTTATTAATGACCTGTATGCCCTAAGCTTTTCTGAAGAGCTTTCATTTTTTGAGTTAAGACTAAACATAGATTACCTCCCAGTGAGATAAACTCCCCCTAGGAAGATCTAAATGAGCAAAAATAGTTCACAACAATGGAAATCTTTCTAAAATGCAGATGTCTGTGATTATCAAGAGTTTCTGTAGCATATTTCATGTTAAAAATAAAAGGAAAAACATTTGACATTATCCATAAACACTAAATGAAAGTATTTTTGTCAAGGAAATGGTTCTCAACAAATAACTAAGAATTGAATAATATGATTTTGAACATCCATTTGGTCCAAATAAATGGTATTTCACCGTATGGTTGCATCTGAAGTATCTGAGGAGCTTTCAAAAACATAATCCTTTCTCTAAGAATTGCTATTTAATTGATTTGTGACATGTCCACTAGCCTTTTATAGAAGTTCCAGGTAACTCTCTATATAGTATGTTAGAAAATCCCAGAGTAAATAACCCTGGGTGAATCCCTTGAAAATACATGTTTTATGGGGCACCTGGGTGGCTCAGGGGGTTAAAGCCTCTGCCTTTGGCTCAGGTCATGATCCCAGAGTCCTGGGGTTGGCTCTCTGCTCCGCAGGGATCCTGCTTCCCCTCTCTGTCTGCCTGCCTCTCTGCCTACTTGTGATCTCTGTCTGTCAAATAAATAAATAAAATCTTAAAAAAAGAAAAAGAAAAGAAAATACATGTTTTTGGTAGGTTAGTCATACCACTTAACTAAAACTAGATGTTTCCAACACTGTTTCTTTCTTTTTTTTTTTTTAAGATTTTATTTATTTATTTGACAGAGACAGAGAGATCACAAGTAGTCAGAGAGGCAGGCACAGAGAGAGGAGGAAGCAGGCTCCCTGCTGAGCAGAGAGCTCAATGCAGGGCTCTATCCCAGGACTCTGAGATCATGACCTGAGCTGAAGGTAGAGGCTTTAACCCACTGAGCCACCCAGGTGCCCCTCCAACACTGTTTCTGATAATTACATTAATAGTAGTAGGAATTCTATGTATTAAGCAACTATGTCATGCACACATGTACAAGAAAAATATTTATATTAAATAATAAGTATTTCCTTGTGTTCTGTGTTTCACAGACTGAATCATATTTTTTTCCCTCAGAGAAAAATGTGAAATTATAATTTGACTGAAAAAGATTAATGAGTGATTAATGAGTTTGTGTGGATGGCTAGATTATTTTTGGCTCAAGATAGGCCATTTTATCACATGATGCTAGTGAATAGCAAATATCTTAGTTCATCTTTCTGTATCAGAATACCATAGACTAAGTGACATCTAAATAACAGAATCTTATTTCTTATAGTTCTAAAGGCTGGGAAAGCAAAAGATTCGCCACAGTGTGAGAACAGGTGTTTGGTGGAGAACTTCCTAATTCACAGACATTTGTCTTCTCCCTATAATCTTACATGGCAGAAGGGGGAGGGAGTTCTGTGGCTCTCTTTTTTAAGGGCACAGATCCCATTCATGAGAGCTTCACCCTCATGAGTTAATTACTTCCCAAAGGCTAATTCTAGTATCATTACATTAGGGATTAGAATTCTAACATGAATTTGGGGAGGACATAAATATTTAGTTCATTGCAGCAAGGAAACTAAACTGTTACATATATTGATCTTTTAGTTGGTAAATAATCAAAACTTTAAGCTAGAGAAATGGATGTATTATGTCACATTCAGTGTAACTGAATATCACACTGGATAAGGCATTAACATTTATTTTTATTTTAAATGAGTATTCAGATAGTTTCCAATTCTTCTAATATATATTATATACATACACAGCAATTAACACTTAACTAATTCTGAAATAATTCTTAAAAGTGATGGATGATTTTTAAATTAAACTAACATTCTAAGAAAATAATCATCGTATTACACTCATGAAAAATAAGGTGATAACTTTTTAGATACAACACCAAAGACATGATCCATGAAAGAAATAACTGATAAGGTGGACTTCATTAAAGTTAAAAACTTCTGCTCCGTGAAAGACAATGTCAAGAGAATGAGACAACAGGTCACAGGTTAGGAGAAAATATTAGCAGAACACATAAGTGATAAAGGAATGTTATCTGCAATATACAAAAGACTATTAAAACTCAGCAATAAGGAAACAATATGATTTAAAAAATGGCTCAATGTCTTTAACAGATCCACAACAAAGAACATATACAGATGGAAAAATAAGCATATGAAAAGATATTCCATATCATGTTTCATCAGGGAAATGCAAATTGAAACAAGATACTACAATGCACCTATTAGAATGCCCCAAATTTGGAGCCCTGACAATGCCACATACTAGTGAAGATGTAGAGCAGCAAGAACTCTCTTGTTGAGGATGTGGTACAGATACTTTGGAAGATCTTTTGGTAGTTTGTTACAAAACTAAGCATAATCTTATCATATAATCCAGCAGTCATGTTCCTTGGTATTTACTCAAAGAAAGTGAAAACTTACATCTACACAAAAGCCTGCACACAGATGTTTATAGTAGTTTTATTTATAATTGCCAAAACTTGGAATAATTTGGCAATTATTTATAATTGCCAAAACTTAATAATCTGTAGTATATCCAGACAGTTAAACATTCTTTAGCACTAAGAAGAAATGAGTGATCAAGTGATCATGGAGGAAACTTAAATGCATATTACTAAGTTAAAAAAGCTGAACTGAAAAAATCTGCATACTGTATGATTCTAACTATATTACATCCTGTAAAAGGCCCAACTATGGAGACAGTAAAAAGATCAGGGTTTGTCCTAGGTTGTATTGGGTGGGAAGGATGAATAGGCGGAGCACAGAGTATGTTTAGGGCAGTGAAAATGCTCTGTGTGGTACTATAACGAGAGCTACAGATCATTATACATTTGCTCAGATCTATAGAATGTACAACACCAAGAGTGAACTAAAGTAAACTAGGGACTTGGGTGATTTTGATATGCTAATGTAGATTCATCAGTTATAACAAATATACCACCCTGGTGGGGGATGTTGATGAGGAGGAGGCTGAACATGTCCTGGGGAAGGACTATAGGGAAATCTTTGTACCTTCCCCTCGATTTTATTGTGCAACCAGAACTGCTCTAAAAACAAAGAGAATTCCACAAAGCTTAAGAAGAATGTGTGCTAATAAGTACATAATTAAAGTGCTAAAGGGAAAACACTAAAGATAGTATGAAATATTTTCTCTTATTTTCTTTAGCACTCTTTTCTGCATGAATAGTTCTAACTTTATAGAGTTAAAAGAAAAAAATAAGGCATTATCATAATCCATAAGATATAGTGAGATATCTTATTATAACCATTTGTGGAGGATTTTTTTGGGAAAGTATATACTTGAAGTGTGATGCAGATGCACCTTTGTCTTTTTTTTAACTTGAGTAAGAAAAATAAGCTGAAAAATAAAACCATTGAAGAAAAAAGAGACAAATTCAAAACATGGGAAAGAGAATGAAAATGAAAAAAGTTCTCACATATTAGACACTCAAAGAAGAGATGAGACAAGGTACAAAGAAAACACCATTCTGTAAATGTGTTTAAAAATAGTTTGGCTGTGCCCAAAATATTTGAAAAGAAAAATAAATAAAAACTAGCTGTGGGAGTTGATAACTTTATGTAGGGTAAGAGGCAATAAAACATGGCATTGTGTATGAATATAGAGCTGTGTGTGCATGTGTTTGTGTGTGTGTGTGTAATATATAGGATATATATTTTCTTTAAAAAAGCACTAAAGAATGTAAACTTGATGAATATTTCTGATAAGGAAATTCTAAAATACAGACTGTTTTAGCTAGGATGCTGTTGAATATGTATGGTAACCAACTGGAATTATCTAATGTAAAATAAAGAAATATATTGGTTCTTATAATTAAAAACATTGGGGTGCAGAAGTTCCAAAAGTCCTGGATCATATGCCTACCCTTAAGGTACGGAGATGAGCCATTCTCTTTCAACCATGTGGAAAAAGAATGTGGACAGAATATTCTCCCAAAAGATAATGAATACAAAGAATAGTAGAAAATAAAATATGTCCACCACATGGCATATAACATCTTTTTCACCACATTAATTTTATTTTTCTTTTAAGTAAAAAGCTACTTGAAGGCCTCTGGGAGCTCGGTAACTACACTTGGGGTTTTCCTACCCTAGTTCTCCTTCAGTGGTGGTTTCCACTGGAGTCTCTGCTGCAGTTGGATCCACTGTTTCCTTGTTACTTCTTAGCTTATCTTTTGGATTTTCCAGAGCACAGATTGAAGCAACCTCCCAAAGAAAGGAGTGTAAAAGAGTGTTCCAGGGTGCACCTTGCCTGGATCATGGTTGGTACATTCATCGACACATCCCCTCAGCCATCTCTCACCAAAATGACAAGAAGGAGGAATGTCCAACAGAGGAAAAAATTCAGAGACTGTGTCCTCTCCATCAGAGCTATTGGATATGGACATAAACAGTATGACAGAAAGGGAATTCAGGCTAACAATTATCCAGGCAATGACTAGGTTTGAGAAAGCCATTAATAACAAAATGGAATTGATTAGGGCAGAAGTGAAGGTCACCAAGGAAGATGTTAATAATGCTATCAATGAGTT
Organism: Mustela nigripes; assembly: GCF_022355385.1. Lineage (NCBI taxonomy): Eukaryota > Metazoa > Chordata > Mammalia > Carnivora > Mustelidae > Mustela > Mustela nigripes. Next base: position 24,371,781 of record NC_081559.1, on the reverse strand, counting down.
CCAATCTAATCTAAATTCTCTAGCAGCTAGGGTAACTGAGGCAGAAGACAGAATTAGTGATCCAGAGGACAAACTGATAGAAGAGGAGGATCAGGAGGAGGTCTGAAGCAAATAGCTTAGAAGTCATGAAAACAGAATTAGGGAAATAAATGATGCCATGAAACATTCCAACATCAGAATTACTGGAATCCCTGAGGGGGAGGTGAAAGAAAGAAGACTGGAGGATATAACTGAACAAATTCTCATGAAAATTTTCCCAATCTGGGGAATGGAACCATTGTTTGTATCCTAGAGGCAGAAAGGTTTCCCCCCAAGATCATAGAATCTATAAAGACCTTGAAACATTTATTTGTGAAAATGATGAATGATAATTTTAGGTAGGAGCTCTTGAAAACAGCTAAGGGGAAAGATTCATTATGTACAGAGGAAGGCCATCAGAGCAACACCAGACCTGTCCACAGAAACCTGGCAAGCCAGAAAGGCCTGACAACGTGTATTCAGAGCACCAAATGAAAAGAACATGCAAGGATATTTTATCCAGCAAGATTGACATTCAAAATGAAGAGATAAAGCTTCCAAGACCTGCAAGATTTAAAAGAGTATGTGACCAGCAAGCCGGCACTACAAGAAATATTAAGGAGGGTTCAATAAAGGAAGAAAGAACCCAAGAGTGTCATTGAATAGAAATTTATGGAGACAATCTATAGAAACAAGGACTGCACAGGAAACACGATGTCATAAAAATGTTTCTCTCAATAATCACCCTCAATATGAATGGCCTAAACACTTCCATACAATGGCACAGAATTGCAGATTGAATATAATGACAGGACCCATCCATATGTTGTCTACAAGAGACCCATTTTGAACCTAAGGATACATCCAGACTGAAAGTGAAGGGATGGAGAAGCATTTCTCATGCCAATGGGCCTCAAAAGAAGGCTGGGGTAACAATTCTCATATCAGATAAATTATATTTTAAACTAAAGACTGTAGGCAGAGATACAGAAGGACACTATATCATTCTTAAAGCATCTATCCACCAAGAAAATCTAACAATTGTAAATATTTATGCCTCCAATATGGGAGCAGCCAACTACATAAGACAACTGTTAATCAAGATAAAGAGTCATATTGGTATGAATGCATTAATAGTAGGGGATCTTAACATGCCACTCTCAATAATAGACAGATCATCCAAGCAGAAAATCAATAAAGAAAAAAGAGCATTGAATGACACACTGGACCAGATGGACCTAATAGATATATACAGAACATTCCACCCTAAAACAACAGAACAGTCATTCTTCTCAAGTGCACGTGAACTTTCTCCAGAGTAGACCACACACTGGGTCACAAATCAGGACTCAACTGATACTAAAAGATTGAGATTATTCCTTGCATATTCTCAGATCACAGTGCTTTGAAACTGGAACTCAACCACAAGAAAAAGTTCAGAAGGAATTCAAACACCTGGAAGCTAAAGACCACCTTGCTTAAGAATGTTTGAATCAACCAGGAAATCAAAGAAGAACTTAAACGCTTCATGGAAATCAATGAGAATGAAGATAATTTGGTCCAAAACCCACAGGATACAGCAAAGGCAGTCCTAGGGGGAAATATATAGCCATCCAAGCCTCCCTCAAATAAATGGAAAAATTCAGACTACACCAGCTCTCTTTACACCTTAAAGAACTGGAGAATCAACAACAAATTAAGCCAACTGCACACACAAGAAGGGAAATAATCAAGATTTGAGCAGAAATCAATGAGATAGAAACTAGAGATACAGTAGAATGCATCAACAAAACTAGAAGGTGGTTTTTGAAAGAATCCATAAGATTGATAAACCACTGGCCAAACTAATCCAAAAGAAAAGAGAAGACCCAAATTAATAAAACTATTAATGAAAAGGGAAAGATCATGACTAACACCAAGGAAATAGAAACAATCATCAGAAATTATTATCAACAGTTATATGCCAGTAAGTTAAGCAACCTCGATGAAATGGATGCATTCCTGGAAACCTATAAACTTCCAAAACTGAGTCAGGAATAAATTGACAACCTGAATAGACCAATATCTAGTAACGAGATTGAAGCAGTGATCAAAAACCTCCCAAAAAACAAGAGCCTGGGACCAGACAGATTCCTTGGGGAGTTCTACCAAACATTCAAAGAAGAAATAATACCTATTCTCCTGAAACTGTTTCAAAAAATTGAAGCAGAAGGAAAACTTCCAGACTCTTTTTTGAAGCCAGCATTACCTTAAATCAGTCAAATTACCTTGACCACCAAAAAGAATTTCAGACCAATATACCTGATGAATATGGATGCTGAGATTCTCAACAAGATCCTAGCTAATAGGATACAACAGTACATTAAAAAGATTATCTACCATGACCAGATGGGATTTATCCAGAGGATTAAAGGGTGGTTCAAAATTTGCAAATCAATCACTGTGAAAGAACAGATCAATAAGAGAAGAGAGAAGAACCACATGGTCCTCTAAATTGACACAGAAAAAGAATTTAACGAGATACAGCATCCATTCGTGTTTAAAACACTTCAAACTATGGGGATAGAGGGAACATTTCTCAACTTCATAAAATCTATCTATGAAAAACCCACAGCTAATATCATCCTTAATGGGAAAAGCTGACAGCCTTCCCTTTAAGATCAGGAACATGACGAGGTGTCCACTCTCACCACTCTGTTCAACATAGTGTTAGAAGTCTTAGCAACAGCAATCAGACAACAAAGAGAAATAAAAGGTATTCAAATTAGCAATGAAGAAGTCAAACTCTCTCTCTTCACAGATGACATGATACTTTATATGGAATACTCAAAAGACTCCACCCCCAAACTACTAGAACTCATACAGTAATTCAGTAATGTGGCAGGATACAAAATTAATGTACAGATACCAGTTGCTTTCTTATACACTAACAATAAAAATAGAGAAAGAGAAATTAGTGAATCAATTCCATATACTATAGCACCAAGAACCATAAGATATCTGGGAATAAACCTAACCAAAGAGGTAAAGGATCTATACTCAAGGAACTACTGGACACCCATGAAAGAATTTGAAGAAGACACAAAAGTATGGAAGACCATTCCATGCTCATGGATCAGAAGAATAAACATTGTTAAAATGTCTATACTGCCTAGAGCAACCTATACTTTCAAAGCCATTCTGATCAAAATTCCACTGGCATTTTTCAAAGAGCTGGAGCAAACAATCCTAAAATTTGTATAGAATCAGAAGAGACCCCAAATTGCTAAGAAAATGTTGAAAAAGAAAAACAAAACTGGGGGCATCACGTTGCCTGATTTCAAGCTTTATTACAAAGCTGTGATCATTAAGACAGCATGGTACTGGCACAAAAAAAAAGGCACATAGACTAGTGGACCAGAGTAGAGAGCCCAGATATGGACCCTCAACCTTATGGTCAACTAATCTTCGACAAAGCAGGAAAAAATATACAGTGGAAAAAACACAGTGTCTTCAATAAATGGTGCTGGGAAAATTGGACAGCTATATATAAAGAATAAAACTTGAACATTCTCTTATACCATACATAAAGATAAACTGAAAATGGATAAAAGACCTCAACATCAGGCAGGAATCCATCAGAATCCTTGCTTAAGAATGTTTGAACATAGGCAGTAAACTCTTCGACATTGGCCACAGCAATTTCTTTCAAGAAACATCTCCAAAGGCAAAGGAAACAAAAGTGAAAATGAACTTATGGGACTTCATCAAGATCAAAATCTTCTGCACAGCAAAGGAAACAGTCAACAAAACAAAGAGGCAACCCACGGAATGGGAGAAGATATCCACAAATGACAGTACAGACAAAGGGATGATGTCCAAGATCTATAAAGAACTCCTCAAACTCAACACACACAAAACAGATAATCATGTCAAAAAATGGGCAGAAGACATGAACAGACACTTCTCCAAAGAAGACATACAAATGGCTAACAGGCACATAAAAAATGTTCATAATCATTAGCCATCAGGGAGATTAAAATCAAAACCACATTGAGATACAACCTTACACCAGTTAGAATGGCCAAAATTAGCAAGACAGTAAACAACATATGTTGGAGAGGATGTGGAGAAAGGGCAACCTTCTTACACTATTGGTGGGAATGCAAGTTGGTGCAGCCACTTTGGAAAACAGTGTGGAGATTCCTTAAGAAATTAAAAAATAGAGCTTCCCTATGATCCAGCAATTGCACTATTGGTATTTACCCCCAAAGATACTGATGTAGTGAAAAGAAGGGCCATCTGTACCTCAATATTCATAGCAGCAATGGCCACAGTCACCAAACTGTGGAAAGAACCAAGATGCCCTTCAATGGACAAATGGATAAAGAAGATGTGGTCCATATATACTATGGTGTACTATGCCTCCATCAGAAAGTATGAATACCCAACTTTTGTATTAGCATGGATGGGACTGGAAGAGATTATGCTGAGTGAAATAAGTCAAGCAGGGAGAGTCAGTTATCATATGGCTTCATTTATTTGTGGAGCTTAAAGAATAACACGGAGGACATAGGAAGATGGAGTGGAGAAAGGAAATTGGAAAGAGACACAAACCATGAGAGACTGTGGACTCTGACAAACTAACAGGGTTTTGGTGGGGGTGGGAGGTTGGATGAGCCTGGTGGTGGGTATTGTGGAGGGCATGTATTGCATGGGGCACTGGGTGTGGTGCATAAGAAACAACAACAAAATTTTTTTACAAAGCTACTTGAAGATTAATTCATTAATCTCTATAAATGTTTGTTGAGGGTTCATTAATTCCCTGGCACTATCTTAAGCATTCAAGAAACAAACAAACCTTTGGTTCCCTGAAATTTGCAATCCAGATTTAGCATATTCAGCTATGACGAATTCCATAATAGTAGTATATGCAAGTGTTGTCAGAACACATAAAACATGTTTAATTTTGACTGGATGTGAGAGGTGAGAATAGGAAGTTGGAGAGGGCTCTGGGTAGGAGTTGGAATGTCAGTGACATAACTTTCAGATTTATAAGTCTTTCCCTAATAGAATGTGAAAAATTTTATTGATTAAAAATCAACAAGCTCAAATCCAATGGAAATTAATAAAATATTAAGTAACCCCACACCTCAAGCAGATTGTACTTTGATAATTTACAACTTCAAATCATGTATATAACCAGTCAGAAGAATCAAGGAAGGGGCGCCTAGGTGGCTCAGTGGGTTAAGGCCTCAGGTCATGATCCCAGGGTCCTGGGATCGAGCCCTGCATTGGGCTCTCTGCTCAGCAGAGAGCCTGCTTCCTCCTCTCTCTCTCTTCCTGCTTCTCTGCCTACTTGTGATCTCCATCTGTCAAATAAATAAATAAATAAATAAATAAATAAATAAATAAATAATCTTAAAAAGAAAAAAAGAATAAGAAGAATCAAGGAAGTCCCAGATAGCTGTAGGCTAACTGAGAGACAAGGCTGATTTTTTGGGAAAGCTTCCAAACAGCTTAGATAAAAGACCATGTGGATCAAGGGCTTAAGGATTTCTAAAATGTGTAAGCCTTTTAGATAAAGTTTAGATAGTTACTGATAATAAGTTTAAGCTAAACTTGAATTTATTTTTGTGTTTGGTGTAAGAAAGTGGTCCAGTTTCATTTGTACACAAGCAAAAATCCAAAGTGGATTTAAGACCTAAATGTGAGACCTGAAATGATAAAAATCCTAGAAGAGAACACAGGCAGTGGTGACTTCTTTCTACATACATTTCCTGAGGCCAGGGAAATAAAAACTATTGGGATAAAATCAAAATAAAAAGCTATGCACAGCAAAACGAAAACAAAAACAAAACAAAAGAAAAAATTAAAAGGCAACCTATGGGATTGGAGGAGATATTTGCAAATGACACATCTGATAAAGGGTTACTATATCAAGTATATAGGGAACTTATAAAGCCCAACATCCCAAAAAACAAAGAACCCAATTAAAAAGTGGGCAGAAGACATGAACAAACATTTCTCCAAAGAAGACATCCAGATGGCCAACAGACACATGAAAAGATGATCATTTCTTATCATCAGGGAAATGAAAATCAAAACTTCAAAGAGATCTCATTTCACATCTGTTAGAATGCCTAAAATCAACAACACAAGATACAACATGATCTGGCAAGGACGTGTAGAAAAAAGAATACTTGTGCTCTGTTGGTGGAAATGAAAACTGCCACAAACACTCTAGAAAACAATATGGATGTTTCTAAAAACGTTAAATATAGAACTACCTTCTGATTCAGCAATTTCACTATGGGGTATTTATCCAAAGAATACAAGAACACTAATTCAAAGGGATACACACACCCCTGTGTTTATGGCAGCATTATTTACAAGAGCTAAGATATGGAGGCAGCCCCTGTTTCCATAGTTATATCTATCTATCTATATATAGATATATATATACATACATATATACACACACATAAGATTATTATTCATCAATAAAAAAAGAATGAAATCTTGTCATTTTGCAATGATATGGATGAAGCTAGAGAATATAATATAATACTAAGTGAAAGAAGTCAGTCACAGAAAGACAAATACCATATGATTTCACTCAAAGAAACAAAGGGAAAAAAATAAGAGAGAGGGAGGGAGAGAGAGAGAGAGAAATCAAGAAACAGACAATTATAGAGAACATAAGGATGGATACCAAAGGAAGGTGGGCGGAGGATGGGTTTAATAGTGTGATGAGCATAGGGTAACGTATGGAAGTGTTGAATTACTATATTGTACTCCTGAAACTAATATAACATAGTATGTTCTAAGTGAAATCAAAATTAAAACCTTTAAAAAAAATTACCAAAAAATAGTCTTTATAATTACCTCAAAAAAAGTTAAACTGAATTTGATATGAAATTCTATTACAGTCTTCTATTTTTTAAAAGATTTTATTTGTTTATTTGACAGAGAGAGACAAAGCATGAGACAGAGAGAGCACAAGCAGGGGGAGTGGGAGAGTGAGAAGCAGGTTCCTTGCTGAGGAGAGAGTCTGATGCAGGACTTGATCCCAGGGCCCTGGGATTACAACCTGAGCCAAAGGCAGACACTTAAAGACTGAGCCACCCAGGCACCACACAGTCTTCTATTTTTAAATATCTTATTATAAATTTGGTATTCTTCTAAAGTCAATAGTGATGTTGTTTCCATCAATATGTATAAAATTTCTTTATAAAATAATCTATCAGAAATGAGTATCAGTTAATATAATGTTTCTCTAGAGGGTAAACCTACTAATTGTTTTTTCTAAATTACCTTTGTTATGCCCATTAAATTTATTATTAAGGTAATAAATTTCGTTAAGCTTCCATCATCAGTTAATGGCAACTAAAGGAATAGTTAGCCTACTATTTTGAATAGAAATAATAATCTGTGAGCTTGCCACATGGAATAATTTATTTCATTGATAGAGAATTCATGTAAGTTATACTAAACACCCAGAGGGAAATGAACAATATTTTTTTCAAAGAGTTTGAAGATTTTTGTGGAATAAAATTCTGTGCCTTGTAATGTACACCAATCAGTTCTATTTTAGGCACTCTATCCCCAATGCCTAGAATAGTAGCTGGCACAGAGCATGCACTCAATAAATTATCTTGTTTTTTCTTGTTGTCTCTTGTGTATGTGTATAATTGGTATTTGTAAAAAATTATAAAAATAGGAAAAGCTTACATAGCACTTTATGTATCCCAAGTAATTGCTCTAAACCATTTTATTTATTTATTTAAAAATTTTATTTATTTGACAGAGAGAGAGGGAGAACTCGCATAAGCAGGGGAGTGGCAGAGGGAGAGTGAGAAGCAGGCTCCTCTGAGCAGGGAGCCCGGATGTGGGACTCAATCCCAGGACTCTGGCACCATAACCTGAGTCAAAGGCAGACCCTTAACCTATTGAGCCACCAAGGTGACCCTGTTCTAATCCTTTTAAGTAATGTCCTTCAGAGATTATCTTAAGTCACAGACAGTACAGAAAATTTCACATAAACAGAAAAAAATATGTATTTTATGCACATTTAAAGACTGTCAATATCCCTATTGGTAAGTTGTTTCTATCTTACTTTATAAAGTTTTTATTAATACTATATAATAAAATAATTAATACTTTTCAGCTTTTCCTAAAGATTAGATTTTAACAAAAAGGTTTCAAAACTATACCAAATTGAGAATAAAAACAATGCTGATTATTCTAACATTGAATTTAAATATTGATTTAATATAGTGGATCTCATTTTCAAATGCCCAAATTTATGAATACAACAATCATATCTAATTTTCCTCATAAAATGCAATAACGCTTAACTTCAAGTGATATATTCATATTCTTAATTATTTCACAAATATAAGACCAAAGTAAAATCTAGAGTTATTGTTTACAGGCACCATACTTGAGATCAATAGCTTCACTTCTTTGTTTCCATTACCAAGACTGGTCATAGCTTTTCAAATCCACAATGCCATTTTTCACAAAACAGTCATACTTTCCCAAATCCCAAGACCTTTAATAGTGACTTTAAAATTATTCTAGAAGTATTCCTAAGAAGAGTGACCATAAGTAAGTTCAACTGGTAGAGATGTTGGAGACTGGCTAAACCCAGTTGTCATCTGACTCACTCACCCTTTCATACTGGGCTGGAGACCTGTTCTAAACTTATGCCTCAAAATGTTACAAATATTACATGCGATGCAACCTTAGGACCACTTGTGAAACAGAAAATTTAAATCTGCATACATCAGGGAGCTACAGTATTCAATAATTAATCAAAGCACATTCCAACACAAAATGTAATACAGTAAAACCTCCACAGCATGAATGTCTTATTACACAGGCAGCTCTTGTCCTCTCTTCCCAGGTTTTGTCAAATGAAAGCAGACTACAGTTCTGATCATCTTTGCAGGACCAAAGTGCACATGGAATATATCAGGGTAGTATACAGACAACGAGGTTAAAGTAAGCTTGAAGGCTGAAGGTAGGTCTCCAGGTCTCCAATACTTTCCTATCCATCTTCCCCAGATTTGACATGAAGCCAAAGCTGGAAACCATCTCCTCTCCTCCCCTTTGCTTCTATTCCTCAGAACAGCAATTCTCCAAGCATGGTTTCAAGACTTTGGGAGTCCCCCAAGAACTTTTCAAGGATACCTTGAAGTCTTCCTTTTCTAAACCATTGATCTGTGTGAGTCCTGATTTTCTCTCTCTGCTTCAACCAAAACAAAGTATCACAAAAGAACGATTGCAGAAACAGATATTAGAAACTAGAGCTCTTACAGAGGTTTGAAAAATGTAAAACAATGCCAATATTTTCTTTTTGTTTGCTTTGAAAAAGATTTTTGTAAAATGTTCATGTTAGGATGTATGTATGTATGTATGTATGTATTTTCAAAATTATACCTACATTTAACTTGAAGTTAAAATATAAATATAGTAAATATAGTAATGATTAAAAGATACAATCTAAATAAGAAAAAGGTCTTTGGGATTCTCAATCATTTTTAGGGTATAAAGGGTCTTAAGACCAAGAAGTTGGAGAACCACTGCCCCAGAAACAGCTTCAAAACCATTTTAGGAATCATGCCAAAATGATGCCATGAATCAACTTTCAGTGGACCCACAGAGAATACTTCATTGGGCAGGCTCAGACATTAATATTTCTTTTATTTTCATAGCTGTCTTATAAAGTCACTCTTGCCATCTCTATTTTCAGAAGAGAAAACTGAAGTTTATACAAACAGTGAAACATAATGGAATAATTTTGTGTCTATTATTTTACCCAGTGGAAAGTGTGTATAGCCTAGTGGGAATTTATTCAAGTAAGTCTAATATGGTTCTTGTATATATTAAGCACTCTTAAGAGTGGTGACATAAACTTTCAAAAAACGTATTTAGGTTTGGAAGTGGCAATTTAAAAACAGCTAGACTGATCGGGCTTTGACTTGTGGAGCACAATGGTGGTTAAAGCATTGGCATAACATAGAGGGGGTCACTTATATGCTTTCAAATATGCAGAGCACTTTCTTCAATTTTACAACTTCTTTTTCTTTTTCCCTTTGCTTTTCCTCAAGTCAATTAAAATGCAAACAGGAGGTTTGATAAGAGGCAGCAAGACAAGTGAGGCATGGGACAGCACTAAAATATGACTGCTTAATGTATGCACAGTAATAGGAATAATTGGATTTTTAAAGTCTGAGCATTGCATGCTTTACCCTTTATCTCCCATTAAATCGATTGGTGCCTTGCTCTTTTTATATCTAAAATGTTAACCTTTTTGAATTTTTAATAACTAAAACTTTGTAACACTTTTATTAAAATGTGCAGTTGTATTAAATCTGTCACTTGGCTCTTATAAATCATTGTTCCTTATCTGAAATAATGGATTTCAATGTCTGATGAAGTTTGATTTGTTAATTTATAAAATAATGATTGTAAAAATGACCCTATAATTTAATATTATCTTAAGCACATTTTTCTATGCCCTGTATGTATGTAAGGTACCTATGCAGAATTTTATTATCCATATCTCTTTAACACAGTAACTTTAACCAATGAAAGAATAAGTTCAAAACTGTACTTAATGCTAAGTGTTCTCAAGTGTTAACTACTTAAATGTTCAAAATATTTCGTGTTAAATATGCCTGTTTGCATTCTACAATCAACATGAAATTATATAATCAGTTGAGAATTCAATTAATACATTTTATGAAAGAGAAAAAAGTACATTTTACCCCAAATTTGGGAAAAACATTTGTCCTGCACAGGTGTATTGTACTCTGGAATTTCTTTTTGAGCATCATGAGACAAATTCAAAAGTTTTGATTGATAGAGCTCAAATGTCTCCAAAATTATACTTCCAACACTTTTTCATTCACTATAGGATAGTGCTATTTGTGCATTTTGCCAATATTGGAAATTTTACACATAAAGCACAGAGTTCATACTCTTCATCCCAATCAATATCCATTCCTAACATGCTTCTTTCTCACAGAAAACTGTAAATCAGAATCCTGATCACCTCTTGGCTGTATTATTTCCTTTTGTCTGCTTTTTTCCCCCCTCTCCTGCTTTCCAATTTCTTCCTACCTCCATTTAACTTAATATCCTAATCACTTTTATCATGTCCCCATCAGGATAAAATATTTTACTCTTTTGCTCTTTTATATCAAGTTCATTTATTCTTATCTAACAAGGTTATCATGACTATCTCTAGCCCTCTTTCATTAACTCTATCATGACTATCTCTAGCCCTCTTTCATTAACTCTACCAAGTTAAACTAAAATTAAGAATTATATTGTACTCAGGCAATAATTTCCAATTCCTAAATCCAAGACTTTACATATAGTTGTTTGCATCTAGAATGGCCTTACTTTAACTTTTTGTTATTGAAACCTATTAGGTCTTCCAAAACTAACTTGTCTTTTCATTTTTTTTTTAAAGAGGCTCCAGGCCTACTGTGGAGCCCAGTGTGGGGCCCTAACTCAAGACCATGAGATCCAGACCTGAGCTGAGATCGAGAGCCTGATGCCTAACCAACTTTCTCCTCAACTTTTTTTTTGGCACTAAACCAGGAAAAAGTCTGAAAGGATTAGGATCTAGACTGAGTCATGTGGGAGGTGAGATTTAAACCAAAAGGAAATCAGACATCAGAAAGGTATGGTAATATTGACAAATTAAGTTTTTAATTAATTAATTAGTTTTAATTAATATGTAATCAATTAATTGATTTTTATTAACATAAAATGTATTATTTGTTTCAGGGGTACAGGTCTATAATTCCTCAGTCTTACACAATTCACAGCACTCACCATAGCACATACCCTCCCCAATGTCTGTTACCCAGTCACTCCATCCTTCCCACCCCGCTCTGCTCCAGCAACCCTCAGTTTGTTTCCTGAGATTAAGAGTCTCTTCTGGTTTGTCTCTGTCTCTGGTTTCACCTTGTTTCATTCTTCCCTCCATTCCCCTATGATCCTCTGTCTTGTTTCTCAAATTCCTCATATCGGTGAAATCATATGAAAATTGTCCTTCTCTGATTGACTTATTTTGCTTAGCATAATACCCTCTAGTTCCATCCATGTAGTTGCAAATGGCAAGATCGCATTTTTTGATGGAGATTATATATATATCAGAATTGTTGTTCTGAGGAATAGATGTGGCATAGATATAGATATAAATATATCTATATATAAATATCTATATCTAATATAAATATATAAAATATATATATATTTATATATATATAAATATCTATATCTATGCCATGTCTATTCCTCAGAACAATTCTGATATATATATAATTTATATATTTATAAATTTATATTTATAAATTATATTTATAATTTATATATATTATATATATATAATTTATCCACTCACAAATTAAGTTTTTAGTTATGACTAACAGAAAAGTAGACTGTGGCAGGTGGACAGTATCAAACACCAGAGCGCACATGAGATCAGGAGGAGAGTATCAAGCATTATAAAGACAAAGGAAGGTGACTAGTTTGCTAGGAGTCCATTTCATTCATTCTTTTTCTTTTCTTTCTTTTTGCTTCCCCCTCCACTCCCTGCCCGAGGAAATCTATTGTCCAATTAAAAACAAACAAACCTGGACTTAGTAAGGAGAGATATTCAAAAGTATGGAGAAAGGGATTTCTTCCAAGTCTGGGGAAACGGAGACCTTGGTAACTGTAAGAACTGCAAGCATCTCAAGAGTTAGACAATAAGGGATTTTGTTTTACAGAAAGAAGTACAACGCCAGAAAGAACCAGAGTGGGCAAGTGAGTTGAAAGATGGCATGAGAGAGTAGTAGGTCATAGGATCTTTCACTCTGAGTCCAGTCTGTATTTAGGAGGGGCTGAATGTTGACTTGGGCTAAAAGTGAGTCAAAGTTCAGGGCCCTAGAGTAAGGACAAAAGCTTAACCAAAGTTTGGTTGCAAGCATTTTGTTCTATCAGTGGAGACAAGAGGTTCAGCTAGGCATTTCTGAGGCAAAAAATGAAAATTGGTAAGTCTGTCTGGCCTTGTTTTACAAGGTGGGGGGTATCCATGAGTCTTAGCAAAGTCTCATTGGAAGGGTGGTTCCTCTGAAGTAAGTCTTTTTCTAGAACACATAAAAGGTAAGATTTCTTAATCTTTAAGCAAAATTCAACATTGTTTTCACTACCATGTATTTAATTTTTTCTATGGTTTAAACATTGCACTGGTCATTGAGGCACAGAGATATATTTTAAAAAGGTAGATTTACCATAAAATCCCTGAATATTAAGCTCTGGGACCCCTTAGTTACAAAGAAATTTGTGAGATGGTGATAGTCATAGAGTGTTCTAGATGACAGAGAAAGTCAGGTTGCTATTAGAAAGTATTTCCAGGTAAGCATTTCTGAAAAATTGACTAAACAGAACTTAGAAGAAAAGAAGCATGAATCTTTAAAGTTCTAGTCATTTATTTTAATTTCTTTCCTAATTCTAAATTAAATATACTTGTAAATGAGAATTTACAAATCCTTGTAAACCTTCAAGTACTTCATGAGAGATAAGTTAAAAAAAACACCCTGATATTTACAAGACAGGATAACCTCTAAGGCTTAGGGAATCAGAAAGAGAAGCCTACTAACCTGGAAGGGAGACTGTTAGGGAAGAACAAGAGTGGAGGAAAGTTTTTCAGTGTTATAGGAATTAACACCTTAGAGAAAATATTGAATACTGGGAAGGGTATTTCAGGCAGTGGGAACAGCATGTGTGAATAAAGTGGAGATATTGGAAAGCATATCCTTTCCTCATAGAATTTTTAAAAAAATGATATGGTGGGGCATAAGACATAAGCAAAGGGATAGCAGGGACTTAGGTTTGAGAAGCAAGCCTGAGCTCTATCACAAAAGGTATTGTAAGTGAAAGAGTTTTAACCTTAAATATGAAAGTAATGGGGCTCTGAAGAGAATAGGCCCCTTTAAAAATCCAAATCTTTAAACAGAACAAATTAAGCTACCAGTTTCATTACTGATAGATCTATATTGGGTTATAAAGTCTAGGACTGTGAAAACTGATTGAATTCTCTAAAGAACTGGGACCCTCACCTATTCAGGATATCTTACTGCTTATTTTGAAGGGATAATAGTATATTAAATGGATGGAACTAATTTTTTTGAATTGCAAGACAAGTTCTTTCTCTGTACACAAGTCATTCTTAGCTGAGCACAATCCTTTCCCCATACATATACACACATTAGGGGACGTTGTTAAAATCTAGATATTTTTGGTTTTCACAAAAGTAGTTTTACTGCTGTGTAGTGCATAGAGATCAGAGATGCTCCTAAACATGATATAATGCACAGAACAGCTCTTATGTATTGAATATTGGCCCCAAATGTCAATAATACTTATATAGATGAGGAAGCAGCCATAGACATGTACTTACTTCCTTGAGTTTGATGCTGGATTTTGGCACCTACCCTGCTTGTGTAGACTGTATTCCATTCTACAGGAGTATTTTCATTGTGCTGAGGTATCTGGAGTTCTGCAAAATCATCATCTTTGCTTGGAATGCAGGAATGAGTGGCAGCTCTAGGTGAACATTTTTATAAACAAAATCAGGCAAAATCAAGGGTGTAGATAGGTGCATAACCAGTTTGCTTTAAAACTGGATAGGGATAAAGGGATTAAAGAATATGGTTTATGTGTTTATTTGCTTAGTGTGTGGGAGATAGAACCCAAGTGAAATCAATTTTGATTAGAGACTCATACTCTGAAATGATCTGCAAATCTGGAAGGGAAGGGAAAGGTTAAGAAGGATAAGAGGCAGCCAAGGCTGAGTAGTTCAGCTAACAGATGAAGGGAATACACAATTATACAAAGAACAAAATACTCAATGGAGGAGAGAAAGGTCCTTGACTAGTCAATAATGGTGGCCCATTGCGCATCCAGAGACTGACTTGGGAGATGAAAAGTTTGAGTTCTTCATTACAGTGTTATGGGCACAGAGTTATGGTGTTTTACATATTTCCTCCAAAATTGCCTTGAATCCTGAAACTGAATCTTTAATTAGCTATTAGTGAGGGATCTTTCAGTCTCAAGTGACGAAATCATATGCAAATTAACTAAAGAGGAAAAAAAGGATGTTTTTGATTCACCTAACCAATGGATGAAAAAGGGAAGAGTAGAGTTAGCTTAGATGGTTCTGGAAACTAAATCTTCACCTGTTCTCTCCCTCTGCTTCTTCTTCTCTTGGTGGCATCAGTCTGTCCTTCTGAAGCCTGACTATCTCCATGAAACAGAGATCTAATCCAATGGATGTCCAGGTCCTGGGCACAGTAGCAATAAACAAGACAGAGAAGTTCCCTGCCTTTGTGGAACTTCCATTTTAATGAAAGTGAGACAATGAACCTGAAACTATGAGGGAATGCTAAGTTCTGTGAGCCAATAAGGCACAGAGATGGATAGGTGTCAAGCATGAGAAGGAGGAGCTATATTCACAGAGCAGTTAAAGAAATTTCCTCCGAGGGAATATTTGAGAAAAAAAAAAATTGAAAGAAATAAGGGAGGATGTCATTGGTAGGTCTGGATGATGATCAGAGTGATTGAGGAAAGAGTGACAGCAAAATCAGAGAAAGCATGCCATGTTTAAGGAAGAGCAAGAATGTTAGACCCAAGACAGTTAGGTGGATGACTTTGGGGAGGTAAGCAAGGGACAAACCATGTTATAGGCTTGTCAGACCACAGAAATCTGGATTTTGTTCTCAATATTGCTGAATTGAACACAATAAAAAAAATTAAAAAACCTTAAATTGAAATTAAAAAAAAACAAATTTAATAGAATCTCATTGGATAATTATGAACTGAGGAATCCTGTGATTTGATTTATGATTTGAAAATATATTTGGCTCTGAAGACATGGCTTTTAACAAGACAAGAATGGAACAGAAGACCAAGTGACACAGTAGCCCAAAACAAGAGTGGAAATTTGGGAGGCCAGGAGGAGTGGGCAGATCTGGAATGTTCTGGAAAGGAAAAGCCAATAGGGCTTGCTGATGGATTGAGCAAGAAGTATTGAGGAGTTTTTACAGTGATCATATCAGGGGAGTAACTGTGCTATTCTTTGGACAGAGAAATCTGAGATGGAGCAGACTTATTTACAATTTGCTGGCCACAGTCAGAAAAATCCTCTGTCATGACTGACCAAAGCCTGGATCACTCATAGGACTACTGGAGAGGTAGAGGAGACCTTGGCTTGCCCAGCCTTGATCATAGGCCTTCACTATGATCATGTAGCTGGGGTCTGCTACCACAAGAAGGGAGTGGAGTAGTGCTAGAGAGACATAATTACTACAATATGGTGTCTACTCATCTTTTCAAAAGAAGTGAACTTCATGGAAGTTAAGTTTACTAGGAAATATGCCATGCCTGAATTAGTCATCTATTATCTTTTGAACACTTACTCACATTATCTTATTTGATTCTCACAATATCCTGAGAATTTAGTATTATTTTAATCAAATGTCATTTTTGTGGACTGATACTGGCCTGACCATTTAAGAATCACTTTAGAACCATGTTGAAACCATTAACAGCTAAATAAAAACCAACCAAACAAACAAAAAAAACATACTTTTATTCAGCAAATCAGGGCATGTCTCAGAATTTTTTTTTAACTTTATCTCATCTGTGGAAAAATCTACAGACTTCATATACATCTGAATATACACAAAAAGGATCTGGAAGGAATGCTCAAGGATAGATATTTCTGGATGAAGACATTTCAGCTCAAGAATATATATTTCTAGATGAAGACATTTCAGGTGGGTTTTACTTTCATTACTACTCTTCTGTACATTTTATAGTTTACTTATTTGAAATACGATATTAGTATCAGTTGTACAACATAGTGATTGGACAATTCTGTGCATCAGAATTTTTTTTAATTCTCCCTGGTGATTTTTATATACAGCCAAAATGATACAGGCTAATAAATTCTAATACAGATTTATTTCCTCTTTGTCAAAAATATTTTTTCCCAATTAAAGCTATTGCATGGTAACTGGGAAAAATGAAATATGTGTGTGCATGAGAATCAAAGAATAAAATAAAACAAATTTCTTGAAGTATTATCTATATAGTCATTATCAACTTTAAGATTGATATGACACAACATATATTACCTTTGTTCACCACTTAATTATGACATCTTTGCTTTGTTGTCAAACGTACTACATCAATATGATTTTCAACAGTCTTATAGTGTTTAAATATGACTGCCATAACATATCTATGTGTGTATACACACACAGGTACAAATTCCAAATTGTGGTTCTTTCTGTTGCTTCCTTATTACAAATAATTGCCATCCTACATAAAACCTTACATTATGCTTAATTATTGCCTTTGGGAAAAAAATGCTAAGAATAGAATTCCTGTGTAAAGGAAATATGTACTTACAAGGCTTTTGATATATACTGGTTCCCACCTACCAATTAAATATTATCTTAAAATACTTAGCAGTAGTGAGCAAAAGTGTTAAATTTTTTTTTTTCAGGAGCAGTGTCATTAGTTTTTAAAACCTTTTACAATTTCATTGGGACTTAACTTTTTTTTAGAAGTAGACTCACACCAGTCAGAATGGCTAAAATCAACAAGTCAGGAAATGACAGATGCTGGCGAGGATGCGGAGAAAGGGGAACCCTCCT